>NW_006408712.1:5654081-5670469 GCF_000296735.1 Chrysochloris asiatica
GCCCAGCCTATTGTTAAGTGTGGTTGAGTTGGTTCCAACTCATACACAGACCCTGTATAGGGTGTTCAAGGAGTGGCTGGTGGGTTTGAACCACCGACCTTATGGTTCTGTACTTATCCTACAGTGCTTCCCCAGCTTATATATATTAATATACCTACAAGGTTAAAACTCAATGGAAATTTACTTTTTGAGCTTTCTAATGAACTCCTTTGAGAGCTGCTATGTTATAATGCTTTGAATGGATGAGCTCTGGTACCCTAGTGGCTACAAGTTGGGCTGCTAATCTCCAGGTCAACAGATTGAAACTTCCAGCCGTTCCATGGGAGAAAGATGAGGTTTTCTGCTCGTGTAAAGATTTATAGCCTCAGAAACCCTATGCAGGATTGCTGTGGGTTGGAACCAACTCCACAGCACACAACCACCACCAGCACCAATGCTTTGAATCAAGTGGTTTCATTGGTACCCATGGCAAACAGGCAATGTTGTTTTCATTGCTGCTGGTATTCTAATAGTTGGAGATTTTGTCAAATATCCTGGTATTTTACTTACAATACTGTGGTCATTAGTATTTGTGAACATTTAGTAACTTTTTTTTGAGAATGAAGTAGTAATCAAAGGAAAAAAAATGGGGGGAAAAGACTTCCATTCAGTTACTACTGATGTTGTAACTAATCATGTTGTAATTCAGTGTAGAAAGATTTAAAAAAAAAAAGAATTTGTTGTTAGTATTTATATAATCTAAGAAATAGTACATTTGAGCATTTTACAATATATTTATAGCATAGTCTGGTCTAGGAGGTCCATGAGGGGGGTGAGGAAGTTGACACCATGAGTTACTGTGCTTAGTGACACCAATTCTAGTGATGGCCCAAATTGTGACCAAAGTAAATGATTGTTTTAAACGCTAAGCTTTGGGGCAGGTTTTATGCAGTAGTGCTGTTGTTGCTAAGTGTCGTTGAGTCTGTTCCCACTCATAGCAAGCTAGTGTAGGGTTTTCAAAGAGTGGCTGAGTTTACACCGTGGACCCATGGGAACACAAATGGCCTTCAAAAAGTTCATGATACAATAGACTGAAAAGATAATGGAAATTTTCGACAAACTTGATGAAGCCCTCTCAAACTTTAAAAACAACAATCTCAAATCCTTTTGTCTCCAGGCTGTCTGCACTGCTTTAAGAAATCTTTAAAAGTATCTCCAGTTCCTGGGCCTCATTCAGTCCAGATCAACTTTGCTTCTCTCTTTCCTTCACCACCAAGTTAGATTTTAGTTTCCTGGGATCTGCTAAGGAAGTTAGCATAGTCCAGTTGCTTTTTAGCTTTTTTAATGATTATAATGTTTGTTCTTATCCTTATAGATTTATATTCTCTTTATCCTTGTAGATTTATCTATCTGATTCTCGCTTTACTATAGTTTTGTGGCATTTGGTAGACAGTAAATATACCCAGTCAATCCGTTATATCTAACTGCTCATCTCCTATATTTTGTTGACTACTTAGAATCACCAATGGTGACTTTGGGTTTCAGGCACAGTGAAATAATAGTTTTGTGAGAGTCTACACTTAGCTTTTAGGCCCAGAGCCCCTTCATAAAAGGTCGGGGGGGGGGGATTATGTAAGTTTATGAAGGTTCTGGAAGAAGAAACGTTCATTCATAGTGAGACTGTCTAGTGTTAAGATCATTTACCAGTAAAGTAAGCTCATGCCAACTAAAGGAAGTGGGGAAAGAGAATGAAAGTAAAGCAAGATTTGATAAGTAATACCTATTGCCGTCAAGGAGTTCTGGTAGTGCAGTGGTTACGAGTAGGGCTGCTAACCTCAAGGTCAACAGTTTGAAATTACCAGCTGCTCTGAGGGAGAAAGATGAGGCTTTCAGTTCCCATAAAGATTTATAACCTTGGAAATCCTATACAGGATCACTATGAGTCAGAACCAACTCCACGGTACAGAACCACCACCACCACCTCCACCTGCTGCTCTTGATTCAGTTCAGAGTAAATCTGCACTCCATTGGGTTTTCAGCACCATCTGTCTTCCGTGGCTCTGCAGAGGGAATTCAGACAGCCAACTTTTCCAGTAGCAACTGAGCACAAACTGTTTCTACCTTCAGGGTCTTTTTGGAAGTCATGGGCAAAGCTGAAAGCAAAAAACCTGCCATTTGTAGAGCTCCAAGTTCTTGAGAACTTCCCTGACTATACAAGGAGGCTTCCAGAAGTTAGTGGGAAAATTCCATTGCTTTGTAATTCCATTTTTCCAGGAACCTTTTGAAGTTCCCTTGTACATAAACTGGAAGAGAATGGATTAGACTTTGGTATTTTAAGTAACAACCTAAGATCTGAAATTGGTCGATTTTTCTTATGCTTCAAAAAGTGAGGTTGACACTTCCTTTGAGTTTGTATCAAAAAGTATGTAACACTGGTTTGTTGAATCATCCCACGATAAAAACAAAACAAAACAACAACAAAAATAACCCAGAATGTTTGCAGTTCCAATTATTGTTAATTTCCCCCCTGATTTCATTCTAGCCTCTTCTCTAACATGAAAGCTATGTGGACCTAGCTTGGACTAGAGCAATTTTATAAAACTAGATTTTGAAGGTGTCATTTCTCAAGGGAGGAACAAAAGTAGTAGATTACAAAATAGACCTCTAAAAACAGTTTCATGGAAACAGTGTGTAGGAGGGATTAGTAACTCCTAAGAGTTGGGGAGAGAAGTATGAAAAGGGGACAGGACATTTTTGGAGAAACCTTCTTGTTGGACAAGCTCCAATAGTAACAAAAATTTTCTTTAATAACTTGAGACAAGTCCTTTAGGAAAACCTTGGGTGTGAAGAACAACCCCAGGCAAGTGGCCTGGGGTTGTGTAGCAAAGCAATGAGACAGCCCAGTTGAAGGAGATTTTGGTGAGTGGGAGATCCAGACATCATTAAATAGAAAGGAAAAATTAGCTTCAAAGTATAAAGGGATTTCATAGAGCCTAGAATATTCTCTAACTTGGTAGCTAGTTCCAAATTCTAGGTTGAGTAGGAACTTTTCTGCAATAAGATATCCAGCACAAAGAAGGTAAAACAAATTGAGTAACTCGAGCCAAATTTAGGCGAAGCAGTATAAGATAGTGCTTAAGAACATGAACTTTGTGGTCAAGCACATATTCTGAGATTTTAATCCTTGCTTCTCCCTTGCAAGTTGTGTGGCTTTGGATAAGTGTTTTATTTCCAATGAGTCTCAACTTTTTCATCTCATAAAACCAAATTAAATGCATTTTTTAGAGTCTCATTGAATCATCAGGATAACCCTATTTGTTAAGCAGTTGGCAGAGGGCCTGGTACATACCAACTGTTAGCTACTGCCACTAGTGTCGCCACCATCTTCTTGTAGCAGAGCTGGGTAACTATTCACAAAGACTTAATGCTAATCTTCCATAGTGTACAAGGGGCCCTGGTGGTGCAGTGGGTTAAGTCTTGGGCTGCTAATCACAAGGTGGGTGATACAAACCCATTAGTAATTCTACAGAAGATGCCATTATGCTTCTGTAAAGATTTGCAACCTCAGAAACTGTCTGGAGCAGTTCTAATCTTTCCTAATAGGGTTGCTATGAATCAACTCTACAGAAGTGGGTTTTGTTTTCCAAAATGAGTACTTTTTCTGGGAAGTGGCTGCCGAAAAAGGGACTGCATTTACCAACCACCTTTACATTTCAAAGAAGCCCTGGTAGCGCAGAGGTTAACTGCTCAGCTGTTAACCAGAATTCTGGTGGTTCAAACCCACCAGCCCCTCCATATGAGAATGATGTGGCAGTCTACTCTGATAAAGATTTACAGTCTTGGAAACCCTATAGGATCACTATGACTGGGAGCTGACTTTCCTAGTAATGGGTTTCCATATAGATGAGATGATGTGGTTGAGTTCTGACCAGTGAAATGTTCATTGAAGTCATATGTTCCTCTTCTAAGGAACTCTGTAGCATAGTGGTTACAAGTGGGGCTGCTAACCTCATGGTCAGCATTTCGAAACTACCAGCCATTACAGGGGAGAAAGATGAGACTTTCTGTTACTATAAAGATTTACAACCTTGGAAACCTTACGCAGGGTCACTATGAGTTGGAACCGACTCCACAGCACACCACCACCACCACCACCATCACCACTCCTCTTTGAGGCTTGGCCCATAAACACATCCTAGGTAATCACAGTTTCATCCTCTGATGGCCAAGAAGAGTATCCATATCAATAACACTTGGAAAGCATTTCTGGAAGATGGCAGAGCCTAGGTCAGTCTGTCTTCTGGATGGCTGGAAGAGAGATTTCTGGGTTTATCTGTTACAGCAGTTAGTGTTACTTTTGAACACCAACCCTTAAAAATTTAAGTAGCATCTATATGGCTCATGTTATTAGTAGCCTGGTCAAGTCTGAGTTAAAAAATAAGCCACGGAGAAATCAATTGCCAACAATCCTGTCTTCCAGTAACCAGGAGGGCAAGGAAAGGGGTGATGGTTCCTACCAGAAGACAAAATGTCTTCTGTAGTTCATCTGTACACTTGTAAATTATTATTCACCATATTCAATGTGTTTGTTGTTTTTTAAAACACTTTGTTCTAAAGTGTTAGATTGGTTTGGTGGATTAGTCACTGTGCTCAAATTCCAGCAGAGTAGTGAAATTTGCAGGAGAAATTTGCATTAGCTTAGGTGATGTAGTATTTGTTGCTAATGTGAGAACCTTTGATTTTTAGACTCTCCCTTCCTATCCCAAAACACTGCAAGACTGTTACTCTGTTGAGGGCTTAGGTTCTCTAAAAATTTGAGCAACTTTGAAAAGGTGTTTCCATGTGCAGACTTCACATGTAGGATCAAGTCAGGTTAAGTAATCTATTGCTTTTTCCCTCCTCTTGTTATTTATAACAGCTGTTCCCATCTCATTACTTACTGAAAAACAATAAAAAAAGTATCAAAAATTTGGGCTGCTTCATAAAGTCAAGCGTCCAATTACCCTGTTGGTAGTCTGATCTAAGTAGCAGAACAAACTGAAATTGCTCTCTAGGTGAGAGTGGGTGGTGTTCCCTCACTTTCATTTGGGAAATGATGGCAAGGATGTGGGGAGTGAGTGGTAAGACAAGAATGCCTGAAAATGTGCCAAAGAATTGTGGTGTGGTTGGGGTTGGGAGTGTTCTCAGATTCCATTGTTACTTATGTTTGCCATCTTCATATTGCTGTCCACAAAATTGTTTTTACCTTTCCATTCTCTTTGGTTTTATGTGTCTCTGGTTTTATGGTAAAGCCATAGAGTTGGGTAGGAGGGCAACCACAGTGAGAATTATGCTCACTGGGCTTCCACTAGCTTTGTCTAAACTTAATCAATTAGGGGAAAATGATCCAAATGCAGTGGTTAGGGTCTTGGAAGACTGCAGAATCAGGAAGTGGGCCTGTGATACCCTGACTCAAGACTCTTCAGGCTTGAACTTCAGAAAAGCCAACTCTATCATTTAATTCAACCCGAAGGCAAGCGTTATTTTTACAGCTGTGAGGCCTGTACCACAGTCTTAACCAGAATCTTTAACTGAGCTGGTAGTTGAGAGTCAGTGCTTTTAGGTGGTTGGCAGAGAAAAAACAAAGTTTTTAACCTATTTTTTCTCATTTAACATATTTTATCAAGGCTACTTTAATGCAGAATTCATTTATGGACTCTGAGAAAAGATTGTGAGGATAAAAATGCTTTTCAGTTCCTTTGGAAAATTATTATAACCAGCTCTTTTAGTTTCCATTACAGAAAGCAAGTAGAAAGTATTTGGATCTATTCAGGAATTAGACAGTAAAACAAGACTTGAATGCTATGATGTGTTATGGTTGAACCAAAAAAATGGTGCTGATTGTAACGTGCTGTGGAGTCAGTTCCAATTCATAGCAAACCTTAAGATTTTTCTAAACTGTAAATTAAGGAGATAGAAAGCCTCATCTTTCTCCTGGGGAGTGGCTGGTAGATTCAAACTGTTGAACTTGCAGTTAGCCGCCCAACTCACAATGCATTACATTATCAGCTTTGAATTAACTCTAGTAACATGGGAACACTGAATGGTTTAAAATAAGAAAGGTGCGTGACAGGGTTGTATTCTTTCACCATACTTATTCAACCGGTATGCTGAGCAAATAATCCAAGAAGCTGGGTTATATGAAGAAAAATGTGGCATCAGGATTGGAGGAAGTCTTATTAACAATCATATGCAGATGATACAAACTTGCTTGCTGTAAGTGAAGAAGACTTAAAATATTTACTGATGAACATCAAAGAGCACAGCTTTCAGTGTGGATTGCATCTCAAGGTAAAGAAAACAAAAATTCTCATCACTGCACCAATAAATAACATTCTTATCAATGGAGAAAAGATTGAAGTTCTCAAGGACTTCATTCTTCTTGAATCAACTATCAACACTTATGGAAGCAGCAGCCAAGAAATCAAATGACATATTGCATTAGGCAAATGTGCTGCACAAGACCTTTTACAGTGTTGAAGAGCAAAGATGTCGCTTAAGGACTAAGGTGCACCTGACCCAAGCCATGGTATTTTCAATAACTTCATATGCATGCAAAAGCTGGACGGTGAATAAGGAAGACAGTAGAAGAATTGATGCTTTTGAGTTATGGTGTTGGAGGAGAATATTGAAAGTGCCATGGACTGCCAAAAGAACCAATAGATCTATGTTGGAAGAATTGCAACCAGCGTGCTCCTGGGAGGCCAGGATGGCCAGACTTTGTCTCTCATACTTTGAACATATTGTCAGGAAGGACCAAATGCTGAAGAAGGTTATCATGTTTGGTAAGGTGGAGGGTCAGAAAAAAAGGGAAGACTGCCAGCAAGATGGATTGGCAAAGTGGCAGCATCAATGGGCTCAAGCATGGCAACAATTGTGAGGTTGACCAGGCAGTGTGTCGTTCTGTTGTGCATAGGGTTGCTATGAGTCCTACCGACTTGATGGCACCTAACAACAACAACAGCAATCAATTTCTACTACCTCAATGTGAGACTCAGCCTGGGAGCTCCAAGTAATCAAAGGCGCTTACTCTGTGGGAAGCAGAGCTCTAAGGAGACCCTAATGATGTATATAATTCCTTTCCCTTGAATGTGGGAGAGACATGTGAATACTTAGGGACATCACATTTAGGTTTCTAATCAGTTGATTTTGAGTTCGTCAAAATGGAGACTATCTTGAAATGGGTATGACTAAATCACATGGATTGCTTATATAATTGTGGGGGCTTACTAGAAAGTCTCAAGGGCAACCAGCCTAAAAGGGTAGATCAAAGATTATGAGTACAGACAAAAGCTTTTTATCCAGAGACAACAGTCGGGAAAGAAAGTCCAAGGGGGAAGGGCGAGCACTTGCACAGCCAGCTGCTATTTGGAGTCCCTTCTTAAGAGAAGGTCAAATCCTTCTTTTAAAGGTCTTCCAACTGACTAAGTCAAGACCCATCCTGAATCTACTTTTTTATTAAAGTCCATTTAAATCACATGTTCAAAACCCCTCCCCAGCAGAAGTTAGATTGGTGGTTGATTGAATAACAGAGACAAGGGAATAACAGAGACAAGGTATGTGTATGCCCCATTTTGTTCTCCAACTGCCATGAGAGAATACCCCTTAAAGGCCACTCTAACTGGAAGCATACTAGAAAAGAACTTCTGGGGACTAGTTTGGCCTCCCATGTTGACACATTAATAAATCACGCAGTGCATCATCTATGGCTATTTCATCATCTACCAATCAAATTTTTTCCCTCTTTACCTTTCTTTCTCCCTCTTTTTCTATTCCTTCCTATTTATTAGAATTAATGAGTTCATTTTTGTGTTTCAAATGAAAATCCCCAGGGTTCATTTTAGTATTCCCTCTTCCCACATATAATTCCTTCAAACAGTTAAAGCTTGGCTCATACTGTTCTCAATATCTGCTCATTGTAACCAGTCTCCAGATTCCAGCTGCCTCTTCATGGCCCTCACCTCCTCCTCCTCTTGATTCTCTGGCTGCTGGGCAAGATACTGCCTACTCACTGTCTTTTCCTTGGATGTGGATACCTTTGTGCAGAGAGGGAAGGGAAGTAAATGGAGGGTGAGAAGGGAGGATATTACTGTTGAAATACTTAACTACTTTTCTTTTTCACATTTTCTTGTGTTAAATTTCACTGCTATTCAACCTGAAGCATCTATTCCCTTAGGGAGAATTCAGATTGTTAAAACCCAAGATTGTGCTCAGCCTTTGATTTCCAATAGAATTTTTCAATTTATAATTGTGGTAAAGTGAGTTCCTTTCTGTGACCTTGGTTCCCTTGGAAAACAGCTAGAAAAAAAATTTTTTTCTCCTTTGCACTGAGTCCTGGTATGGCAGTGTAAGATAAGCACTGAACCACAAGGTCGTCAGTTCAAACCTACCAGCCACTCCTCAGAAACTCTATACAGGGTCCCTATGAGTTGGAACTGACTCCATTACATTTAACAACAATGACTGCAGCCTGCCCAGTGATTGGTATGTACCTTGCAGGCATTGGCCAATAACCTATGCAAATGAGGTGAGTTGTATTCTTTTGTGTAAATGAAGTGCCTGTGACCTATTGAAATGGGATTGGTCAATTTATGGCCCTGGTGGGAGTGCATTGTCTTGAAATGACAAGAAGCTTATATATTTATATATTTAAGCAGCCCACCCCATATATATATTTCACACAGAAAGAAGCAGAAAGACAAACATCAAGAAGCAGAAGAAGGAAGATGAGAAAAAAGAAGCAGAGAGAGAAAGAGAGGAGTCAAAGAGCCTTCTGAAAGACTGTGATGTGAGTCAAGGACTCTAACAATGAAGACAGTGACAAGCTTGGAAAGATCTTAGCAGCAGTTCTTGCAGTGACATACAGCAGGGCCAAGAGAGGTTTTCCCTTTCAGGGGCCAAGAAGAGTCAGCTCTTAGGAGAATTAGAGGAGGTTGGATGGTCAAGAAGAGCTGAGAGAGCTGTCCAGCACTGAAGACGGGAGACTTGGCCTATGTGCTGCTAGATCTTGATTGTTGATCCTGATCCTGAATTTTACCCTGTTGTTTAATGAACCTTTTAACTGTAAGTTTGGTTTGAATTTTGTGTGGCAAATGCAATGGATTATCAAATCCAGAAAAGAAGTGAAGAGTGATATATGAGGTATGGCTGGTGTCAGAATTGGTAAAAATGTTGGAGACCTCCATACACAGAGTAGACAGGGATGGGCAACTTGGACATTGGCTACCCAAAATGGGGCTACAAAGGCAAGAAGCGACTGGCTTACAAACTTTCAAGAGGGAACCTAGATTCAGAGGGCCTGGAGGAAGGTAGAATCTCCACTGTGTAGTATCCAATCTGTCTAGGCAGGGCTGATGAAATGAAATGCGGATGGGTCTCTTGCGATACAATAGTGAATAATTGTTATCAGGACTGCTTGTGAGGATTGGAATTGTAAAGGTAGACATTTTGTAGCAAGGAGGGGAATGATTAACTTTTCAGTCTAGGAGCGGAGGTCCCTGGGATCATCAAGGAAGAAGAGCGGAGAGCAGGACCCTGCCCAGAGAAGCAGTGATGCCTGAGATGGAGGCAGAGATGATGACGTGGAGAGATGGAGCCGCTGGGAACTTTAGACACAGAGAGGGAGAGGGTCTGTGTGCTGATGAACGGGGGGCAGGCTTGTAGTGTATACCCTTTGGTTGGTATAGCAATGAAATGATATACGATAGGATGAATGTAAAACTAATGTTCTCCCATGTAAACTATCACATAATTCATAATAAAACATTAAAAAACAAAACAAAACAAAAAACAGATACCACTTGTCTGATGGACTAAGACGAATGGCCTGGAAATCTACTACTTGAAAGAAATCAGCCAATGAAAACACTATGGCTCTCAATTGTTTTATCCATAATCCATCATGCAGATAGTGAAGGACTGGACATCATTTTTCCCTTGTGCATGGGGCCATTGTGGATCTGGGCCCAACTCAACTCCATGATAGTTAACAACAACAACATGGTGGTACTCATGCAGACCTATATAATTCTAGTTTAATGGATTGTATCATTCCATAGTGGTTATGAATTGGGCTGCTAATCCTATGGTCAGCAGTTCAAAACTACCAGCTGTTTCTCAGGAGAAAGCTGTTCTGCTCCTGTAAAGATTTGCAGCCTTGGAAACCCTGTACAGGGTTGCTATGAGTAGGAACTGACTCCACAGCACATCAACAACCTCATTCCAATATGACTACTTGCACTTTGTTACTTGTTTCACTGTAACAATAAAATTTGTCTATCTCTTTAAAAAAAAAAAATGTTGGAGAGGGGAGGTAAATCTGATCTCCATCTCGGGAAAGCCAGCTTTGTGCTGAAGGTGATTCTCATTATCTCTATGAAATTAGACAGCTTTTGAATGCTACCACTATTCCTACTTGGATTTCATAACAATATGATAAGTCTTTTCATTTGGGTTTTATCAAGAACACAAATTGTTTTTTAAATTCCAAATACCACCACCCTTTAAATATTAAGAACCCAGCTTGTTGGACTATATGTCAAAGAGTAGAAGAGACAGTTGATACCATATATAAGGGATGTTTCTACTAAACAACAAGAGAACATTAGAAGTCTTCTAAAGGGAGGGAGATGGGGTTTTAAAATATGGAGAGAACAGGGAAAAGACACTACTTGGGTTCTGAGGGCCTACCACTACCTTGGGCCTCACTTAGGTTTGAGGGATTGTTGGAAATGAGATAAATAGCAGATAGTTGAGGAAATAGCTAGAACTAGAAGCTGCTTGTGCCCTGCTTCCCATTCAAAATTTTAAGAGGAATCTACATTTCAAGGTTCCTGCTTGCATTTTCATAGTATGCTGTAGTAGAGCAGTAATGGGAATATTGCATGCTGAGGTAGAAAGAGACCTAGGGCAGAATTCATTCATTCTCTATAGCCTGCATATGGCACATGAGGAATATAGGTGTCCTTATAATCTCTTATTGTTCTCTCTCCTTCTTCCCTAACATGAGGCATGTGGGAGGTAGCTGAAAGTGTTCACCAGCTACCTTGAAGAGGAAGAAATGAGTGAGGATAGCAGGTAGGCTTTCTAGAGTAAGACTGATGGGAGTTGCTGCCACACCTCAGGGAACCTTCAACACTTAGGATTGATGAGAAGGGATCTATGAGCACAGGGACATTCAGTCTCTCCAGGAGCAATCACCATGCATAGCTTATGCTGAGAGCACAGACCTCAAATTATACCAGTGAACAGTGTGGGCTGAAGCCAAGCCCAGAGACAGGTTAAGACACCTTAACAGAGGCTCCTCAAACTCCATGAGCATATTTAAGCTGAGTCCTGCACCAAGATATCTTGATATAGATAAGGCAAGTTATGGATAGATCTTAAAGTGGGCCAAACACACTCTTAGTGAGTTTTAGCTTTGAAAAACTATTGAACCAAAAGGGACCAAGTTAACCAGAGTTCTTTTAAATGAGATAATTGAATTACCTTAAATGAGTAATATAAAAAATTTCTCTTCACCAACTTCTCCCAAAACCAACAGTATACCAATCAATGCCTTCCCAAAGGAATAGGGATGGAATTGCAAGAGCAATTTGAGCTTGGTAATAGACAGTAAAGGAAGATATATTTGAGTTGTGGTTTATGAATTTGGACCCCAACATGTAACCAAACAGCCACATATCCAGACCTTTCCTGGGTTAGCAAGTGCCATATGGACACCATGTTGCTCTCTGGAGGAACCACACACTTAAGTGCACTTATTGGAATTCTTTTGGCCTGACTTTAGTTGATTCAGCAAATTACTTAGGAGAGGATGATCCATTGTCAAAGAGATGACTCCAGCAGGGAATGCATGTCTGGCAAACACAGCCCTCAATTTACAGATTGTTGCGGTACCTGTGGTAACGAGAATTCTGTATCTTTTTCCAATTTAAGGAAAGCTTTTGCAGTTCTCTGTGATGATGATGTGTGGTTCTTGACATCTAAATGAGCTGATATAATTCTAACAGTATGCTATATATTCCTATGGTACTGGTGAATGCTTTGTACTATATTGCCTTATGGTTTTCAGGTGAATTTGACATCTTGGAATCAGCTAGTTAACTTGCCAGGGAACTTTTTCTAATATGAGTGATTTTTGTATGTGTGGTTTTTGGTTCTTACAATTTCCAAATCTGAAACCATACTTCTAGAAGTGATACTTCTTTGGGCTCTTTAACCTCTGTCCACATCTTATGGTATTATTGTGAAGAACCCTGTCCTTACCATAAGTAGCTATATGGATTCTATGGACATTTCCTTATCATTCTCAAGCTCACAAAGATTAGGAACTATGTATTGACTTAGCAACCAAAAACAACAAAAGACTTTCTATCAGGTTGACTCTGAATTATGGAGACCGCATGATTGAGCAGAAATGTGCTCCCGAGGGTTTTCAGTGAGTGATTTTCCAGATGTAGATAGGTAGAACTTTTTTCTAAGGTGCCACTGGGAGACCTCAAACCACCAACATTTTGGTTAACTGTTGTACTCCCCTCGGACTCCAGAAAGTCCCTTGCTTATGAGGAATGCCTAAAATCTGTGAAAACAATAGGAGTGGTGCATACTGCCCTGTGTTTAAGAAAACTCAGTTCTGCTGGCTCATCAAATTGGCAACCTAATTCGATCTAGATTGAAGAGGTGGACAAATGAGGAGAGAATTGTTCTGGATTTCTTGTCTTCCAGACTTACAATAGAAATGCTTCTTAGGAAGTTCTTCTTGAATAAACCACTAAAATACTGATCTTGGGATAAAGTAGTTTCTATTACTAAAAACAGTTATAGTAGGTGAGTATCCTGAAGCTTAAATTCTAGTTCTGAGGAAAAGTTGAGCATAAAATAAGAACGTAAATAGGTTGAATAACTTTCTATTTGTGTTTTGGCTAGTTTGAATCCTCTTACCTATTCAGTTTCATTGAATAGGGGCACATTTTCCTTTTCTGATATTTTCCTTAAAAGCTTTAATTTTATGGCTGAAATAATATTAAAGAAGATAAGGAAAATGTTGGGTAAAGAGGGTGAAGGCTTTGCGAGGGAGAGAAAGTTTCCCTGGAGCAGATATCGTTATTCAGACTGTTTATGAAAAATTATAAACACCATAACAATAGGATCATTTGTACCTGAAAGACTGTTTCTTATAGTCATGTATTAAACCATAAGAAAAAAAAATCCACCAGATTCGAAAATTTTAAGAGGCAGTATTTCCAGGGCAAGCTGTCAGAGTTGGCAGATATACTAAGCAGACCCTCTGCAAAAAAAGACACAGGAGGTCAAGTGAAACAGATACAGATGGTGATCCTGGGACCCTTAGGTTCATGGGATAAGGGCATAGATGTGGATTCAGTGACAACTGGAAGAGGAAGCTGAACAGAAGCAGCAAGAGAGAATAAAAATGGGTGGGCTTGTCAGCTGTTGTGGACTGGTATGGCCATCTTGAGCTTTCTGAGAGGCATTTGATATTGTGGACTTCAGGCACACGATGTGCCTGGAGATTGGTGACAAGGAGGGTGCAGTTCTCCCTTGTTCCCTATGCCCTCCTGGTAGCTGGGGTTGTGTCCAGGTCCTGCCTCTACTAACCCACTGGCCAGTGGCATTCCTTCCTGTGTAGCCATGACTCTGCCTGGAGTTGGGTGGCAAGACTGCCACCCCTGCTTCTGGAGGTGTGAACCTACCCTGAACTAAGCTACACAAATGGTGAACAGAGTACTGTGTTCACATTGCCAGTCTCTATCATATCTACCAGGAAACAGGTGACGTGTGCCTGATATCCCAACAACATCCAATTATTAACTCAATAAAAAAAATAAGACATGAGCATCTGGGAGAAAACAGACAATTTCAGTTTAAACAAAGAAAAAAGATATATCTCAAACAAGTGACCAAAATACAGAATCAGAAAGTAGAATACTAGAAATGGTATCAGAACTACTTGATAAGGAATTTAAAAGAATGATATTTACGTACCTTCAACAAATTGAGTAAATAGTCAAGGGAAGCAAGGAAAACACAGAAAAATCTTTAGAAGAATTCAGGGAAACACTATAAAAAACAAACTGACAAAAAAAAAGGTCAAGTTGAAAACCACAGAAAAACATCAATTAGAAAGGCAGATTTTCAATATTTAGAATTCAGAATTACATAGCACATTGAAAGGACAAAGAAGAAGAACTGAGTCAATGGGAGGCTGAATTATAGAGATTGAAGATAAATCTC
This sequence comes from Chrysochloris asiatica, assembly GCF_000296735.1. NCBI lineage: Eukaryota > Metazoa > Chordata > Mammalia > Afrosoricida > Chrysochloridae > Chrysochloris > Chrysochloris asiatica. Next base: position 5,668,353 of record NW_006408712.1, read on the forward strand.
TATTCATCTGTTAGAGGAACTATCAGAAAAAAAAATTTTTTTTAAATCTGAAGAGTGCCTAAGATTTGTGTGGGGCAATATCAAGAGTAATAATTTTTGTGTGGTTGGAATTACAGAACAGCAAGAGACAAAAAGAAAATAGTCCAAGAACTGTTGGAAGAAAACTTCCCTAACATCATGAAAGACAAGAAGATGGCCATTCAATAAGTTGAATGAACTTCAAATAAGGCTAGACCTCAAATGAAAATCACCACGATCAAACTTTTCAAAGCTAAAGACGAGGGAAAAATCATGAGGGCATCTTGAGAAAATTGAAAAGTTGCCTATAAAGGAGAACCAATAAGACTAAATACTTGATTTCCCAGTAGAAACAAGGCAGGCAAGAAGACAATGGGTCATATAAAAGAAGCATCAATCAAAAATCTTATGCCCAGAAAAACTCTCTATCAAATATGATGGCAAAATTAAGATTTTTATAAATAAACAGAAATTAAACTAAATTTCCAAACTAGACCAATCTTACAAAAAATGCTAAAGGGAGTTCTTTGGACAAAGAACCAACAACAGACAATCTAGGTCTAGCATACATGATAATATTACCCAGAACTCAACCTTGATATAAAAATTCTCGAAGTAAAACAAACCTATAAAACTGAAAATAGGGAACCATAGATACCAGTTTGCAACAACAGAAAGAGCAGCATAAGATAAAAAGAGGGAATAATGTAGTTACAAAACTTCCAAATGAAGAACAAAAATAAAGTAGATGTGAAGAACAAAATAAATAAAAGGGAGCCTAACTGAAACCCTAAAGCTAGACCAAGCTGTACTTCTTGCACAAGCCCAACCCTTATCCCTAACGCTAGTCCTAACCATAACCCTAACACTGAACAAAATCCTAGACCTAACTTAGACCTAACCATAGTCCTAACCCTTACTACTTACTCCTATACCCCAGCCCCCAAATTTAAGTGGCAGAGGGAATAAGGTCAGAATCCATTATATGACTCAACGGAAAAATATGGAAGTATTGAAAAAGTTCTGAACTATACTTTGTAACAGAACAAGAGGACAAGGAATTGTTTAAAATCAGCAAAGATATGCAACAGAGAGTTGTTTCCCTTCACCATACCTACCACTCTGTATGCTGAGTACATAAAAAGCTAAATTATAGGAAGAATGTGGCATCAGGGTCAGAGGAAGAGTCACTAACAATCTGTGGCATGCAGATGATACTATCTTGCTTATTGAAAGTGAAGAGGAGTTGAAATACTGATACATTCTTCAATAAAGATTACACCTCAATGTATAGAAAATGAAAATCCTCAAAACTGAACCAATAAGTAATATCATAATGAATGAAGAAAAGATTATAAGTTTTCAAGACTTCATTTTACTTGGGGTCCACAATCAGCACTCATGGAAGCTGCAGTCAAGAAATCAGACAATGTGTATTGCATTAGGAAAAGCTGCTGCAAAAGACCTCTTTAAAGTGTTCAAGAGCAAAGATAGTTTGAAGATTTAGGTGTGCTTGCTGTAAGCCACAGTATTTTCAGTCACCTAATATACATGTGAAAGTGGGACAATGAATAAGGAAGACTGTGGAAGAACTGATGAATTTGAATTATGATATTAGCGAGGCATATTGAAAGTACTAGAAAAAAGACCTGAACGGGGATTGTGGGGCAGGACAAGCAGACAAAAAAAAAAAAAAAGGAAATAAGCCGAAAATTAAATCCTAAATTCTGTCAGAGATCAGTCAACAACAACATGCAACACTGGGCCAAGAGGGCTCATGAGATAGTGTTGGAACTCTGAAACAAATATAAAGCTATGTTTGGAGGATTGGAGAGTTTACAGCTACGGAATTTGAAGTGAATCCAGAAATCCATTCTATTCTGGATCAAGACACTCAGCTGTTCCAGGAGCCGCCATCTTGGGAGAGAACATCTTGATTGTATTAGGATTGATAGTATCAGGAGAGACCATCTTGATTGTATCAGGATTGACATCGGAATTTAAAATGACGGTATCAACATAAAACCAAACAGCTACCACTCGTCTGTCTATTGTGCTGTGGTGGCTTGAGTTGCTGTGATTCTGAGGGCTATGCCACC
>NW_006408712.1:5691867-5706666 GCF_000296735.1 Chrysochloris asiatica
CGTGGCAACAGTAGTGAGGTTGGCTCAGGATCAGGCAGTGTTTCATTCTGCTGTGCATAAGGTTGCTATGAGTCAGTACCGACTTGATGGCACTTAACAACAACAACAACAATATATGTCTCCCCATTGCCTTCTTGCCGGCATGGTTTCTGCTGAGAAGTCAGAGCTAAATCTGATTTGCTTGCCTTTGTAAGTGACACTTTTCTTTTCTCTGTCCGATTTTAGGAGTCTGTCCTTGTCTTTGATTTTAGAAAGTTTGATTATTATATGTCTTGGTGACTTTCTTTTGGGGTCTATCCTTCCTGGGGTACGTTTGGCTTCTTGAATATTTTTCTTCTTATCTTTCAGTGTGTTATGGAAGTTTTCTTCCAGAAGCTCTTCAACTATTTCCTCTGTGGACTTCTCTTATTCTTCCTGTTCCGGAATGCCAAAAATTCTTAAGTTGTTCTTCATGCTATTAAGCATGAATTTTAGACTCTCTTCACATTTTTTAAAATTCTTTTTCTATTTATTCTTCTGTCTTAGCAGTATTGAGAAGTTTGTCTTCTAGTTCACTAGATCTAGCTTCTATCTCTTGTATTCTGCTCCTTCCCCCTTTCAGTGTATTGTCCATTTCTGATATTTTATTATTAATTATCTGGACCTCTTTTTGCAGGTTTTGAATCGTTTCCAATGCTGTATCAATCTTGTTTGATTGCTCTTATAGTGCTTTCTTGACTTCTTACTTGCTTTCCTCCACCCCTTTTCAGAGCATTTGAATTTGTTTCCATATCGTTCTTCTGAATTCCTTCTCAGGCACTCAGGCAACTCCCAAAACCTGCGCTTCCTCTTCTGGGGAGCCTTTGTCTGTCTCCAGCTCATTTGTCTCAGTTACTCTTTTCTGTTTTTGGACATGTTTTGAGATCTTTTGTTGTGTTTTTTGGTAATTTCCAGTGGTTATGTGGTTTTTTTTTTTAATGTTTAAATGGATGCTTGTTGTTGTTGTTATTAAGCTTACTGGGTGTCTCCTGGTGGATATGATCAGGAAATAGGCTTCCATTTTCACATGTAATGCTTAGAAACTGTTATTGGCTTTTGTCTCAATGGTGGAATATTATGGGGTATGCATGTAGCTTGGCTATATGGCCATGATTGCTATCTCTTCTTGGGTAACGTAGGGAGAATAAGCTCCCACCTCCAGGAAAATTGTGTGATCAAAAGGACCAAAAGCAGAACCGATATAAAAGCAGAAACAAAAGCCACCACTTTGAAACAAAAATAAAACTGTGGCTGACTGTTGAGTCGCCTTGCTACACAGGCAGTATGTGTGCACCATAGAAGCGTCCAGTAGTGGGTGTGTGGGGGGTGTCTACTAACTCAGGCCCCTCCTCTAGTCACCACCATAGAGGTGTGCAGATAGATATTGAGAAGTTAATGGGAGAAAGATTGTCTATTATTTTTGTCTTGAAGGTCAGTTACGTATTTGTGTGTGCACAGCGTAATTCTTGAGATATTTGCATCCTTTTATGTTGGGGTTTTACATATTGTTCATATGGTTTGTCTGTGAGGCCTGATGGGCCTGCTTCTTTCTTGTTAGATACGCCATAGTAAAGGGTCCTGCACAAGTTAATTTTAGGGTAGCGACCCCAAGGCTGATGTCAGAAGCAGTCACGAAGCACTTTCTCTCTTTGCCATGGGAAAACTGTGGGGTCAGTGCTGGACTTTTATAGGGTGTTGCGTACTCACCCTTCTGAAGGCAGCCGTGCTGGGCAAAGAAAGTACAACAGGGAAGAGGAGGAAAAAATGTGTAGAATTCCCCCTGCACCTCCTTTTGCAAATGTCACTGCACCGCTTTTAGTGCAGGTTCCCTGTGCCGGTCTGGCTGTAGTCCTGCCCTCTGAACTCTGCCCGGGCGGGGTGGCCGTAGAGGGAATCCTGTCTCTAGCGATTCCTAAATCGCAGTATTTTCCTTTATATTGTGATTTTTCTACTTGCGTGTGTGGGAAACTGATGCCTTGCACCTTATGCTAGATCCAGAGCTCTGGTGTTGTTCCGTGAATGCAGCGTCTCTGGGTTTTCAATCCCTCAAACCACAGAGCCTTTCCTACCTGGCCGTCTGTGCTGCCGCCAAAACCGGAAGTCAGCATAGTGGTTTTGAGGTGAGCTGTGAACCTCCAGATCAGCAGTTCAAAACTACCAGCTGTTCCACTGGAGAAGGAAGTAGCTTTCTGCTCCTGTAAAGATTTACAGCCTCAGAAACCCTATGCAGGGTCGCTATGAGTTGGAAGCAGGGTTGCTAGGAATCCACAGCACACCACCACCTGAGACATTTTTTGTTTGTTATGCCTGGGGGTTGGGGGTGGGGGGGCTGCTTACCTCTTGAGGTCAGGAATACTGTTAAATTGCACTCCACAATAAAGAATTATTTGATTCCAAATGGTGATATTGCTTACATTGAGAAACTCTGCCTTAAGGAAGCTACCATATCACAGATTACACCCACTTCCCAGAGGCATCCGGCCTCCTGTAACAGGTTAATGGTAGGGTCACCTTGCTTCAGTTTGCCAAATTGTTTTAATTTTGGGACAACAGGCCATCTGCTATGAATTGAATTGTGTTCCCCAAAAAGATGCTGGGGTCCTAACTTTTGGTATTTGTGAATGTGATACCAAGTCTGTTTGGAAATAGGATTTTTGGAGATTCTATCAGTTAACATGAGGTCATACTAGTGTGGAGTGGGTCTTAATACAGTGTGAATGGTGTCTTTATAAAAAGTAAAGAAGAAACACAAAGATGAAGATTTACTGAGCAAAGATGACCATGTGAAGACTGAAAAAGAGATTGGAGTGATGCATTACAAGCCAAGGATTACTGGGAACCACCAGACACAGAAAGAAATAAGGAAGGCTCTCCTCCTAGAGCACTTCAAATAAAGTAGGGTCCTGCCAATACCCTGACTACAGACTTCTAGTCTCCAGAGAGCTGAGATAATACATTTCTGTTGTAAGCCACCCACTTTGTGGTACTGTGTATGGCAGTCCTGGTGTTGTTGTTAAGTGCCATCAAGTCAGTTCCAACCCATAGTGAACCTGTATAGGGTTTCCAAGAGGCAGCTGGTGGGTTTCAACTCCCGACCTTGCACTTCAAACTGACCTTGCAGTCCACTGCTTATCTTGTAGTGCCACACCAGAACTCTAATAAGCCATTCTATCTCCAGAGCTCTCTGGGGCACTGGCTGAGGCCCTTGTTACAACTGCATCACAGTGCAGCATCTCTGTACCCAATTGTGCTCCTACCACTCCCTCCTGGATATTGTTCCTGAGAAACATTTCCTAACAAACTTTTGTAGCACAAATCTCTATTTTGGGGTTTGTTTACCTTGATACTCAAATTGAGACAGCAGATTTAATGCTCACCCTCTCCTTGAAATGGAGGCAGATTGTATTTCACGTATTAATTTCTATGAGTAGTGTGTGGCAGAAATTTCTCATATATCAATTGTCTCTCCTAATATTGTTACATAAACATTTTAATAGGACAGATGTTGCTCATATGCTAGTTAGGTTTCATAACACATAAGCATGCTCTGACAAATGGAAGGTGAGTGGTTCTTGCCAACTTCTGGTTTGGGTCTTTAAGAAAAAGTCTTCTGTTCTCCTCTTCTCCTTTCTCTCTCCCCATTGGCTGGAATGCAGATGTAATGGTGGAGACTGGAGCACAGATGATGGAAGTCTCAGGTTGAGGGTATCAAAGCAGTGAACTAGAAGGTGCTTAGGTCCTGATGTTATGATTGCTGTCACATAAATCTGAACCCCTTTTTAGGACTTTTATGTGAGAGAAAAATATACCTTTTTCTTGTTTAAGTTAGTAATATTTTGACCTTTGTTATGATAGTCAAACCAATGCCTTGTTTTTGTAGTTAAGTGTCATCTAGTCAGTTCTGTCCCATAGCAACCATCTATAGGGTTTCTAAGGAGTGACTGGTGAGCTTGAATCTCTGACCTTGTGGATCAACCCAACTTTGCAGTCCAGTGCATTAACCTACAGCGCCACACCAAGACTCCTAACCTACTAAATATATATGTGGCTATTGTGTCCCATGGAGTCACTTCTGATTCATAGCAGTGCTGTATAGGGTTTCCAAGGCTGTAAGCCTTTACTGGAGAAGAAAGTCATCTTTCTATCACAGAGTGGCTGGCGAATTTGAACTGCAGCCCAAGTTAGCTCTTAAAGTTTCTATCTTAAGCCATCTATTTTTCAACTTCTGGGTTCTTCTCTCCCTAAAAGTGGTTCTGCAGAATGTGAAGGTGTGTGTACCAGTTTCCATGGAGTCAGCTCTAACTCAGGGTGATCCCTTGTATGTGTCAGAAGAGCACTGTGCTTCACAATGTTTTCAATAGCCAGGTCTTTCTTCTGAGGTGTCTGTGGATGAACTTGAATCTCCAGCCTTTTAATTAACAATTGAACATATAAACCATTTGTACCAAACAGGGGACAGGGATCTTTTAAAGAGGCACAATATACTGACTACTCAAAATTATGTGCTCTTAATTCACCCAATTTGGGAAGATCTTTGTTTCTTTAACTTAAAAGGTAGAGTTTGATATATCAGTGGTTTCCAGACCTACTTGCATATTAGAATCACTTCCAAAACTTTAAATGTCTCCAGAGTCCAGGCCTACACAGATTGCATAAGAAACTCTAGAGGTGATGTCTTGCCCTGGTGTTTTCAAAAGCCCCCCATTCCCACCTTCCAGGAAATCCTTTTATGTAGTCATGTTGAGATATACTGGACCAAGTAATATCTCACATCTATGACTGTGAGAAACAGCTGATCATATTAAAATGAGGGAGAAGCAAATTCAACATCTCTAGCTGCTAAGAGGCTATCCTGTCTAGTAGCAGATATTCAAACCCACTTTGATAGTCCCTGAGAGCACATCATGCAGTATATGTTCTGGTATATTATTGCGGTTGATAGTATAATTCAGAAAGTAGAAACTTGGTTAGCTTATTTTAGAAGGAGTTACACAAAATGCATTAAGTGAAAAAAAAAAGAAAAAGAAAAAAAGATGCTTAATAGGATAAGCTTTAATTGTCTAGAAAAGTCAAGTGTGTGGGATATCTGTTTTATGGATGGATACCAGATCATTGAGCCTTCTTGTGGTGACTTTGACATTTTAAGTCTGGTGTACATATGATGAGGCTTTGTGATTTCCTGTGGAAGATGGAGATGAAAAACTTCTCCTTTGACTCCACTGCATCCTCTATATGTGGTTCCAATTCTCTGCTTCCTTTCTTCGCAGAATACACATCTCGATGAAGATGCATGCCCTTTGTATGTTATATTCATAGTGCGACTCCCTTTACCTGAGCTTCTTTCTGACTGTTGGAATGGTGACTGCCACAGCTCTTAGAACTCTCACCTGGGCCACCTAGTCAGAAGCCTGGAGCAGTCCCTGATAATTGTTGTTGTTAAGTGCCAAATCATAGCGACCCTCACTAGAGTTTCTGAGGAGTGACTGGTGGGTTTATACCGTTGACCTTGTGGTCAGCAGTCTAGGGCTTTATTCTATAGCACCACACCAAGACTTCATTCCCTGAAAACGGAGACTGGGAAACAAGCCCCTCTCTTTTTCTCATCAGAGAAACTGTCTCCCGATTCTGAGTACAGAATAGACTCTGTATGCTCTGTTAGTGCATGTGTGTCTCATGGCACCTGGGCAACACCATTTCTCTCTAGGGAAAGAAAGGTCCTTCAACTGCAGCGCTAAGACTGGAGAGAGCATGCCACTAGCCCTGTGTCTACTGTGAAGTGAGACCTTTTGGCCATAAGGGACAGAGGCTCGTTCTTGAGTCTGACCTGTTCTCTCTCTTCTCTATGTGTATCTTTGTTGGTGACCTTGGACCTTCCCTTAACACCTATCACATGTTAGAGGTTACACTTTCAAGGTCACTGCCAAGGGCCTCCATGTCACACAAGCCAGTGGATACTCCTTGTCAACAACTCTGAACTTTCTTTAAATACTCATCTTTCATCCTATTTTTTGCTGCCACTCAATCGTTCCCCTTGGCTGTTTCTTGTCTACCTGCTTTAGGTTACCACCTTGGACATAATTTTCATGAATTTCTGAGAAAAATGAAAGCTGAAGTCCTAACTTGGTCTACTACACAGATGATTTAGCAGTGTAGCTATTAGGTGCCGTTGAGTGGTTTCCAACTTACAGTGACGCTGTGCACAACAGAACAAAACACTGCCCAGGCTTCAGGCATCCCCACAATGACTGTGTTTGAGTGGTTTAGTTGTAGCGAAATTTAATTGTAATTTTTCAGGCTTAGAACTGCAACTGAAATATTTCTGAATGAAAAGAATGAGACTCAGCCACTACTATCAAACACTTGAATGGCTTTGGAAATTTTTTTGTAGATTCAATAATGATTCTTAATTTTATCTGAAATTGCAATGCAAAAACAATGCTCATATGTGAAAATTACACTGTGGAAAAGTCATTTTGATGAAAATATTGTTTGAATCACAAGTACTGTCAAGCTACCAATATATTTCCCATGCTGTTAAAAGTTAAAACAAGCAGCAAGATATTCATTCCTACACAAATGTGCAGCAGATATATTTTCTGAGCTCAAACTGTAGTTCCAGCCGTGTCTTCTGAACCTCAGTGCAAGGGCACAGGAAATTTCCATATTTTAAATCTATTTATCTGTGCAATTGAGAAGTTTCTATCTAACCTTCAAATGCCAATGCCATGCTAAAGGGCAATATGAAGAGAAAAATCTAATAAAACTGTGTCAATGCTTTCTAAGAGATGAATGTACTCATAATATCATACTGTAAAGCACATGAAAACATGCTCAACCTCATTAGATGTTATTGTTACTGTTAAATGCCACTGAGTGTTCTGACTCATAGCGACCTTGTTTAGGGTTTCCAAGAGCAGCTGGTGGGTTTGAACTGCTGACCTTGTAGTTCGAAGTTCAGTGCTGATCCTACATTACCATACCAGGACTCCATACCATTAGATATTAGGAGTTGCAAATCAAAACTATAATGAGATTCCATTTCAGTCCCACTAGGATGGCTAAGGAGTCCTGGTGTGGCTCTGTGGGTTAATGCACTGGACTGCAAAGTCGTTTGAACCTCAAGATTGGTGGTTCAGACTTAACAGCTGCTCCTTGGAAACCTTATACAGGGTTGCCATGGGTTGAAATCGAGTCAACAGCTCTTAACAACAACAAGAGGGCTAAGATTAAAACAACCACAACAATAACAACAAAAAAACAAAAATGAAAGCAAAACAAATCCAGAAAATGATAAATGTTGGTGAGGACGTGAAGAAACTGGAATTCTTATCATTGCTTGTGGGAATGCAAAATGGTATAACTGCTATGAAAACAATTCGGTGATGCCTAATAATGTAAAATATAAACCAACATGTGACTTAGAAATTCCACTCTTAGGTATATATCCAAAAGACTTGGAAACAGCCACACAAACTGACACATGTACACCAATGTTCATCACAGCACTATTCACACGATTCATATCACTATTGTAGAAACAACCTAAATGTCCATCTACAGATAAATGAGTTAAAAATGAAAGCACTCAACCATAGGTCGGTTTGCACTGTAAGACTGGCAATTCAAACTCACCAGCCGTTCCTCTGAAACTCTATACAGGGTCAGTATAAGTTGGAACTGATTTGACGGCACTTAACACAATACATACAAAGGAGTATTACACAACCATATAGATGCATGAAGTCCAGATGCATGCTATAACATGGTGCTGAGTGAATTTATCACAAAAATCACAAATATTATATAATCCTGCTTGTATGCAATACCTAGATTACACAAAGGTTTTCTGTTGTTCAGTGCCTTTGAGTTGGTCCAACTCATAGAGACCCGGTATAGGATTTCTGAGGAGTGGCTGGTTAGCTTGAACCACCAACCCTGTGATTCAAACTGACCTTACAATCCAGCACATAAACTTTCACTGCCACACCAGGATGCCACACAAAGGTATAGGAACCAAAATTTATTAGAGGTTACCAAAAGTGGAAGAGAGAGGGGGACAGAATGAATCATGGTTTAGAAAGCATTGAGTTTCTGTTAATGGTGATGGACAATTTGACAGTGGATATTGGTGATGATTGTACACCATGATTAATGTAATTAGAATTAAATTGTACATGTGGAAAATCTGAAATTGCCAAATGTGAGATTGCTCATATCTCCCTATGTTGTTGTTGTTGTTGTTGTTATGTGCCGTGGAGTAGGTTCTGACTCACAGTGACCCTGTACAGATTTTCCCAGGCTGTAAATCTTTACGGGAGCAGAATGTCTCATCTTTCTCCCGTGGAACAGCTGGTAGTTTCGAGCTGCTGACCTTGAGGTTCGCAGCCTGATTCATAACAAGTACGCTACCAGAGCTCCTGTTGTTATTGTTAGGTGATGTCAACTTGATCTTCAACTTACAAATGCTCCATGTGACAAATGAGAAGTGTCCTGGAAAGTTTTCTAAGCTAGAATCTTTAGGGGATCAGATTGCCAGGTCCTTCTTCCACCCAGTGGTTGGGTGAGTTGAACCTCCAGTTTTTTGGATAGCAGCTGAGGGCTTAACCACTGCATCACCAGGGATCCTATATACTTTAAAAAGTTTGTGGAAAAATGAAATACAAAGATAATGGAATTTTCCCACAAACTTTTTGAAGTCCCTGGGTATATATTTTTTACAGCAATAAAAAAACTGCATGGAAAAAGAAATCATGTGGTTTTGGATTAATATCAGTAGTTGATAGTACTTATGTTTGTGAAAGATATGTTCAAAGATGAAATATGTAAAATCTGATTACAAATCAGCACTAACTAATGAGCATTTTAACTATTTTGATGATGTTGTTGTTGTTGTTAAGTGCTGTCGAGTTGGTTCCGACCCATAGTGACCCTGTACAGGGTTTCCGAGGCTGTAAATCTTTACAGCAGAATGCCTCATCTTTCTCCCGTGGAACAGCTGGTAGTTTCGAACTGTTGGCCTTAAGGTTCGCAGGAGCATTAATTTTGAGCCTCAGTTAAGCAAAATATTATCTTTCCCCATAGAGTTAATTATCTTTTTTAATTAGTACACTTGCATAACGAAAATCATGATAAATTATTATTATGATTATAGTTTGAATTTCATTAGTAAGAATTTGTGAAAATAGTTTTACTCTCTTGCTATATTGTTGATGTTGTTAAGCGCCTTTGAGTTGGTTTGGACTCACATTGACCCTGCATAGGGTTTCTGAGGTGTTTAAAATCTTTTTGGGAGCTGAAAGCCTAATCTTTCTCCCACAGAAAGGCTGGCGTACCTGGGTATGTGGGTACCTATATAATATCCTTGAAATTGCCAGATTCAAAACAGGATGGGCAATGAGGGATATATCATTGCTGACATCAGATATATCCTGGCCTGCAAAACCTAAATTTAAAAAACTTGATCCTGTACAGAAGAAAGTTTGCAGTCCTCTGGTGTAACCCATAATCATCTCTTAAAATGTTTTTTTTTGCAAAATTCCAAATTCCAGGCCATGCATGATCTTATTTTGGTCTCATTTTTTTCTACTCCTTAAATGCGTCGTCTTTCCCTTATTCAAAATTTTAAAACTTGCTTCATTCTTTGCTTAGAATGCCTGTAAAAGTTCACGCTCATCCTTTTGTTGTTGTTGTCAAGTACCATTGAGTTGGTTCTGCATCAAAGCAACCCTGTGTAGGGTTTTCAGGGTGTGGCTGGTGAGCTTAAACCACCGACCTTGTGGTTCAAACCGACCATGCAGTTCAGTGCCCTAACCCACAGTGCCACCAGGACTCCTTTAGGACTATAAATATAAATATAGGCCTCCATAGGCAGAATGTCTACCACTTGTCTGTCAGTTGGTGGTACTGTGATGGCCTGCATGTTGCTTTGATGCTGGAAGTGATGCCACTGGCATTTTAAATACTAGCAGGCTCACCTATGGTAAACAGGTTTCAGCGGAGCTTCCACGCTAAGTCAGATGAGGAAAAAAGGCCTGGTGATCAACTGATAAAATTAGCCAGTGAAAATCCTATAGGCCACAACAGAATATTGTCTCATATAGTGTTAGATGAGCCACTAGATGAAAAGGCGCTCACGAGACACAGTAGCTGCAACAAAGGACTCAAGCATGACAATGATGGAGAAGATGACATAGGACAGGACAATAGTTCCCTAGTATGTGGGATTATTGAAGCAGAGCTGACTCAGTGATAACTAAGAACAGAATGAATATCCTCTGCTCCTCAGAAACCCTAGGCAGGGTTGCTATGGGTTGGAACTGATGGCACTTAACAACAGTAACAACCTCCAGTTATTCTTTAATATCTATTGTAAAACCTGAAGAACAATTGAAAGATTTTCTTGAGGTTTGCTGGGAATATTTGATCCTTATCACTAATCCTTGTGCCACTAAATTGCGGGGAGTTAAAACTGGGATTCACCTATCTCAGCTGAAGAAGATAAAGGCTCCTATTTGGACTGTTTAATGTACTGAGGAAATTTAACTAAAGTTCAAATGCCCTAAGTGACCAGAAGTAGATGACTTCAGATGCAGATAATTTACTTAAGATTATGCATCAAAATTCAGATCCACTACCTCTGGTGTGGCACTGTGGGTTAATGTGTTGGACTGCAAAGTCGTTTGAACCACAAAGTTGGCAGTTCAAGCTCACCAGCAGTTCCTCGGAACCCTATACTGGATTGCTATCGGTTCGAACCAACTTTATAGCACTTAAAATCAACAACAACAACAAACATTACTTCTGGAGTCCTGGTGTGGTACTATAGGATAAGCACTGGACTGCTAACCACAAGGTCACTGGTTCAAACCCTCCAGTTGCTACTTGGAAATCCTCAACAGGGTCACCATGAATTGGAATTGACTCATAGCACTAAACAACAACAACAGTAGCATTACTTTTGTCAGATTACAGCTTTGTATCTACCACTACTTATAAATTCAGCAGCACCACTGTCAAATGTGCACCCTGGTGTGGCACTGGACTGCTAACCACACGGTTGGCAGTTCAAACCCACCAGGTGCTCCTTGAAAACCCTATACAGAATCCCTATGAGTCAGAACAGTATCACACGGCACTTAAAAACAACAGCTGTTAAATGGATAATACTTGCCACATTATGGCATCCTCCTGGATTGTTAGATCCACCTCAGATGTCTTGTTTTAATTTGGAGAAAAAACAGTATGGTTGACTTTGATACTATACCACACCCACACAAACAGACTGTTCCCCTTGCATCAGTGATCCTGAGTGTTTTTCCTTTGGGAAACTAATACTAGTATTTGTAGGTTGACTGTCTGTTTGTAATAATTCCTTAATGGAAAACTGACTTGAACAAGTGAATCAATCTGTTCCCATCCCACATGGAAATGATAGAGAGGGGATGATCTGTGCCCCTTATGGGTTTGTATTTTTGTGTGGAGGATCAGAATACCCTAAAGAATATAAATGAAACCCAAGTGATGAATCATACACTGGATTGAATCATACTGTCATGCATAGGTGGTTGAAGATTGATAGGTCAATGCACCTTGGGACATCCAGGAGTCTCTAGATATTCATCTTTATAATGAAAACATTCATTAGGGAAATAATTTCGAAACCCTTGTTAATCCTGCTAATCCTAAAACCCTTCACAAAAGAAAATGAGAAGTCTAGTGGCAGATAGATCAAGAGTAAGATGGGTGTTTGCTCAAGTCTTTCTTCCTTGGTATTACATACCCCACTTGAAAACTCTACCCATAATTTATCCACGACTAGGACTCAAGTTAGCGTAGTGGTTACGAATCGGGCTGCGAACCTTAAGGTCAGCGGTTTGAAACTACCAGCTGCTCCGCGGGAGAAAGATGAGGCTTTCTACTCCCATAAAGATTTACACCCTCGGAAACCCTGTACAGGGTCGCTATGGGTCGGAACTGACTCGACGGCACTTAACAACAACAAGGACTCAAGTTGGGAGTCCTGGTGTGGCAGTGTTGGTTACTGTGCTGGACTGCAAACTTGGCTTGAACCACAAGGTCAGTGGTTCAAGATCACCAGTTGTTCCTAGGAAACCCTACACAGGGTTGGTATGGTTCAGAACTGACTTGACAGCACTTAACAACAACAACATGACTCAAATTGCTGACAGTATTGCTGATGGAATGTCAAATCAACAAAAATCCTTAGAATCTCTTGTTAAAGTGATAGTAATAGATTGGTAATAGTAACTGAGTAAAAATTGGTCCTTGATTTCCTTTTAACACAATAAGGAGGAGTTTGTGCTGTCACCAACACCTCTGTTATATTTGAATAAATACCACAGAGGACACATAAGATATTATAAAGGTTTGTCAGAAGGATAATTGGTTTCATTCAATACCTCCCATAACCAGACCTCCCCTTTTTGACATTTTTAACTGGTTGACTGAAAATATTGGTTCTTGGTTACATTCATTGGTACAGATTGGAATAACTATTTTAATGATTGCAATAACCATTATACATATAATCAAATGTATGCAACTTCAGTACAACTCCCCTCATTACACAAAGAACCATGTATTTAGAAGAAACAAAATTTACAAGTAGCATATAATCAAGAACTAATTGTTTTAAAGGAAAAGTCCAAGCTATCTTGAAGGTACTGGTGAAAAACAAGACTCCATGAATTGATGGAATACCTACTGAAATGTTTCAACAAACTGATGCATTGTTAGAAGCACTTACTCATCTATGCCAAGAAATTTGGAAGACAGCTACCTGGCTAATTAGAAGACACCTATATTTTTGCTCATTCCAAAGAAAGGTGACCCAGCAGGATGCAGAAATTGTCAATCAATATCATTATCACATGCAAATATGCAGATGGTACAACTTTGCTTGCTGAAAGTGATGAGAACTTGAAGCACCTAAAGGTAAAGATCAAAGAACAATGTCTTCAGTATGGATTAGTGTAAATAAAATAAACTTCACTCATTGTAAAGAAAACAAACATCCTTACAACTAGACCAATAAGCAACATCGTGATAAATGGAGAAAAGATTGAAGTTGTCAGGATTTCATTTTACTTGGATCCACAATCAACACCCATGGAAACAGTAGCCAGAAATCACATGGTGTATTATTTTCGACAATTCTGCACAACACATCTTTAAAGTGTTACTTTGAGGATAAGGTGAGCTTTACCAAACCCATGGTATTTTCAATCACTTCATATGAATGTGAAAGTTAGGCAATGAATAAGAAAGAACAAAGAAGAAGTGTTTTTGTTGCTGTTAGGTGCCCTTGGATTGGTTCTGACTCATAGTGACCTTGTGCACAACAGAATGAAACACTGCCCAGTCTCACACCATCCTCATAATTGTTGTTGCTACTGCCACTGTGCCAATCTATTTCACTGGGGGTGGGGTGGGGTGATGTCATATAATCTGAAAAACTGGATTATATAAAGAAGAATGTGGCATAAGGATTGGAGGAAGACTCATTAACAACCTGCAGTATGCAGATGATACAACCTTGCTGGCTGCAAGTGAAGAGGACTTAAAATACCAATGAAGACCAAAGATTACACCTTCAGTATGGATTGTAACTCAGTGTAAAGAAAATATAAATCCTCACAACTAGGCCAATAATTAGCATTGTGATAATTGGAAAAAATATTGAAGTTGTCAAAGACTTTATTTTGCTTGGATTCATAATCAACACTCATGGAAGCAGCATTCAAGAAATCAAATGACATATTGCTTTAGGTAAATCTGTTGCGCAAGGCCTCTTTAAAGTGTTCGAGAACAAAGATGTCAGTTTGAGGACTTTGGTGCTTCTGACCCAAGACATGGTATTTTCAATAGCCTTATAAGCATATGAAAACTGTAGAAAAGTTGAGTTATAATGTTGCAGAATAATGAAAAGTGTCATGGATTTCTAGAACAAACAAATCTGTGTTGCAAGAAGTATAGTCAGAATGTTCCCTAGAAGCCAGGATAGTGAGACTTCATCTTCTTACTTCGGACATGTTATCAGGAGGGACCAGTCTCTGGAGGAGAACATAATGATTGGTAAAGTGGAGGGTCAGCGAAAAAGATCCCCAAATAGATGGACTGGTACAGTGATAGCAGCTGTGGCCGCAAGCTTAACAGTAGTTGTGAGGATAGCACAGGCCCAGACAGTGTTTTGTTCGGTTGTGCATAGGGTTGTTATGAGTCATAGCTGACACTATGGCACCTAACACCAAAAACAACAACTAACCACAAGTTTGACAGTTCAAGTCCACCAGCCACTCCTTGGAATCCCTACACATAGTGTCTATAAGGCAGAACCAACTTGAAGTTACTTACGAATAACAAACCATTCTTACTTCCATCACTACCCTGACCCAATTTATGGAAGATATACAATGACATGTGACACCTTGATCTTAGAAAAGATAAAAAGAGAGACTTGAGCAGAGAAAAGAGGCACTTTCTACAACCAAGATAGAAGAATCAGGAGGGAGTGGAGTTCTTCCTTTAGACCTGGGGTCTTGGTGTTGTAAAGCTTCTAGATCCAGTGGAAGGTTGATGCCAAGATGTATGGAGATCTTCAAGGAAATCTGGGCCTCCATATACTGAAATGAGACAAGCTGGTACTTTGAATTCAAACATTTATCTTCTTAAACTATAAGAGATTAAATTTCTGATGGTTAAAGCCATTCACTTATGGTATTTCTTTTATTGCAGAACTAGATAACACAGACAGTATGCAAC
>NW_006408712.1:5707671-5717776 GCF_000296735.1 Chrysochloris asiatica
CATCCAGGTCTCCACCCGGGTTCACAGGGGTCTATTGAATATGGTCAGGCTTAGCTTGCAACTTCATTGCTGTTTTTTCCCCCTCTTCCCCATTGGTGACCAACATGGTCATCAGCCAGTCCACATGCCTGCTTATGGATTCCCCCTTGAGTGTCAGTCTTGGAAGGGGGTTTGCTCTGGATTGGGATTACATTATACGTGTAAATTGTTTTGGGTAGTATTGACGGTTTCATGATGTTGAGTCTTCCTATTCAGGAACATGGTATGTTTGTTCTTCCACTTTTGAAGTCTCTTTTGGTTTCTGGCAATAGTGTTTTGTAATTTTCTTTGTATAGGTCCTTTGTTTCTCTGGTTACATTTATTCCAAAATATTTCATCCTTTGGGCAGCTATTTTAAATGGTACTGCTTTCCTAATGTTCTTTTCAGCGCTTTGTGAATTCACATTTAATTTCTTCTTTCACCCAGTCGCTTTTCAGCAGGGTGTTGTTCAGTTTCCATATATTTGACTTTATTTCCTTAGTCTTATTGTTGTTTATTTCTAGCTTTATAAGCATTGTGGTCTGAATAGATGCTCTGTAGTATTTTGACATTTGTAAATTTATGGAGGCTTGCTTTGTGACCTAACACATGGTCAATTCTGGAGAATGTTCCATGTGCACTGAAGAAAAAAGTATATTGTGCTGTTGTTGGGTTGAATGCTCTGTACACATCTATGAGGTCAAGTTGGTTGATTGTGCTGTTTGGTTCCTCTGAAACTTTGTCGAGTTTCTTTCTGTTGTTCTGTCCCTTTTCGAGAGTGGCGTATTAAAATCTCCCACAGTAACTGTAGATGTATCTATTTCTTTCTTCAATTATAGTAAGGTTTGCTTCATATATCTTGGTGCTTTTTCAATGTGAGTGTAGATATTTATTATGGTTATTTCGTCTTGTTCAATTGACCCTTTGATCATGAGATAGTGTCATTCTTTATCTCTTATGCTGGTTTTTGTTTTAAAATTTACTTTATCAGAGGTTAGAATTGCCACTCCTGCTTGCTTATTGTTGCAGTTAGCTTGGTAAATTTTTTTCCATCCTTTAACTTTTAGTCTGATTTTTCTTTGTGTGTAAGGTGTGTCTCTTGCAGGCAGCATATTGAAGGGTCTTATTTTCTTATCCAATCTGCCACTCTCTGTCTCTTCACTGGTGCATTCAATCCATTGACATTCAATGTAATTATTGATAGGTATGTAGTGGTTACGAATCGGGCTGCGAACCTTAGGGTCAGCGGTTTGAAACTACCAGCCACTCCGCGGGAGAAAGAGGAGGCTTTCTACTCCCGTAAAGATTTACACCCTAGGAAACCCTGTACAGGGTCGCTATGGGTCGGAACCGACTCAATGGCACTTAACAACAACAACAACAATGACTTAATTGCTGCCATTATGTTAATTTTTTGGTAGTGCTGTTTGTTCCTTTGTTCTGCGTGCATATGGAGGATTGAATATCAGGGAGTAATGTGCTAGCAAATCTCTGAAAATGAGGTTCTAGGCATAATGAAAAGGCTCACGTGTGGCCTGAACCAAAACTTTTATTTTGTTACAAGTTCCTCCTCCTCCATTCCTGAAAATGTAAAAAATGTAACCTTGGCATCTTCCCATTCATATGCATATGCTTGACCCTCTGGATGGGTGGAATCAGGAGACCATAACCCACTATCATTCATTTTGTTTAATTTGAATTGCTTTTGCCACAAGTCACTCTTAGTAAATAAGAGTGGGGATAAGGAATATGACTGCAGGAGAATGAGTTTACTCAAGATATTCCAGGAAGAGAGTAGTTGAAAATAGAGTTGTTGATGATGTGCCCACCTTTTGGCTATAACCGTGGAATCACCACACAGTCCCCTGCCCCATTTTTATTATAAAAACACACCTCTCCCTTCATATTTTGGTGGAAATATCTATTCTCCACAGGACCGTTACCCAATTTGCAAATTGGTTTATTTCTTTTTTTTTTATTTACTCTTTACTTTCTCTCTATAGAGTGCACAGTTTTATTCTTTGACATTATAGAATCGTTCTAAAATGATCTTCAAGGAGCTCTAGTAGCGTAGTGGTTACGAATTGGGCTGCGAACCTTAGGGTCAGCGGTCGAAACTACCAGCCTCTCCGCGGGAGAAAGATGAGGCTTTCTACTCCCGTAAAGATTTACACCCTCGGAAACCCTGTACAGGGTCGCTATGGGTCGGAACCGACTGGATGGCACTTAACAACAACAACAACAAAATGATCTTCTGTCTCTCTCTTGATTGGCCCTTACTATGGCCAGTGATGGCTTAATTCCCACCCCACAGGAACCATGTCAGGAAGATCTCTGCCTCAGTAATTAGTTCAAAACAATTCATGGCTGCACAGAGAGAACAAAGTTTCCCCGTGACTTTAGTTGTAGGACTGTCTGTCAAGCCCTGTTTCTTGTCCCAGTATTGACCCTTCCCCAGGATATTGACAGTGGGAACATGTAATCCCTTCAGGGAAAACCCTACCCCCACCACAAGGGTGTAGTCTGACACATAATAGTTTGGAATAAGCACATTCCCCTAAGTCCAGGTTATTTGGTCTTAAATGACACCACATGTACATTACCAATAGCCCTGGCAACTTTCTTTTCAGTTTCTTCTTATCAAATGTTACAAAATCTAGGGGTCTAGCTTTATTTTGGAGTCCTGGTGTGGCGCTGTGGGATAAAGCAATGGACTGCAAGATCGGTTCAAAATCTTCAGCTGCTCGCTCTTTGGGAGCCCCATTCAGGGTAGCTGTGAGTCTGAACTGACTGGCTGGGACTTAATAGCAAGCTTTATTCTAGGTTACCTGGTTGGCTAAACATTTACTTGAAATTCTGTTTAAAGTCCATTGAAAACAGGTCAGATACTCACATAACAATGTACAGAGGAAAACATATGGTTAAGAATAACTGGTTTTGATAATAATAAGTGTGCTGCAGTTTTCTCCTGATCTCTCCAAACAATAAGTATTAGAAAGTATTAGAGAGATTACCTGTCACTTTTGAATTACAAATACCCTGATTCTAAAGAGATTGTCTTTAGACAATCTTGTTGATGTAGGAGCTCTGATAGTGTCGTGGTTATGACTTGAGCTGCTAACCTCACAGTCAGCAGCTCAAAACTACCAGCTATTCTGAGCACTGGTAGCATAGTGGTTATGAATCGTGCTGCAAACCGCAAGGTCAGTAGCTCGAAACTACCAGCTGCTTCGCGGGAGAAAGAGGAGGCTTTCTGCTCCCGTAAAGATTTACAGCCTCAGAAACCCTGTACAGGCTCGCTATGGGTTGGATCCGACTCGATGGCACTTAACAACAACAACAATTCTGTGGGAGAAAGATGAGGATTTCAGCTTCTGTAAAGATTTACAGCCTTGGAAACCCTGTACAGGGTCGCTAAGAGTCAGAACCAACTCCACAGCACATAACAACAATTGTTGATGTACCTTAACAGAACTTAAAGAATTTAAAATAGCATGTGTAAACTAAACATTTTCACATAGTGTACTATTTCCTCGTCGTGTCATTCCTGGCATTATGTAATGCAGTTATTCTTATTCCCATTTTAAGGATTCAGCAAACTGAATTCAGGCAATGTTAACTGACTATAAAGTAGTGGAGTCAGATCTCATTCCCATGTTTTGATTCCAAATTCAGTGCTCTCTTGTTAAAAAAAGAATTGAATTTGATTTAAGATATGTTGCTGTTGTTTGGTGTCATCTGGTCAACTCTGACTCATAGTGACCATGTGTGCGACAGAACACAATACTCCTCACAGTCGTTGATATGTCTGAGCCGATTGTTGCAGCCACTGTATCAATCCATCTTGTTGAAGGTCTTTCTCATTTTGGCTGATCTTCTATTTTACCAAGCATGATGTCCTTCTCCAGGGAATGGTCTCTCCGGATAAGATGTTCAAAGTTTGTGGAACAAAGTCTCTCTATCTTTTACTTCTAAGGAGCATTCTGGTTGTACTTCTTCCAAGACAGATCTGTTTGTTCTTCTGGCAGTCCATGGTATAGTTGATATTCTTTGCTAACACCATAATTCAAAGGAATCAATGCTGCTTTGGTCTTCCAAATTGTCCCGCATTTGCCTGCATATTAGACAATTGAAAATACCATGGTTGTCTGTTTGCGTTAGGCTCACTTTAATTCTTGAAGTCATTTTTGAGCCTTTTATAAGACACCAAGTAAAGTATCCAGACCAAAGCTTTTTTACCTAAATGTCTTTTCGTTTTTTCACTTGCCCTTTTTCTTTTGTCTGCCACTCTTTTATTTATCCCTCAGATTTGCTTTTCACTTCACTGCCTCTGGCTTAACTTGATTTTTTAAAGGACTTTACTATTAACATCCCAGATTGACTCAGTCTGAAAGAAACCGCAGCAGATGCAGAGGAGGAAGTGGAGGAGGGGGTGTAGAAGGCAGGTGTGGAGAGCAGCTTAGCATTGATACACGAATTTCTGTGTCCAGCCTGGTATTCTGAGATGTTCCCTGCTGCTCTGGAATCTCTGTAAACACAAGGATTTGTCTGGAATGACTTTACAGCTCAGCAGGAAGCTTGCTCTGAGCCAGGGCTTTCAAACTGTGAGTGCTTCTCAGAATCCCAGGGAGGAGGTACTCTGAGACCCAACAAGGGCCCTGCCCAGGCTTGCTAGTGCCCATTTTCAGCTGGAAAGGGTCACCCAGGTCTGTGTATGTGTGCTCTGATTTCACTATGGTGCTTGTTCCATGAGTAGGGCGGTAGGGCTGAAAGGCACCTTGCAAAGACATCAGCTCCATTTTTGTGCTGTTATGGAGAGCCACACCTAAAATGACCCAGAAAATCATTTGAAAAAAACAACAAAAAAAAGTCCTGTTATTAATTTTTTTTTTTTCTTTCAGGATAAGAACGTTTATGATTTTACTGAGCCATTTTCTGAAAATTCTTTTTTTATGAGACAAATCTAAAAGATTTTTGTTGCAATTTAATTCTCTTCTGTTTTCTTTAATGTCATATTTTTTTAAGAGTCATAGCTAGTGGCTCTATATGATAAACACTGGACTGCTAACTACAAGGTAAGTAGTTTAAACCCACCAGCTGCTCCTAGGGAGAAAGATGAGGCTGTCCGCTTCTGTAAAAATTTGTAGCCTTGGCAACCCTATTTAGGGTTGATATGAGTTGCGGTTGAGTTAATGGCAGTGGGTTTTGTGAAGTGTCATCGAGTTGGTTCTGACCCATAGTGACCCTGTATAGGGTTTCTGAGGAGTGGATGGTGGATTTGAACTGCCAACCTTGCTGCCCAGTGCTCATTCTACAACATCACACCAGGACTCAAATAGCAATGTAGGGCTTTTGAGTAAGAGAAGTTACTGAGAGGGCAGGCGTTCCTGGGTGGGTCAGAAAGTTACCAGGTTGGCTGCTAACCGAAAGGTGTATCTATTCAGAGGTGGCTTAGAGGAAAGATCTGCTGATTATTTCCCAAATACTCAATCCCCGAATGTCCGCTAGAGTACAGTTGATCCTGACACACATGGGGTTGTCATGAGTCAGAACTAACTTGACAGATAGCAAGAGGTATTGAGAAGGCAAGAGGAGTGAAACATGACTGGCATCTCTGGGAAGTGTAAGGCTTCTGGTTTGAAAAGGTGCTGGGACCTAGGTTACAGCTACATGGAATCACTGTTGTGCTGGGGAAGGAAAGGAAATATCAGGATGAGCTTTTAATTTTTTTTCTGTTTAGCCATTCCCTTACTTCCTTGTGACCAACATTGCTTGCCTGTTCTATTACTGCCAAATGGCCACTTCTCCATATATGGCTTGGAAATTTATCTTGCTTGTCTAATGGTTATGAATTGAACCACTGACCTTGTGGTTAACAGTCCAGTACTTATCCTACAGAGCTACCACACTCCTATATACTCATTAGCAAAACCAATAATATGAGAGCAATAAAGGTGAAATAACAAAACAATGAAAAATCGTGCCTGATGCTATGTTGTTATCTTCTCCAGTGCTTACCTGTATATAGATAAACATATCTCTTATAAATCTATATTCAGGTTGGACTCACTTTTGCATTTTGCTGTGTTTCAGTTGATACAGAAAATGTTAAGATATTAACCAACCAACCAAGCTCTTGCCATGCAGTCTATTCCAACTCATGGAGACCTCTTTGTTAATAGAGTTGAACTGTTGAGTAGGGTTTTCTTGGCTGTAATCATTATAGAAGCAGATCCCTAGGCCTTTCTTTCATGGTGCCACTAGGTGGACTTGAACAGTCTACCTTTAAGTTGACCTGCTGTGGCGTTTTAAGATCATCACTAGATTGCAAACAGCAAAGTTGGTGGATCAAACCCACCAGTGACTCCTGGTGGGTTGCTATGAATTGAAAGAGACTTGACAACACTTAATAGCACTGAGTAGATTTGAACAACCAAGTTTTAGGATAGACAGTAACTGAGTGCAAACCATTTGTGCCATCCAGGGACCAAAGGCATTTGTTGTTGTTGTTGTTGTTATGTGCAGTGGAATTGGTTCCGACTCATAGCGACCCTGACCAGGGTTTCCGAGGCTGTAAATCTTTACGGGAGCAGAAAGCCTCATCTTTCTCCCACAGAACAGCTGGTAGTTTTGAACTGCTGACCTTGTGGTTCACAGCCCGATTCATAACCACTACGCTACCAGAGCTCAAATTCATTATATGCTGATTAAAAATGATGGTTCATCATATCTTACCTTACCAAGGAGACTGAGCCCTTGGGCAGTGTGTTCCCTGTGTATGGCACTTCAGTTGTATAAGAGTTTTGCATCCTCTTGTCTTTTCTGAAAAAGGATAATTGAAGGACAAAACCTCATGAATGAATTACTGGTGTCATGTTAAACTGCAGAAAAAGTTAATCTAGCTCTGTATTATTATTTTATTTATGTTATTGTTTCATCCAGAGTTTGTATAATGTGCTGTGTGCTAGACACTTGAGGTATGTCCAAGCACAAAGCAGACCCACTGTCCTGGGTTGTACACTAGAAGGTGAGGTGGACAGTAAGGAGATACACAGGGTCACCTTAGAGTGGGGCATCTTATCTAATCTTATGGGGTGATGGAAGGTATCTTAGAGGATATCCCCAGTTGGACTCTAGAGGGTGAGTAGGAGTTAGGTGAAGAGGGACTTATGTTTTTTTCTTTTGGTAATAGCTGCGGAAGAAAAAAAACCTTTCACCAGAAAAGAGAGCTCAAAAGTTTTCCTATTTATTTAGGAGTGGGGAATGACTGACACGCGGGCAATATTGTTGTTAAGTGTCGTCAAGTCAGTTCTGACTCTGTATAGGGTTTCCAAGGAGCAGCTGGTTAGTTTGAACAGCCGACATTGTGGTTCAAACCAACCTTGCGGTCAAGTGCTTATCCTACAGTGCCACACCAGGGCCATGTAAGACCCACGAGATCATTTGGTGTGGCCCTGCCAAAGCAACCACAGTGCAGCCATCACATTATTGTTGTTGTTGAGTGCTGTCGAGCTGATGATGACACAAAGCAACATTGTACAGGGTTTCCAAGGAGCAGCCAGGAGGTTTGAGCAGCTGAGCTTGTGGTTCGCAGTCCAGTGCTGATGCCACAGTGCCATACCTGGGGGCTGCCATTGGCACCCACTCACAGCGAGCCTATGCACAACAGAACGAAACACTGCCGGGTCCTGGGCCAACCTCACAATCATTGCTACGCCTGAGCCCATTGCTGCTGCCACTGTGCCAGCCCAATTTGATGGGGGTCTTTCTCTTTTCCTCTGACCCTCCACTTTACCAAACATGATATCCTTCTCCAGGGCCTGGTCCCTCCTGACAGTATGTCCAAAGCGTGAGGAAAAATGTCTGGCCATCCTGGCTGCTAAGGAGCATTCTGACTGTACTTCTTCCAACACAGATTGGTTTATTCTTTTGGAAGTCCATGGTGCTTTCAATATTCTCTTTCAACATCATAAATCAAATGTGTCAATTATTCTACAGTCTTCCTATTCACTGTCCAGTTTAGGGGTGAGTTAATTAAATGTATGACCAAATATATCAGGCTAATTTTTAAGTTGATAATTTTGTATGAGATGTGAATGATGTTATAAATTTTGTCAGAAAAAAGATTCCCCACTCCTGATTTATACAAACCCATGAACCTCAGGTAAGACCTAGGGAATAGTATGTCAAAGGCCCTCTGTAGTTTGGGAAGTGGAAAGTCCTTTATGTTGATAGTAGGAAGAAAGTAGGAACAGAGGAAGAGACATCCATAGTAAGGACTGTGGCTGTTGGGATATGCTCAGTTGTTTTAAATAGTGACATGAAGCAATCGACACCCCAGGAGGGTCACTTAGGCTGCAGGATGGAGAACCAATTAGTGAGGGCAAGACTGGTCACATGGAGATCAGATATGACTCCATCTTAGTTACCTTGTGCTCCTGTAACAGGAATACACAGACTGTAGTATGTGGATTTAAAGCACAGAGCTTTATGTTTCCATAAGGAAACACACCAAACCCATTTGCAGCAAGTGAATTTCGACTCAGAACGACCCTGTATAGAAAACCTCATCTTTTTCCCATGGTACAGATAATGGATTTGAACAGCTGACCTTGTGGTGAGCAGTCCAGTTCTTATCCAACGGCACCACCAAGGTGCCTTTATGTTCTCACCATCGTTCAAATCAGAAGCTTGGCCACGTTCATTCCTTCTGAGAGCCTCTCACTCCGTTTCTGGTGTCTGCTGGTGGTCCTTGGCATTTCTTGGTGTTCCCTGGTACCTTTCTTCCCCTTGCGTGTGTCTCTGTGTCTATTTTGTTTCTTTTTAAAACTCAGGAGTGATTAGATTTAGGGTCCACCTTACTCTGATGTGACCTCATTAACATAACAAAAGAAAACCCTCTATTCCAAAATCAATTCATATTTATAGGTACAGGGTTAGAATTTCAATATGTGTTTTGTGGGGACATAATTCAGTCCATAACTGTCACTACCATTGAATAATCCAGATAATGTTGACTTGGAGTTAGGCGATGGCAATGTAGGTGGAGACAAATGGATGGAATCAGAAACATTTAGGAGATACTCTTAGAAGGACTGGTACTTGGTTCTCAATCAGGTACATGTGTTGTTGTTAGGTGCCATTGAGTTGGTACCAACTCTTAGTGACCCTATGCACAGTAGAATGAAACACTGTCCGGTTCTAGGCCAACCTCACTATCGTTGCCACACTTGAGCCCATTGATGCTGCCACTCTGCCAATCCCATCTCACTGGGGGTCTTCCTCTTTTTCTCTGGCCCTCCACCTTACCAAACATTATATCCTTCTCCAGTGACTGCTACATGTAGATGGAGCAAAAAAGAGACAGCAGTAAAAGGCTGAAGCCCAGAATCTTTTCGTCTATATCTTCATGTTCTTAAAAATGAAGTTTTTTATCACAAATTATTTTGCCTGTAAGACAATTGGTGTCATGTTCCTTACTCAGATATTTTTCCATGGCAAAGAAAGAAAGAGAGCTTGCCTGGAAGCTTGGGTGCAGATCCAGTACAAATTTGAGTGTGATCCTGGACCAATCATTTCATTTCCTTGAAGGGAATCTGAACCTCTGTGTATGAAAAAATGATTATCAGCCAAAGTCACACTTCCCAACATTTTTGAGTCATGGCACATAAGAAATAGACACATTTACGTGGAATTCAGCAGAGCCAACTGCTCAGGCTGCTCTGTGCCTGAAGTTGTACCTGCTGTTGGTCCTTCCTGAGTACTCCAGGGACTGGGGAAAATCCAACAAGTTGATGGCATACCAGTATGTGGGAGAACACCTTCTGGGAAGCTCCAGTATAGTTGTTAAACTATTTAGTCAGATAGTCTTGGTTAGAGTCCTGGTTCCAACATTTACTAGCTGTGTGACTCTGAGAAAATTACTTAAAATGCCAAAGTCTCAGCTTTTTCATTTGTAAAGTGTACATCCTGGTGATTGGAATGCAAAGTTTGAAAATAAAGAGGAAGGATCAGTAGTTCAAAAATATGGCCTTAGTGATAGTAAGATGCTTGAGCTCCCATGATAGAATTTTGCAAGACCATTGA
>NW_006408712.1:5720081-5746038 GCF_000296735.1 Chrysochloris asiatica
GTTGGACAGTGAATAAGGAAGACTGTAGAAGAATTGATGCATATGGTGTTGGAGGAGAATGTTAAAAGTACCATGGACAGCCAAAGGAATAAACCAATCTGCGTTGGAAGAAGAAAAGCCAGAAAGCTGCTTGGAAGCCATGATGGTCAGACTTGGGCTCTCATATTGGGACATGTTACCAGGAGGGACCAGTCCCTGGAGAAAGATATCACGTTTGGTAAAGTGGAGTGTCTGATAAAAAGAGGAAGACCCTCAACAAGATGATTAGCAAAGTGGCAGCAGCAATGGGCTCCAAGGTCGCAACAATGGTGAGGTTGGTACAGGACCAGGCAGTGTTTTGTTCTGTTGTGCATAGGGTCAGTATGAGTCCGTACTGACTTGATGGCTTCTAACAACAACAGCAACATCTGGCAAGATAGTTGTGATTATTAAATGAAAGAATGTATAAACATACTTGGAGTCTTGGTGTGGTCCTGTAGGATAAGCACTGAATGGTAATCTCAAGGTTGGCAGTTCAAACCCAGCAGCCACTCCTTGCAAACCCTATACAGCATTGCTACATATCAGAATTGACTCGGAGGTACTTAACAGCAGCAACAAATGTACATACTTTGTTATAGCTCCTGGATATGCAACGAGTGCTTAATACATGCTGGCCCTTATTGTTTTTATGTGATATTTTCTGTAAAATATGCAATGAAATGCTTTCAAAAATAAAATTTCAGAGTTTCATAATCAGTGTCATGATTCAATTTTGGAATACTTCCGTCAATCTAAAAATCTGCCCATTTGTAGCTGTACCCTCTTCCCACCCACAACTACAGACAACCACAAATCTGCTTCCTGCTTATATAGATTTGTCTTTTCTGGGCATTTTATATAGATAAAATAATATAGTATGTAGTCTTTTGCATCTTTTTTCACTTAGTATGACTATTTGAGGCTCATCGATGCATGGTGTATTCGTACTTTGTTCCTTTTTATTGCTGAATAATAATCTTTTGTAAGGACATGCCACATTTTGTTTATTTATTCACCAGTTGGACATTTGGATTGTTTCCACTTTTCAACTATTATGAATGATGCTGTGAACATTCAAATACCAGGCTGTATGTGGATACACTTATTATATAATCATTCATTTCCCAAACTCTAAAATTCTAAGAAACCTTGAACTCATGAAGAGTACAACTAACTATTGAAACACACATTCATTCTTGTGAAATAACTACTTTTTTGTTAGGTTATTTTGAGGAAGCACAATGATTTATCACAAATCTAGGAGTTTAACTTTGCAATGTAAAAAGTGATAGAAAGTAAGGCATTGATTTTAACAAAATATGTTTACAAATGAAAATCAGGAAATAGGTGTACTACTTTTGAATTTGAATTGAAATTTTTAAGAAGAGCAGGATGAGACTCCCAGCTGCACAACTTCAGGGGATAGCCTTTCATTGGAGTTGTGCAACTGGGCATGCCATTCTCCTGGGACACAATGGGAATGGTGCTACCCAGACCTGTGTCTGAACAAGTGGCCGTACTGTGAGACCTTTTGAGTCTGGGTTGTCACCACTTTGCTTCTGGATTGGGGATTCTTCTGTCTCTGGAGGGCTTGGGATGACACTCTGCAGGTCATCGAAATCTTAGGCAGGAGGCTTGTTGTAAGCCAAGGGACTCATGAACTACAATAGCCAATGGCACCCTCTGAAGAAGTGAGGCAATGAAAACCCTGACTGACTTACAGCTGGAGCAAACTACTGTTATCCTCCTTTCTGGAGAGATTGCGGGGTGGGGCTAGATGCCCCCAGGGCTAATTGAGACCCTGACCTGCATATTTGTTCTGTTCTTGGAGTTGTGCCCCTTTATTTAGATGAGAATGGGTTTTAGGTACGTTGGTGAAGTTTTGGGGTGAGGGAAGCCAACTGGGACATGTGTTTTACCAGGACATGTTTTCAGTCCTATCCTTCCCTTGAAAGTACTGGGCTGAACCCTTTCAGTTGTGGAAAATTAGAGAGGTTCTGTGGAAAGACCAAGTTAACATTCAACTTGCAGAATCTGATCTTAGGTCAAATATCTTTTGCTTTTGCCAGTAAAAAGAGCCCAGATGTTTTTCTATTTATTTAGGCAAACTCTTGAAACACAAGTTAGTGATATAAAACTTTACATTTGCAATGTTAAGAATCCATATTTGGAAAGTCACAAGCATAAAATATATACTGTGAAGCGGGAGGTCAGGATGGTGAACTCATTTAAGAACTGTAGTTTTGACTCAAGAATTTTGATGGGGTCTTCACGTTGGTTGAGCTTCTTGGTCCTAATGTCATTGAGAGAATTAAATCATGATATTAAAACATTGAAACACTAATGCTTTGTTTTTATTGGCAAGGACCAACATGATCTAATACTAATGCCATGAAACATCAGTCACTTTTTTCCTGATGAATAAGATGAACTTTGGCTGCATATGATAGTAAATTTAATAATGTCAGTGATTCGAACGGTTTGAATTCTAAATGTGCAGAAATGTGTTTTACTGCACTCCACTCTCTCTTTGGTAATACTACTGTCAGGAAATTTAGTGGCAAATCAGCCCAAATACATAGATTAGGGCATATCAGTCACATGTACCACATGTGTGCCAAAGTATGAGTACCCTCTGCAAGCCTCTCTCTCACAGGTGGTCTGAATTTGCTTCTAGCTGGTCCTGTAAGCAGATTTAATATTTCATAAGCACTGCTCCATCTCATGCCTCCATTATTGACACCACATGGAAGTCAGGAAATTGGTTCTTTCTGGGAACAGTTTGCAGAAATATGCAGCCTGTCAGCCCCTTTCTCATGGGTGTATTAACAGAGCGGCTCACGATTACAAGTAACGAACCTTCTCCAGATGTGTGTAGCAACTCAGCTCCAACTTTATCTTTAGTCCCGAAGATGGACTTGACAAGATGGATTATTTGTGGCCGTACTGTAATAACTTCGTGAAATTGGAATTCCCAACGATTGTAATGGAGGGTGAGGAATCGGCGGCAGAGGAACTGAGAGTTTCTCCTTGCAGTAAACAATACGAAAGGACAACAACAATAAAAAGAGCAAATCAGCTGTGGCATTTCCCTGCTTTGGACACCGACTCTCCCAGACTGTTCTAATTCTTTCCCTTTTATGATTCTGTTTATGTTACACACATTAAAGTTAAGTCATGTCTTTAATAAGATGGAAACTGGAAGTGAGATTTGGAAATGACTGAATCGGCCTCTTAACTTTTTTTCTTCTCTTGGAGAGCACAAAAACAACTGACAGAAAGGGCTATACCAAAGAAAACAATTTTAATTGTCGGCTTCCATGGAAAATTCAATCCAGTCTTTCATTCATTCCCCTTGCAGGGCAGTGCCAACACACTTCTCTGGGTATTGCCAAGGGTTTATTTTAGCTGACAAATTTCTGAAGGTATAACTAAGTTTCTACAGGAAAGATTTTAACTATAAACAATACACGTGCTTTCTCTCAGTCACAAAAGACAGAAAGAGTTTTCCAGGACAATGTAATTGTAGTAATTTTCCCTCACATTTTACTAACAGTGTTACTCTTACAGCAAGACTATATTTAAATTTTTCTGTTAAATAGTAGGTCTCCCGAGGTGATAGTTATAAAACTGTATTCCTTTGGGAGTTATTTATACATCTTCAAGGTTGGTGCTCTTGGTTGTTTGATGTAGATGCTCTAGATAAAATCCCTCGAGTCCAGCTGTTACGGTTTAGCTTAAAATGTTTGTACATAGAGATTACCTTTGTCATCGAAGAGATGGAATCAAAACAGAATTAGTCATTCTTACATCTTCTATTTATAGTCCAGCTATTATTCAAATGCACTGTAAGAGAATGATACGGACAAGATTTTATTTTATTTTTTTAAGTGTGTGTGGTAAATTAGATTCTTTATATATGCTGTAAATTTAACTTTTGTGACTAACATAGGCCGGCAGCATTAAATAAAAACAATACTATTTAAATGAAGAATTACCTATTAAGTCAGTCCATTTCCATTTGCAAAGTAAAGGTTTATCAGCACACACTGTGGAGGATGACCGGAAGTCATGGATTAGCTATGTGGAAGTGGCAGAAATATGTGTCAGTTTGAGACATTGTTTGTATAGGTTGTCCATGACTAACAGCCAAAATCATGAGGGCATATAAAGAAATTCTTCTCCCTTTATTTAGTTTAAAGCTAGTCTCAACAGTTAGTAAGCAGGATTTATTGGTTTAAGGCATTTTTATTTAGGGCAAATTGTAATCAATTAAAGCAGATTTATTTTATTATTTTTGGAGGTATTGGAATGTAGGCAGAGATCTTGGGGACCTCTACTGGCAGAAGTAAAGCAGTTAGATAAATTGGTTAGATAAACTGGTTGTTGAAACTCCCTAAGTTATTTGATTTCCATTTTTGGCTGAAAGCTGACTTGAAGGTGGTCAAGAATAACTTGCTGGTTGGAAAGGGGTAAGAATAAAACTACTAGTTTTTTTCTGATATGATCTGTATGGTCATGAACCAAAAACCAAACCCAGCCCAGTGCTGTAGAGGCGGTTCCGGCTCATGGTGACACTACAGGACAGAATAGAGCTGCCTAGCGTTTCCTGGTAGTGTAATGGTTATGAGTTGGGCTGCTTACCGCAAGGTCAGCAGTTCGAAACTACCAGCTGTTCCGTGGGAGAAAGATGAGGCTTTTTGCTCCCGTAAAGTTTTAGAGCCTCAGAAACCCTGTACAGGGTCGGTATGAGTCGGAATCGACTCCACAGCACATAACAACAACAAGTGTTTCCTACTCGGTAAATTTTGGCAGAAGCAGACTGCACATCTTTCTCCAACAGGACAACAGGTAGGTTCAGACTGCCAACCTTTTGGTTACCAGTCAAGTGCTGAACCATTCAGCCACCAGAGCACTTTCTGTATGATCATGTTGTTGTTAAGTGCCGTCAAGTTAGTCTTGACTCATAGTGACTCTGTATAGGACTTCTGAGGCGTGGCTGGTAGATTTGAACTGCTTACCTTCTGGTTACCAGTCCAGTGCATATCCTACAGTGCCACACCAGGACCCATGTATAATCATAGTTGTTGTTGCTAAGTGCCATGGAGTCGATTTCGACCCATAGCAACCCTGTATAAGGTTTCCAAAGAGCAGCTGGTGAGCTTGAACCACTCACCTTGCAGTTCAAACGCTTTGCAGTCTGACATGACACATTAGCCCACAGCACCACACCAGGACTCCATAGTAAAGATAATTAAATTAGGTAAATTATGAGTGGAGTCTTTGGGTGGGGCAAATTGTTAATGTGTTGTGTTAAGTGAGAAGATCAATCTACCCAGAGGCACTTCAGAAGAAAGGCTTGGCAACTTACTTCTGAAAAAGCAGCCATTTGAAGCCCTATAGAGTGCAGTTCTATTCTCTTACTACATATGAGGTTGCCATGAGTTGGAAAGGTGTATGAGAAAAGTGCTTTGAAAATCTTAAAATCCTCTGTAATTTTCTATAGTACAACATATCAGTGTTTGTTGAATTATACTGAGTTACCTCAATGAGTAGCTGGCAAATAGCAAGTTGTTATTGCTGTTAAGTACTGTGGAGTTGGTTCCAACTCATAGTGATCCTGCATAGAGTTTCCGAGGCTTTAAATCTTTATGGGAGCAGAACACCTCATTTTTCTCCAGTGGAACCACTGGTAATTTCGAACTGCCAACCTTCAGGTTAGCAGCCTAATTCATAACCACTACGCTACCAGAGTAGAAGTAGAGAATTGAGAACTTGGTTTCTCCATCTAAAGCTTTCCTATTATTAGGATTGGGTCAGTAGATGGCTTATTGATGCCAGCAGCAAATACGAGAGCAGGGGTCTGGGTGTGATGCTATAGGATAAGCACTGCACTATTAACTGCAAGGTTGGCAATTAAAATTCACCAGCTGCTCCTCAGAAACCCTATGCTGGGTCACTATGAGTCAGAACAGAGTCAAACAGCACATAGCCATAGTATGTTGTTGTTAAGTGCCATCAAGTCGGTTCTGACCCATAGCGACCCTATACAGGGTTTCCACCCTATACAGGGTTTCCAAGGGTGTAAATCTTTACGGGAGTAGAAAGCCTCCTCTTTCTCCCGCGGAGCGGCTGGTAGTTTCAAACCGCTGACCTTACGGTTCACAGCCCAATTCGTAACCACTACACTACCAGAGCTCCTTATAGAATGGGCATATTTCAGCGATGTGGTCCTGAAGTTGTATTCCTTTAAGGAAACTGACAACCAGTCAAACGAATGCACAACTGCCAGGTGTTGAATTTGGTTAGACTCCTGGTGATGTTTAGGATGAATGTGACTTTCTTAAGTTTGCTAGATGTTCCATTGTTGTGAGAAGCTGTTGTTGTGGCCTTTAGGGGGATTTGAATATCATCCAAATCCAGTGTATAAACATGATATGTCTGAGCTGAAGGTCAAAAATCCCTCTCCCTGTTTCTGGTCAGATAGCTCAGCCAGCTCTAGCCAGGGGGGGATTCATGATGGCCACCCATGGAACACACAGGGTGGGTGAAAAGTACCAGGGCAAAAATTCTTAAGGTTTGAGGAATCTCCAGGAAGGTGATACCAAGATTTCTACCTCTCTCACAAACCAGTATTTTAAATTATTTTGAAGTGTGTTGGAGGTACAGCACGGTTCCAGGGACTCCTAAATCACTTTGACTAGAGAATAAACATCTGTGCCTTGTGAAGGAGAGAGATGGATTACTCTTAGAAAGGTTAGCACAACCCTGCCCTCTGTGACTGGTATGATGTGTCTTATTCCTCATGAGATGATAGTTAGTTTAGAAACAAAAGTGACAAGTTAGTGATAACTAAGTCCCAAGTTTATGGAGTGCATAGAAAAAACATATAGCGCTGAAACATTTCTCAACAACACATGTTTTTGTTGTTAAGTACTGTCGAGTTGGTTCCAACTCATAGCGACTCTGTATAGAGTTTCAAGGAGCAACTGGTGGATGTGTACTGCTGACTTTGTGGTTCTCAGTCCAGTGCTGATCCTATGGCACCACACCAGGCAGATCCAAAAGAAACAGTGGACTCAGAGTCATTGGATGCCATAGGAAGTGACCCAGACCAAGGGGTTTTTGAAGGGGTCATGTCAGTGATTGTGGTGAAGTCCCAGATATCCCTGCTATTGTTGCTTTTGTGTTAAGTGCTGTCGAGTCGATTGTGACTTATGGAAACCCTGTATAGAGTTTCTAAGGAGCAGCTGCCAACCTTGTGATTCAAACTGACCTTTCAGTCTAATGCTTATCCTACATACCACACAAAGCTGCCCAAATTATTGCATTCAAGGAGTCCTCTGAAGGCTGGGTAGGTTCTAATTTTCTGGGTGCAGGCCAAAGAGCAGAGATCTCTGTTGTTGTTGTTAAGGGCCTTAGATTTGGTTCCAACTTGTAGTGACCCTGTATAGGGTTTCTGAGGAGTGACTGGTGAACTTGAACCACTGGTCTGGTGGTACAAACTGACCTTTTAGTCCAGTGCATTAACCCACAGTGCCACTGCAAGTTGAGGCTTAAATGTTTCCCTAGTTCCCTCAGCTTAAGAAGTGTCATAGTCTTCCTTTCTGGTTTTCTAATGCCAGGTCTCTGCACGTTTTGCTATAATAATATGTGACTTTTTCTTAGTTCCCTCAGCTTGAGAAATGCCATGTTCTTCCCTTCTGGTTTTCTAACTCCAGGTCTTTGCACATTTCTTTACAATATTTGACTTTGTCTTCTTGAGCTGACCTTTGAAGCTATCTATTAATTTCTCTTACTTCCTCATTTCTTCCATTTGATTTATCATCTCTATGCTGGATGGTAAGTTTCAGAGTCTCTTCTGACATCCATTTTGGTCTTTTCCTTCTCTCTTGTCTTAATGACCTTTTGCTTTCTTCCTATATGATGTTCTCAAAGTCATCCCACAACTCTTCTGGTCTTCGGTCTTTAGTATCTAATGCATCAAATCTGTTATTTTGATAATCTGTAAATTCAGGTGGGATATTTTCAAGATCATATTTAGCCTCTTGTGGACTTGTTTTAATTTTCTTCAGCCTTAGCCTGAACTTGCATGTGAGCAATTGATGGTCTTTTCCACAGTTTGCCCCTGGCCTTGTTTTGGCTGATGAATTGGAGCTTTTTCACTGTGTCTTTCCACAGATGCAGTCAATTTCATTTCTGTGTATTCCATATAGCGAGGCCCATGTGTTTATGTTGTTTATAAAAGGTATTTACAAATGAGTCATTGGTCTTGTAAAATTCTATCATGTGGTCTCCAGTATCATTTCTATCACCAAAGCCATATTTTCAAACTTCTGACCCTTCCTTTTTGTTTCCAACTTTTGCATTCCAATTGCCAATAGTATCAGTACATCTTGATTGTATGTTTGATCAATTTCAGACTGAAGAAGTAAGTAGAATTCTTCAATTTCATAATCACCAGCTTTAGTGGTATGTGTGTAAATTTGAATAATAATGGTATTACTGGGCTTCCTTGTAGGAGTATGGATATTATCCTATCACAGACAGCATTGCACTTCAAGACAGATGTTGATATATTTTTTTGATGATTAATGCAACTCCATTCCTCTTTAATTTGTCATTCCTGACATAGTGGATTATTAATGGATGTTTACAACTGTTTCTCTCCTTTCTGAGTTGTGCCCCCTCAGCAAATGAAGGTTCTGAAGGCCTTACTCCATTTGCATCATCATGGTTAACTCTACTTTGAGGAGGAAGTTCTTCCCCAGTTGTATTTTGAGTGCCTTCCAACCTGAGGGGTTTATTTTCCAGCACTATACCTGAGGTCTGGTAGCGTAGTGGTTACAAATCAGGCTGCAAATCGCAAGGTCAGCAGTTCGAAACTACCAGCGGTTCTGCGGGAGAAAGATGAGGCATTCTGCTCCCGTAAAGATTTACAGCCTCAGAAACCCTGTATAGGGTTGCTATGAGTCGGAACCGACTCTGCAGCACACAGCCACCACCACCATACCTGACAGTCAGCGGTTCAAGCTCATCAGCTGCTCCTTGGAAACCCTATACAGGGTTGCTATGTGTCGGAATCGACTCGACAGCACTTAACAACAACAACATACCTGACAGTATTCTTGTGGTCTTCATAATGTTTCAATATTCAATATTCTCATGCTGACAGCATTCCATTGCTATTCATAAGGTTTTCAGTGTATCAGAAGTGGCCCTTCTCTCTTTTGTCCTAGTCTGTCTTCATCCGGAAGCTCAGCTGAAATCTGTCTACTATGGGTGACCCTGCTTGTGCATAGCTTCCAGCATCACAGCAACACTCAATCCACCACAGTGCGACAAACTAACACGTGAATAGTGGAGAGATCTCTAGGAAGCAGCAATACTCACAGTTAGAAGATAGTAACTTGGTCAACGGAGACTGTCTGGAAGGCAGAAGAAGCCTACCTAGTGCCTGTAGGAATAGTGACAGGGTCCAGGTCTGAGTGAAGAGGTACCTGGAAAGGCCTCAGATAGGAATATGTCTCAGAGATGATGAGAACTAGAATTAAACTGAGAACTAGTAGAGTCTTAGCCGAATTCTTTTTAGGAGAATATTATTACATTGTGTGTATACTCTACTTTTTGTTTATCCATTCATTTTTTGGTTGTAAATAGAAAATTGGTATACAACTAGCTATCTGAGACTCTGCTTTCAGATCTTTGGGGTGTTTACCCAGGATTAAAAGCATGGTGGTTCCTCATGATAAACAATGGACCGCAAACTGCAAGGTCCACATTTATGCCTTCCAGCCACTCCGCGGGAGAAAAATGAAGTTTTCTGCTCTGTGAAGATATTGGAATCCTGGTGTGGCACTGCAGGATAAGCACTGATGCTAACCGCAAGGTGACAGTTCAAACCCACCATTTTCTCCTTAGAAAAACCCTGTGTAGAGTTGCTATGAGTCGGAACCAACTTGATGGCACTTACCAACATCAGTGGTAATTCTGTGTTCAACTTTTTGAGGACCTGTCATACTGTTTTCAATTGTAGCTATACTATTTTACATTTCAACCAGTGAATTATAAGGGTTCTAATTTCCCCATATCTTCACCAATACTTGTTAGTTTCTGCTTTTTTAATTGTTTTGATAATAGAATTTTAGTAGATGTGAAGTAAATTAAATCTTTAACATTTTCAGTTGGATGGATTTGGGGTAGGTTCTTTCTTGAAGGTAATAAAAAATCTTTGTAACATAGAACAGCTAGTGCTAAAGGACAAAGCAATGGACTATCCTTAAGGGTATATTTGTGATATTTCTGTGTGGTTCTTATACTAAAAGAAGCATGATAACTTCCCAGAGTATACCATAGTCTATTTATTCTGGGAAACAGGTACTCTCACCCCAGAACTAGAACACATACTGTGACAAGTATAGCATACTGATGAAGATAATTGGATAAGATACTGCAATCAGGATTGTTTTGGAAAACTGGAGATCATGTGGCCACCAAGATATGCCTTTCAGTTAGGGAATTTACCTCAAAATAAAAAGGAGAGAGCATATACTTATGAGAGTTGTAGAAGGCAGCATGTGGTAGGAATTTACTAGAGGAACTCAGAAAAGGGAGAGAGCTAGTCCAGGTGGGTAATCAGGTGTTATGGATTGAAATGTGCCCCCCACCTCCTAAATATGTGTGGACATCCCAAACCCTGTACCTGCAATTATGACACTGTTTGGAAATAGGAGTTTTATTTTATTTTGTTACTGAAGTCATACAAGAGTAGGGTGAGTCCTAAACCTAATTACTCTAGAGTTATAAAGAACAGAATAGATCCAGAGACACACACTGTAGTTAAAAAAAACGACAGATAAATCTAGCACTGTGAAGGATTACTATTACTTGATTGATGAAGATCAAAGACCACAGCCTTTGGGATGGATTCCATCTCAATGTAAAGGAAACAAAAATCTTCACCACTGGACCAATAAACAACATTCTTATCAATGAAGAACAGTTTGGAGTTGTCAAGAACTTCATTCTTCTTGGATCAACTATCAACAGCAGTCAAGATATCAAATGACGTATTGCATTAGGCAAATCTGCTGCACAAGAACTTTTTAAAGTGTTGAAGACCAAAGATGTCAGCTTGAGGACTAAGGTGCACCTGACCCAAGCCATGGTATTTTCAATAACCCCATATGCATGTGAAAGCTGGACAGTGAGTAAGGAAGACCATAGAAGAATTGATGCTTTTGAGTTATGGTATTGGAGGAGAATATTGGAAGTGCCATGGGCTGCCAAAAGAACCAAACAGATCTGTGTTGGACGAAGTGCAGCCAGAGTGCTCCTTGGAGGCCAGGATGGCCAAACTTCATCTCTCATACTTCGGACATATTGTCAGGAGAGACCAGTCTCTGGAGACGGATATCATGTTTGGTAAGGTGGAGGGTCAGAGAAAAAGAGTAAGACCCCCTGCGAGATGGTTTGGCAATGTGGCAGCATCAATGGGCTCAAGCATGGCAACAATTGTGAGGTTGGCCCAGGACCGGGCAGTGTTTCTTTCTGCTGTGCATTGGGTTGCTATGAGTTGGTACTGATTCGATGGCACCTAACAACAACAACAACTAGAAGCTGAAATAGACAAGTAAGGATCTCCCCTAGGGCCATCTCCTGAATTTAAATTGCTAATCTCCTGAATTGTGAGAAAATAAATTTCTGTTCTTTAAAGCTACCCATTTGTGGTATATCTAGATAACACCAGGGAAACTTCATAAAGGGTGCAGCATGTAATTGGATTTTGGAGGTTGTATATTTTCAGTTTCTTCATATGCATGTGAAAATTGGACACTGAATAAGGATGACCATAGAAGAATTGATGCATTTGAGTTATGGTATTAGAGAAGACTATTGAAAGTACCATGGAATGCCAGAAGAACAAACTGGTCTATGTTGGAAAAGGTACAGCCAGAATGCTCTTTGGCAGAAAGGATGGTGAGACTGTGTCTCTCATGCTTTGGATATGTTATCAAGAGAGACATGTGTCTGGAGAAGGACATTATTCTTGGTAAAGTGGAGGGTCAGTGAAAAACAGGAAGAGCCCCAATGAGATGGAGTGACACTGTGGGAACAGCAATGGACTCAAGCATAACAATTGTGAAGCTGGTGCAGAACTGTGCAGTGTTTGGTCTGTTGTATATAGGGTCACTATAAGTCAGAACTGACTTGAAGGCACCTAAAAGCAACAACAACAACAATAATATTGAACAGGGATCTATAGTTATGAGGGCCTTTTGTATAGGTGGAATCCCAGGATGAATGAAACACACTTCAATAGTGATTTGAATTTCAAAAGTGCAATAAAAAACTATAACTATAGATACATAATACAGGAATGAAGACATATATTTGAGAGATGTGGTTTTAATCGGTGTCAATTTGGTTACTGTGGCTCTGTACAAAAACCACTGAACTATGAAACAGAATGTCCGTGGTTCAAGCCCACCAATATTCCGTGGGAGAAAGATGAGGCTTTCTGCTTTCAGGATGATTTAAAACTTCAGAAACTCTATAGAGGGTTGCTATGAGTTGAAACCGACTCTATGGCACTTAACAACAACAAATATGGTTATTGTAGTTATTCATAGATATATAGGAGATAAAGTATGTTAAGAAAGAGAAAAGAGCAAGGACAGATCTCATGCTTCTGTGCCACAAAGAAAATCGGAAGGGGACTTAGTCAATCTTGTAGTTCAGCATTAAGACAGTTAAGGAAGGAGTGGAATAATGGGTACCAGTTCCAAGTATCGCTGAAAGGTCAAAGGAGATAGAAATGGGAAAAAGACCACTGGAAATTCTGTTTTAGACCTTGGTGACCATAGTCTTCTTGTTTGGGGTGAGTAGGGGTAGGTGTAAGGGCAAAGGTGTAATCCCTAGTACAATGGACTGTGGAAGTGGTAATTCTTGGGTTTCACCCCAGATTCAAAGAAGCACAATCTCTCAGAATGGGCCCCAGAAATCTATGTTTTATCAAGTCTTCCATGTAATTGTGATGAACATCAAAGTTTGAGAACTACCGAGGTAAGGGAACACATGGAGAGATTATGAAGATCTAGAGCTCCCAGGTATTAAACCTAATTGTTGAAGGGTTTATAGACCTAGGGGACAG
Source organism: Chrysochloris asiatica (assembly GCF_000296735.1). Taxonomy (NCBI): domain Eukaryota; kingdom Metazoa; phylum Chordata; class Mammalia; order Afrosoricida; family Chrysochloridae; genus Chrysochloris; species Chrysochloris asiatica. The sequence continues at coordinate 5,733,256 of NW_006408712.1, forward strand.
CATTCTCTAAGACATCCTTATTTTATCTTGACAAATGAAGACTGCCTTTTTATTAGATGGTATGACTTAAAAGGCAAAGTGTTAACCCTGTAGCTGGTCATTTGGCACAGTACTGCCCAAGACTGTTGAGTCGTTGGTATCTTTGGTAGTTCAAAAGATTTTCCTCCAGGGGGAAATAAAATGTTTTTGCTCAAGATTAGTATTTTTGCCCTGTGACCATGCCCTAAGCCAGGGATGGCAAATAGGTTTTATCTTGGGTCCCATGTGTCATTCAAAAAGATTGTCTAAAATTCTTTATTGAAAAAAACTATGAGACCACATCCACTAGGGAGACAGTCATGGTTGGCAACGTCTCCCATAGATGCAGGAGGCACACATATTTAAGATCATTGTCTTAAAACTTTATGTGGATCCCCAGGACATGTGCTTTTGGAGGAAACAGAGACTTGGGAAAAGGACAAAAGTGTTGAGGATGTGCCGAGGCATGGAAAAACACTTCACAGTTTCTCCTGGAACTTACTCCTTCCATTGGCTCCTGATGTATATTCCTGAGTTGACACCCACATGAACACCCATGCCATGGCACAGTTCTAGGAAATGGAAGAAACTTTGGGGTTTAAGGAAAAGAGAGGAAAACCTTTTTTTCTAACAATTTGCTCATTAGAACATTGAGAAATTATATAGTTAAGGTATACTGTTCCCTGGACTTTGCTTCCTGCCTTTTATTTTGCCTGTTGTATAGCTACAGAATCCAAATGAGATGTGGCCAGGAACAATAGTAACTGTTCTTCCCATGCAGGTCCCCTTGGCTGCCCCAAACATGGCTAAGCAGAACTGTACCCAGGAAGCTTTGTGTGTGCATCCACTTATGTAAACAGCTGAACTGGCTCATGGAGTAGTATTCCTTCATCGACTGCCTGTTTTCCTACTTACCATCCTTGTCAGGGGAGTTAAGCTATTTTATATATATTTTTTCCCCTGGTGGTAGCATAAATGACTATTTTAAGACAAAATTCTTAGAGGATATTATGAGGAGTAATTAAATATCACATTTGGCTTAAGGAAGAACTAAATAATGTAAATTGTGTAAAGCATGGAATTTTTATGTCCTATGAGTTGTTGTTAAGTGCCGTTGAATTGGTTCTGATTCATAGCCACTCTGGATAGGGTTTCCAGGAGCGGCTGGTGGGTTTGAACTATGACCAGTACTTACCTACCCTACAGTGCCACATCAGGACTCCTCCTTTGAGTTAGACATCAACAAATGCTTTCCTACTCTTAGTCAATGGCAAGCCTTTGAGTTTGTATGGGAGATCATCTATTCACCTTGAAATAGAAATAATGGGTCTGGAATGTAACTGAAGCTGAAAGCAGGAGAAATGTGCTTTAGTCTTGTGTCTAGCACTAGTTTTATGTATTTGGGCAAGTCTCTTAATCCCTCTTGGTCTCAATTTCTGGATTTGGAAAATAAAGGGATTGTTTGAAATACTCTGTAAAATCCCTTCTAGTTTTAGGAGATTATGTTTTATCTCATTTTGTTAATTATCTTGCCTGAATGTGACATTGTTCTTTGGTGTTGGTTTTATGCCACCAAGTCAGTTCTGACTCATAGTGACCCTGCATAGGGTTTCTGAGGCTGCAAATGTTTACAGGAGCAGAAAGCCTTGTCTTTCTCCTGTGGAGCTATTAGTAGATGTGAACTACTGACCTTGTGGTTAGCAGTCCAGCTTGTAATCCACTACATTACCATGGCCCCTTCTAGAAGACTCATTTAGTTGAGTTTCTAGTTTTTCTCCTGCTTCACCTTGATGTTTCTTTCTTTCTCTTTTTGCCCAGGAAATGCTTTTATTTTTGGCCCAGTTACCTGAACCAATGTCTAGCTCTATATTCTTCTGCACAGTGCTCTATGATACTATGTTTGTTGAGAGAGCAAATAAGAAATCTTCATGGTATAATTTAAAATAAAATGCAAGGTTGTACCCAGTTCAAAGGACCACGTACCATGTCTGAAATTACTTCTGTTTGCTCCTTTGGATTACATTAGTTAACATTTCTTGAGGTTATTCTATCTGAAATGCATTAGCTAGGAACCTTACACCCTCTCTCTGCTTTCAGGAGTTTATAATCTAGCAAATGCATTTTCTGAAAAGGATCCCATGTTGATAACACTTCTAGAGTTGTTTTTGAGCAAAGGTGATCACCAAATGCAAAATGTTACATGAAAATAAATCAGTGTGGTAGGAGGTGGATTCAATTCTGGAATCTTGGCTTTGCATGTGTGGTTGGAACTTAAACGAATGAGACAAATATAATTTTTCCAATGCTGTGGGAATTAGAGGAAAATCTGAATTCTTTGAAAAGAAATGTAGTCTTCTCATATGTAACTTTAATTTCTAAACATACTCTTTCAAGTAGAGATGCTAGCAAATCTGGTTTAATGAATAGATGATACATTCTCAGAGAAAATACACAAAATCAGGTATGCATTATTATTCTCAGGCACCATGGTTCATTGGTGTTTTATTCCTTTAATTTACTAGCTGTATCATCCCTGCCCATGTAGTATGTGCTTTTTATTTGCTTAGGGAGTCTTCATCAACTGCGCTTTTACTGAAATGTATCTTTGCTCTATCACATTATGAATTAGTAGAATTCAAATGAGTGAGATGCCAGTGTATTTCACTCATCAAAATCAGTGAGTAGGAAGCAGTCAAACAGCTCAGTTAGCAGTAGTCTTGAGAAGGCATATGTATGAAACTTTATCTTGTGTAAGTACTTGTGTAGTACTACATACTGTTTAGAATCTAATAATTATTCAAGAGAATACTATTATCAAGATTAGATAGAGAATATCTTATACTTTTTACTGTTTTTTGTTTTTTTTTTTAATTTTAAAGCATACATAATAATCAGACCTAGGTTTATGCTTGGGAATGTGCTAATGCATAAACTATAGGGAGATGTGAAAGATACAGATTAACCCCAGGGTTTCAGAAATAGCCAGGGTCCACTAGCAAAACTTTGAAAGAATTTGTGCACTTGTAAACTTGGCAGGTATTAGCTGTGAATGGCCGCACCAGGCCAGATGAACTGTTGGGAACACTGAGAGAGCCAGGGAAAGAACTTGCTTATTTCTGCTGCCTGAGAGAAGGGGAAAAACTAATCCAAATGACAGACATCCAGCAGGATGGCGGTTCAGTACTTGGAAAGCTGTCCGAGTGAAAACCACCTGTGGTTGGTAATGGAAAGCAAACTTGAAAGTCCTATTTTGGGCTTTACCTCCCGAGTAAAATGCCAGGGGCACAAGGTGGACAGTTGCTTATGTGACATGAAGAGCCAGTCCTTATGACTCACACACAGTTTGGGCTCCCCATGAATTAGAAAGATGTGAATGTACTGGACCAAATTCAAAGAACAGAAATTCAAAAGTATAATAACTGGCTTAAGAGGACAGATTAAGAGGCCTAAATATGTTTGCCTTGGATGAAAAATGCAAAAAGGGGCTATAATAGCCATCTGCAGGTCCTTGAGGAGTTGAAACTCAAACTAAATAACGAGAGTAACTATTTGGGGTGGTGTACAGAGGCACAGCTATGCCTGACATGATGAAATTGAGAAAAGGAAAACTCAGCCTGAATGTCAAGAAAATATTTCTTATACAAATTCCATAAATCTGTCAAGGGACATGGTAGAAGTCTTTCTATCTGAAATCACTTAAAGCTAGATTGGAGATTAGGGAAACCATTCATATTTTTCTGTTTCTTCTGCCCTCATTTCTGGTTTCAATATCTAAAAGTCCATGATTTCTTTGTCTCATTGGTATTTGCAAAAATTTCTAAGGTAAATGTTCCCTGTGAAAATCTTCAGAGTATTTTCATAGTTAATAAAAATTATCAAATAAAAATGAAAGTTAGAATCATTGAAAGAAAAATCACTAGGATGTTGATTACATTTTTTCTTTCAGATTTCATGTCTTAATCCTTTCATGACCTGTGGGACATATATTACCCATCAACATTTCCAGCCTCTCAGTTTTCTTGGGGAACTGTTCCCCTCATAGTACATGATGCTGCCTGTTGGGAATAATTGTGTGGGACTTAGCCCACCAATTCTACCACCACTATCCCGAAAAACTGTATAAAAATCTGCATTACCTCAAAAAATATCCCCTTGACCTTCCATTACTAAGAACATATGGTATCAATAAAAAATACAAAGCAGAAAAGACTTGGGCCATGAAAGAGTTAAAAAAGCATTTTCCAAATTGTGTGAATATAATTTTTATTTGTTTTCACTTTTAGAATGGAATTGTATCAAGATTTATTTTGATTGGCCATTTCAGGATACTTAAAAATAAAAGCACTCCAGTTAAATTAAATTAAGAATCAATAAGAGAAAGAAATTTGGAAAATTCACCAATCTGGGGAAATTAAACAAAACACTATTAAACTGTCAATGGGCCAAAAAAAGAATTGTTATCAGAAATTATCAAATACTTTGGGATGAATTAATATGAAAACAATATACCAAAACTCATGAGATGCATCTTTGAGTAATATAGTAACTTAGGAAAAAATTTATAGCTGTAATTTTTTTTTATTAAAAAAGAACTATCTCAAATGAGTAACCTAATTTACACCTTGAGCAACTAGGAAAAGAAGAGCAAATGGAATCCAAAATAAGGAAGGAAACAATAAACACCTTAGTGGAGATCAAGAAAATAGGGACTAGAAAAATAATAGAAAATACAACAAAACCCGCAAGAATCTACAAAATGGAAAACAACAACAACAACAACAACAAAACCCTTTTAATTAAATGAAAAAGGAAGGAAAAGGCTTAAATTGCTGAAATAAAGAATGAAAGAGGACATCAATACAAACCTTACAAAACTAAAGAGAACATTAAGGGAATATTATGAACAACTGTGTACCAACAAATTAGGTAATTCACATAAAATGGACTTCTTAGAAAGACACAAATTACTGAAACACACACAAGAAGAAATAGAAATCTGAGTAAATCTCATAATAATACATTGAGTTAGTTCAAAGAAATACCCAGGTCTTAAGGATTTTACTGGTAAATTCTACCAGGCAGTAAAAGAAGAATTAGCACCAATACTCTCACAAACTCTTCCTAAATCCCAGCAAACAGAATTCAGCCACATATAGAAGGGATAGCACTGGACTGTGAAATACAAAGTGGCAGTTCAAACCCACCAACTGCTCCTCAGAAACTCTGTACAGGGTTGCAATGAGTTGGAACCGAATTGAAGGCATTAACAACAGCAACAATACTATGATCAAGTGGGATGTGTCTTAACAAAGCAAATATGGCTTACCATCTGAAAATCATCAGCATGATACCAAAAGCCAGCCTTCTGCTATTTAGTCAATTGAGATGCATAGCAACCCTTTAGAACACAATTGTTGTTAGGTACCTGCCACTAGTGTGGCGCTATGGGTTAATGCGCCAGACTGCAAAGCCCTTTGAACTGCAAGGTTGGTGGTTCAGCCTCACCAGCTGCTCCTCTGAAGCCCTATACAGGGTCGCTACGGGTTGGAACCGACTCAACGGCACATAACAACAACAACAACAACAGTTTAGGAGGCTATAAGTCCAAATTCAGAGTGTTGGGGAAGACTTTCTCTCTTTGATGGCACTGGAGAAAGGACCTGTCTCTTTTCAGCTTCTGTAGACCCAGAATTCCTTGGAGTTGACCCATGTGTCTTGGCATCATTATTTCCCTGGATCGAGGAACTTCACAGTGCAGAGACTCCAGATCCACAGAATGCATTTTGCTCCCAGCTCTTCTTCCCTCCTTCTCTGTTCACTTCTCTCTCCTTTTTTCTTTTCAAGTTCACACGCCTGGGAAGTTCCTTTACATTGGATCAGGGTTTTGATGGGATTAGGGTATTGCAGCCCAACCTTCATCCTCTAATGGGTTTATCACATCAGATCACACCATGAGGAATGATCACATAATGGTCATATTACAGCAATACATAACTGTCAAACCTCTGATAATCATGACCCAGCCAAGTTGATACATATTTGGCATTGTTGTTGTTATTGTTAAGTGCTGTTGATTCGATTCTGACCCATAGCGACCCTGTATAGGGTTTCCAAGGAGCAGCTGGTGAGCTTGAACTGCCACCTTGTGGTTCAAATGGCTTTGCAGTCTGGTGCATTAACCCACAGCGCCACACCAGGACTCCTATTTGGCATTGGGGGGGGGGGGGCACACAATTCAATCCATCACAACATTTATTAAAAATCCACAATTAACATTACACTTAATGGCAAAAGAGTGAATATTTTCTCCCTAAGATCAGGAAAAAAGGCAAGGGTGTCTTTGCTCTTTATTTCTATGTTACATTGTACTGGAGGTTTTACCCAAGATAATTAGACAATAAAAGTAAATGAAAGTCTTCCATATGGTAAAGGAAGAGCTAAACTGTATTTGCAGATAATATGGTCATATATGTAAAGAATTCTACTAAACTATTAGAAAGAAATGAGTTCAGCAAGGTAGCGAGACACAAGATCAATATATAATGACTTGTAATTCTATACACCAGCAATAAACATTCTAAAACTGAGATTAAAATAATTCCATTTATAATAGCTTGAAAAGAATAGAATACTGCTATAAATATGATTTTAAAAATATAGAACTTGTACACTGAAAGCTATAAAATATATTGAAAGGAATTAAAGAATATCCAAATAAATAAACACATAGCCTCTATTCATGGATTGGAAAACTTAATATTGTTAAGATGACAATATTGCCTAAATTGATCTAAAGGTTCATTGCATCCCTATCAAACTTTCATTTGTTGTTGTAAAGAATAGCAAGCTAAAGGTAAAGTTCATATAACAATTCAGGAACCAAGATAATTTTGAAAGGAAGAATAAAGTAGGAGAATTTACATTTCCTGCTTTCAAAACACTATAAAGGCACAGTAACTAAAACAGTATGGCACTGTTAGAAGGGTAGGCATTATAGATCCTTATTTCCTATATGGAATAGTATTGAAAGTCCAGAAATAGATCTTTATATTTATGGTCAATTGATCTTTGACTGGGCTCCAAGGCATTTGATGGAGGCTAAAATAGACATTTAAACAAATGGTGCTGGAACAACTGGATATTCATGTATATAAGTATAGACTTCGATGCTTTTCTAACATTATGCACAAAAAATAACTCAAAATGGACCAAATATCTAAATATAAGCATTAAAACTCCAAAATGACAAGCAACAGAATGGGAGAAAATATTTGCAGGTTACATACAAGAGGACTTCAAAATGGTTATGGAAAAATTCCATTATTTTTTTATCTCACTTTTTCCAAGAACTTTTTGAAGTCCCCTCATATCTGATAAGGAATTTGTATCTAAAATATGTAAAACATCTTTACAGCTCAATAATAAAAACACAAACAACCCAGTTTAAAAAAAAAATGGAGTAAGGATTTGATAGGCATTTCTCCCATCAAGATATGATAAATGCAAATTAGTCTTTAGGGATATGCAGAGTGAGATACCATCTCACACCCGCTTAGATGGATATAAGAAACAAACATAGATAATAACAACTGTTGACCAGGATGTTGAGTAATTGGAACCCTCATACAATGCTGTGGAAGTATTTAGCACTTCCTTAAAGTGTTAAACACAGTTACCATTGTTGTGGTTGTTAAATGCTATTGACTTGGTTCCAACTCATAGCAACTCTATCTAGGGTTTCCTATGGGAGCAGAAAGTTTCATGTTTCTCCAGTGGAGGAACTGATGGGCTCGAACCACTGACTTTGGGGTTAGTAGTGAAGTTTTTATCCTACAGACTCACAGTAATGAGTTACCATAAGACTCAGCAACCCCACTGCTTAGAGAACTGAAAACACATGCCTGAACAAGAGACTTGTACAAGAATGTTCACAACCAACACTGTTAATAATATAAAAAGGTGGTTGTTGTTGTTGTTGTTGTTAAGTGCAGTTGAGTCGGTTCCGACCCATAGCGACCCTGTACAGGGTTTCCGAGGCTGTAAATCTTTACGGGAGTAGAAAGCCTCATCTTTCTCCCGTGGAGCCACTGGTAGTTTCGAACTGCTGACCTTAAGGTTCACAGCCCGATTCATAACCACTATGCTATCAGAGCTCCTTATAAAAAGGTGGAGACAACTCTAATGACTGTTGTTCTGTTGAGTTGGTTCCAACTCATATTGACCATGCCTAGGATTTCCAAGGACCAGCTGGTGGGTTTGAATTGCTGACCCTGCAGTTAGTAGTCCAGTGCTTTCCCAACAGTGCCACACCAAGATGACTACATTAACAAAATATGGTACATCCATACAGTGGAATATTATTTGGAAATAAAAAGTAATAAAGGCAAAAAAAAGGATGGTACAGCATAGAGTAGCCTGAAAACATAGGGTGATTTTCAACTCTTATAGCTCATGATGTACTTTCCTGTGAGTTTTTTTATACCACATGTGAGATCAGGAAGTTAGATGTTCTAATCTCACAAAATCTCTCCTACCTTGTTTACTGATGCCTGACACTCCATGATTAAAGTCAATAGTCTTAAATGTGTGAGGTAATACTTGTGAGATAATATTTGAGAGTAAATATGTCTACTCCTTTCAGGTGGTTTCAGAAGTGGTGAGAAAGCATGATGACCCTAATTGTGAGGGAGAATGTTGTTGTTGTTAAGTGCTGTTGAGTCAGTTCCAGCTCTTAGTGACTTAGGATTCTGAGGAGTGGCTGGTGTGTTTAGACCACCAACCTTGTAGTAAGCAGTCCAGTGATTATCTACAGCACCACACCTGGATTCTTCGAGGAAGAATAGATGTGAAGAAAGAAGATAAAGAATGCCTTGAGTGTTAGGAGGAGAAATATAATCACAGGCAAAAGAAGATTCTTTAGTAGGATAGTAACATGATGAAATCAGTGGCTGATGTACTTTTGACATTTTCAACAGATGAGACTGATCAAAGGTGACAAGGTACTTGGCAGTAGGCTGCCATAATCCTGGCAGTAGGAAGTTAGAAACTTGGGAATGGGATTGTATTTGTGAAAGTGGAAAGAGAAGAATTTAAGAGTGATGTAAAAAAAAATCTTTACATGCATGGAAAGGATTATAACCATGGCAATGAAACGATATACAATAGGATGAATGTAAGCTAATGTTATCCCATGTAAAATATTACATAGTTCACAATAAACATTAAAAAAAAAAAAAGAAATCAAACACCATATTGCATTAGGCAAACCTGCTACCCAAGACTTCTTTAAAATGCTGAAGAGCAAATATGTCAGTTTCAGAATTAAGGTGCGCCTGACCCAAGCCATGGTAGTTTCAGTAACCTCATATACATGTGAAAGTTGGACAGTGAATAAGGAAGACCATAGGAGAATTTGAGCTATAGTGTTGGAGGAGAATATTTAAAGTAACATGGACTGCCAAGAGAACAAACCAACCTGTGTTGGAAGAAGAATAACCAGAAGGCTCCCTCAATGCTAGGATGGCCAGCCTTCGTCTGTTATACTTCAGGCATATTGTCAGGAGGGACCAGTCCCTGGAGAAGGATATCATGTTTGGTAGAATGGAGAGTTGGATAAAAAGAGGAAACCCCCCAATGAGATGGATTGGCACAGTGGCAGCAGCAATGGGCTCAAGCGTGGCAATGATTGTGAGGTTGGCACAGGACCGGGCAGTGTTTCGTTCTGTTGTACATAGGGTTGCTATGAGTTGGTACCAACTCGATGGCATCTAACAATAGCAGCATGAGTAGGAACTGACTTGGTAATGCTTAACAACAACAATGACAATGAGAAATTATAACTAAATGCAGTATATACCCATGGGCTACAGGAGGGGAAATTCTATATAGAGTATTACTGGGATAATTATGGAATTTATTAGATAAATATATTATGCCGAAGTTGGATTTTCCAAATTTCATGACTGAACTATGATGATATACAAAATTGTCTTTGTTATTGAAACACACACCGAAATAAGAGGCAAAAAGACCTGATTGTACACAGGGTTGCTCTGAGTCAGAACTGAGTCGATGGCACCTAACAACAATTGGCCACTTCTTTTGTTGGCATGTCTATTCAAGTTCTTTGCTCATTTTTTAATTGTTTTTTTAAAATTTTATTTTGTTGTTGTTGTTGTTGTTCAGCTATAGGAATTCTTTATATATTCTGGATATTAATCCCTTATGAAATATATGGTTCCTAAATATTATCTTCCATTATGTACATTGTCTCTTCCCTTGCTTGGTAAAGTCTTTTAATTCACTTTTGATGAAGCCCAGTTTTTTTTGTTAGTTTGTTTTCTCAGCTACCAATATGTAAACATTTCTCTTTATTAAATCCTCTCTGTTGAAATACAAAAAAAAAAAAAAAAATCTCTACAGGGGAGATTTTCTAGAACCTCATGGGTTCTCTTCAATTACAAGTCTGTGGTAATTTGAAGAAGAAATCATTCTGCTCATTCTCTCCTCTCCTCTACCTTATCAACCCTTCAATAGTTACTCAAAGCCTGTCAGAAAAGGTCCAGTTTCCGCAATCATGCTATAAAGTTCTTTGTCATCTGGTTCCTGCGTACCTCTCCAAGACATCTCTCCTTTCCTACTCATCTTGCATCCAATGCTCCAACCACCTTAACAAGTCTCTGCACTTCTTGATTTTGTAAGGAATACTTATAAAACTTACTGGGATGTATCTTCGGTTTTTGTATTTACCTTCTCTCTTCCTTCCCAACCCCCTGTTCCCCAAATTGAGGTAATTAATTTGCTGCTCTCAATTTAGGCATCACTTCCTTCAGAAAATCTTCTGATCACTCTCTTACCTCCAGCTGGGCTAGTGATCTTTCTCATGTACCTCACCCTGTCTAGCACAAGAGCATTCTGACACTAACTGTTATTTACTGAATGACTCAAATTTTGGTAGGCACAAAAGCCACCTCTAACACTTGCTGAGTGCAGACTTCCAGGCTCCAAACCAAAGACTCAGAGTTAGCAGAACTTAACTGAGCTCATTGCTGTATTGTAATTGCCTGGATTATGGCTCTGGGAGGGCAGAGACCATTATAATCCTAAAACCCAGATCAGTGTCTGATATGGTACCGAAACTCATTAGTAATAGTCAAATAAGTGAAAAAGTCATGTGAGAATAGGAAGACTGAAACACGACTCAAGACTGAAAGCTTTGGGAGCAAGGAGGTAATGGAAGAAATAGAAAGGGGTGTCTATTTGTGGGAGCAGATGATGTACACCCACATGCTAATTTCAGACAACAGGTGGGGACTCTGAAGAGGAGTCCAGCCCTTCATGTCTCCCGTTTGGCACTGACTATGATGTGGAAGATGCCTTGGCCATGTTTATGTTACCTATGTACTCCCTAGGACTCAGAAGTATATTTGCTCCAAAGGCAACATATAATTTTGAGAATTGCAATCATTTTTTCCATGTTCTTTTGAAGGCTGTAAAATAATTTTAGATGCAATAGTAATTCTAGGTCCTTGCTTGCCCTTGACCTTTGAAGTTTGATTCAAAACATCATACACCTCCCAGCCCAGATGTTGGCAAGTTAATGATACATTATGGCAGGAAAGAGGTCAATCTCGTTTGCACAAGAGTTGGAAATCTTTGGTAATGTTACCTTACCTCAATTTCTTTTCTTTTCTTTCTTTTTTTTTGGAGCACATAACTTAAATAGAGTTTTGCCAGCATAGAGTCAAAAGATGAAGATTTAGGAAAAAGAATGCCATTTCCTAGTGTTTTTGGAATTGAGCATTGTCATGTGATGTTTGTAAGAACTCTTGAAAACTTACGGTAGCTCTTTTAGTTCAATAATAAAAAGGATAATTTTCAGCTAAATGAGTCCAAAGGCATATTTTTCTCTTCAGAACACAACCTCCTTGACCTGTTGTCTATATCCAGTCCTTTTCCTTGGTTTCCAAGTGATAGGATTTACAAAACTGATGACCAAATCTGCCTTGCCAACCATGTTGGATGGAAATGCCTTACTCCTATAGTCATGACAATATGCTCTTATAACCATGATAGTCAAGCTTCATGGAACAGAATTGAATTTCCGAATGATATGTCTTTATAAGGTAAGCCGTTAACAAAGCTACTTAATGATATTTGGTACGTTCACAGTATATTGTAAACTGTGTGATTTGTGTACATTGCATAAGATTTGTTGCTGTTAGGTGTCATTGAGTCAGTTCCAACTCGTAACTATCCTATGTTTAACACAAAAAAAATTTCCCAGGCTTGCTCTATCCTCACAGTTGTTGCTATGTGTGAATCCGTTGTTGCAGACATTGGGTTAATCCATTTCATTGAGGGTCTTCTTCTCTTTTGGCTTACTCTTGGCTTTGCCAAGTATGATGTCCTTCTCTTGGGACTAGTTCCTCCTGATAACATATCCAAAGCACATGAGACGATGTGTCACCATTCTTACTTCTAAGAAGCATTCTGGCTGTGCTTCTTCTAAAGCAGATTTGTTTGTTCTCATAGTCCATGGTATAGTTAATAATCTTTGTTAACACCATAGTTCAAATGCGCCAATTCGTTGTTCTCTGTCTTCTTTCCTTTCCCATTGTCCACTTTTGAGGACACAGGTCATAAATCCTGTTTAGCACCTAATACAATGCCTTCCATTGACCAAGTGCTGAGTAAGTATCTGTGGGATGGGCACATTCATCTACAGCACCTTTTAGATATTAACATACAGGTCAGTGAATACTA
>NW_006408712.1:5747450-5755218 GCF_000296735.1 Chrysochloris asiatica
CAAAAACTTTCCTGACCTAATAAAAAATTTCTTGGAAGAAATTATAAACAGCTGGTTTTATAATGAGAGGACATTTTCTTAAATGAAGCTTGACCTGTCTCTTCTTTTTCAGTTTTCTGCATTGAAAGATTTTTTCTTTTCTTTTTTTTTTTTTTCTGTCTTCTTTCCTTTTACTGGCTTCATATGGGAACCTCTGCTTGCAAACCCTGTGTTCTTTTTAGTAATAGTTTTCCAGTAAGTTTTCTTCATCCTGGGGATTAAGAAATCCCACACTCTGCTCTATTTAGTCTTCTGCCTTCTTCCATTCCCCCTGACAAATACACAATCACTGCTTGATGTAAAACTGCAAATTTCTAGGTAGGCTAAAGGTGTTGTTTCATTTGAGTGTTTAAAGGTGTCCTCATATCTTCCCATAATAGCTTAATGTTTTCTCCTTCCTCCTGTGACACTTTAAGTATTGGTTGCTGTAGTTAAGTGCCTATGGTTTCTGAGACTGTAAACCTTTGCAGGAGCAGAAAGTCTTATCTTTCTTCCACATGGAGTGGCTGGTGGGCTCAAAAGTTGACCTTATGGTTTGCAGTCCTATGCTTATCTTGCATCCTCAAAACGTATAGAAAGATTTTCTGACGATTCTCAAATGTATTTAATTTGGACTGTGTGTGTGTCGTCAGTGATGTTCTCTTGACTGAGAACCATTATGAGAAAAGCCTCCTCCAACCCTGACTATCCCCTCACATCTGTCATTTTGTCATACTGTGGTAACTTGCATGTTGTTATGATATCGGAACCTATGCCACTGGTGCTTTGCATGCCAACAGGGTCACCTGTGGTGGACAGATTTCAGTTGAGTTTCCAGACTAAGACTGACTAGGAAGAAGGCATAGGTAGACCAGTTCTGGGGGATTAGCTCCTAAAAACCTTATAAATAGCAGCAGAACATTTTCTAATATTGTGCTGGCAGATGAGCCCCTCAGGCTGGAAGGTACTCAAAATATGACTGAGGAAGAGCCGACTTCTCAAAGTAGAATTGAACTTAATGACGTGAATGGGACAAAGCTTTTAAGACCTTCATTTGATGATGGCACATAACTCAAAATGAAAAGAAATAGCTTCCAGTATTCATTGATAACTAGAAGGTGGAATGTATGAAGCATGAATCTAAGAAAATTAGAAACTGTCATAAATGAAACTTAATGCATGAAGATCGATATGCTAGGCATTAGTGACCTGAAAGGTTCAGATATTGACCATTTTAAATCAGATAACCATATGGTTTGCTATGCTGGGAATTATACATTGCAGCAGAATGGCATTGCAGTTATCATCAATAAAAGCATTTGAAGATCTATCCTGAAATACAATGATGTCTGTGATAGGATAATCTTTATGTGCCTACAAGGAAAACCAGTTATTCAACTTTTTACACAGCAACCACTAACACCACTGATGAAGAAACTAAAGAATTCTACCAACGTCTTTAGTCTGAAATGGATCAAACATGCAATCAAGATGCATTGGTAATCACTGGTGATTGGAATGCAAAGCTAAAAAAAAACGAGAGGAGGGATTAGTAATGAGAAAAGATGGCCTTGATGATAGAAATGATGCTGGAGACAGCATGATAGAATTTTTCAAGACCAGTTACTTCATTGCAAATACTCTTTTCAACAGAAATGGAAACTATATACATGGACCCATCATTGGGCTACATCTGTAGGAAGAGACAATGGAGAAGGGCAATAACATCAGCTGAAACAAAGCCAGGGGCCGACTATGGAATAGGCCATCAATTGCTCATCTGCAAATTCATACTAAAGCTGAAGAAAATTAAAACAAGCCCATAAAAGCAAATATACAAACTTGAATATATCCCACCTGAATTTAGGGACCATCTCTATAGTAGATTTTATGCTTTAGACGCTAATGACCAAAGAGCATAGGGGTTTGTTGGATGACATAAAGAACATCATACATGAAGATAGCAAAAGGTTAATAAAAAGACAGGAAAGAAAGAAAAGACAAAAATGAATGTAAGAAGACACTCTGAAACTTCTTCTTGAGGGTAACTAAGTAACTGAAAGAAATGATGAAGTAAAAGAACTGAACAGAATATTTTAAAGGAAAAAGACAAAGTCAAATATTATAATGAAATGTGCAAAGACCTGAAGTTAGAAAACCAAAAGGGCAGAACATGCTCAGCATTTCTGAAACTGAAAGAACTTAAGAAAAAAAATTCAATCCTTGACTTGGCATATTGAAAGACTTGGTGGTTCAAACTCACTAACCACTCCTCAGAAGCCCTATACAGGGTCACTGCAGGTTGGAAATGACTCAACAGCATTTTATAACAACAACAACAACAACAATGGGCAAAATGGAATCCTGTGTGACACTGTAGGATAAGCACTGGACAGCAAAGTCAGTTGAACCACAAGGTCAGTGGTTCAAACTCACCAGCCATTCTTTGGAAATCCTATGCAAATTTGCTATGAGTTGGAACTGACTCAGTGGCACTTAACAGTGACAAGAAGTGGGTAAAATATTGAATGATGTAGACAGCATCGAGATGGAAGGAATACCAAAAATATTGGTCCATGATTAACCATTTCAAGAGGTAGCATATGATCCAGATCCGATGGTATTGAAGGAAAAAGTCTAAACTGTACTGAAGGCAGTAGTGAAAAACAAGGCTCCAAGGATTGACGGAATACCAACTGAAATGTTTCAACAACTTATGCAGTATTGGAGGCACTCACTCATCTATGCCATGAAATTTGGAAGCCAGTTCCCTGGCCAAGCAATTGGAAGACACCCGAATTTGTACCCATTCCAAAGAAAGGTGACCTAACAGAATTCACAAATTTTCAAACAATATCATTAATAACACATTCAAGTGAAATTTTGCTGAAGTTAACTCAAAAACAGTTGCAGCAGTCCATATACAGGGAGCCGCCAAAAATTCAAGTTAGCTTCAAAAGAGGATATGGAATAAGGAAACTGCTGATGTCAGATGGATCTTGGCAGAAAACAGAGAATCCCAGGAAAATATTTGCATATGTTTCATGCAACAATGGGCTCATGATACTGAGGATGATACTGAGGATGGCACAGGACTGGCATTGTTTGGTTCTGTTGTGAAAAGGGTCAGTCATCAATTATAGTACTTTTGCCTGTTGGTATTGTTGTGTGCCGCTGAGTCAGTTACAACTCATAGCGACCCTGTATAAGGTTTCCAAGGAGCAGCTGATGAGCTTGAGGTTCAAACCAACTTGCTGCCCAGCACATTAACCCACAGTGCCACACCAGGAGTCCTTTGCCTGCTTCTTCTTGTTGTTGTTATATGCTGTGGAGTCAGTTCCGACTCATAGTGACCCTGTGCAGGGTTTCCAAGGCTGTAAATCTTTACGGGAAAAGAAAGCCTCATCTTTATCCCGCAGAACAACTGGTAATTTTGAACTGCTGACTGTGAAGTTAGCAGCCCGATTCATAACCACTATGCTACCAGAGCTCCTTTTAGTAGATACTAAAATTCTTTTGAAAGTAGGCACTTATCCAACCAAGAAGGCCCTCATTAAGTACTTGGTAAATGAGGCCATCTTACAAATTCTATCATTGTTTTATTTGATATTAGGAAGTTGGGAAGATAATTTGAGAAGTAGAAACTTTTAGTAATTAAGTATAAGGCTTTGGAGTCAAGCGACCTGTGTTTGAATCCTATTGCTTTGGACAAGTTACTGAACTTGTATGACTTGGAACTGACTGAACAGCACATAACAACATAAACAACCTTGACTATGTGTATCAGCATTCCATGAGTCTCCTATATAGCAATACAATGACAGGATACATTAGCACACTGGCATTAATGCTGCGCTAAGTTGAAAATACATCCACAGAATATTTTCTTGCACTCTTCTCTTCTACGGAGAGTATTGGCACAGTAGCCAGAGAGGCTGCCAGCACCTGCAGTTACTGGCAAGGTGTATTTGGCAGCTCTACCAGCCAGACACCAAGTTGTACCCTGGTCCAATAATAGCATGTGGGTGGCAAGCTGGTTTCCTGCTGACATATAAATCTGCCACTGCCCCTTGTAGTGCTCCTGAAAGCCTGGACTACGGCTAGCTGCTGACTGGCCATCTCTTAAGAAGGTAGTGGATATAGCCCTGACTCTTACAGAGGACCTAGTAACTGTGTGGTAGAAATCTTGTTTAGGATTGCAGAGACTGTTTCTGGCAGACAAATGCTTGCTCTTTGCAGTGACTACTGTTTCTACCCAAACTGCCTTGATTCTTCTCTTGGTGCCTCACTTCCCATCCTTCATGCAGAAGTATCCTCTATCTCATAATGCTCCCATATACCTGCTTTGTGAGGGGAACAGTTGGAAGCCTGAGTCCATCAGCCAAGTAGTGTTGAAAGGCAGATGGTTCTACGTTTTTGGTATTGAATTGGTTAAAGGGTATAAATAGCCACTGTAAGTAAAGTTATGTCAGCATGAATAGTCTACGTTTTTCATAGTAGATACCATAAAGAAGCATTCTTATCAAAGTCTTTAGAAAGTAGACACTTCTCCAGCCAAGAAGGTTCTTATTAAGTAGTTGGTAAATGAGGCCAACTTATAAATTCTTTCATTTTTATACTTGATGTGGGGAAGGTGGGAAGATAACATGAGAAGTAGAACACTTTAGTAATTAAGTATAAGGCCCTGGAGTTGAGTGGCTTGTATTTGAATACTATTGCTTTGGACAAATTACTGAAGTTTTTTGAATCTTGGTTCCGTCATCTATTAAATGATATTCCAGATCACGGGTTGTTGTTGCTGTTAAGTGCCGTTGAGTCGATTCTGACCCATAGTGACTCTGTATAGGGTTTCTAAGGAGCATCCGGTGAGCTTGAACTACCAACCTTGCAGGTCAAACTACTTTGCAGTCTGACACATTAGCCCACAGCGCCACACCAGGACTCCTTTTTTCTGCCAAAATTTAGAACATCATTCGTTGGCCATACAAAATTGTTGTTGTTGTTAAGTGCCGTTGAATTGGTTCCAACCTATAGCAACACTGTACAGGGTTTCTGAGGCTGTAAGTCTTTACGGGAGCAGAAATCCTCATCTTTCTCCCACAGAACGGCTGGTAGTTTCAAACTTCTGATCTTAAGGTTAACAGCCTGATTCATTACCACTACACTACCAGTTATCATCTTAAAAATTAGCCTGCTGCATTTGGTCAAACATTTAACTAACTTATTACTGACTCAACGGCACTTAACAACTACAAATGTGATGGCTGGAGTCCTGGTGTGGGGCTGTAGGATAAGCACTGGACCATGAGGTCCATTTGAACTATAAGGTTTGTGATTCAAACTCACCAGCCACTCCTTGTAAACCCAATTCAGGATTGTTGTAAGTTGCAACTGACTCACAGTATTTAGCAACAGTAATAATGTAGTAACTGGAACTGCAGTTGCCTTAGCAGGGCCAGACCAAATGATTTTGTGGATCTTATACGGCTCATGGGCCGGACGTTTCCAACCCTGTTATAGATGCTCATAACCTTTGAAAGGTCAAATGTGAAAGTGCATTACATGTACTTAGCACAGAACCAGATGTGAGGTTGTTGTTGCTGTTTTGTGCCATAGATTCGATTCGGACAGAGTAGAAATACCTCATAGGGTTTCCTATGCTATAATTTTTCCAAAAGCAGGCTGCCACATCTTTTTCCCATGGAGTGGCTGGTTGGCTTGCACCATGGACCATTTGGTTAGCAGCTGGTATTTATCCATTGTGCCAATAAGGCTCCTTGACATGTGGGTAATACTTTAAATGTTTGAAGAGAATTTTTTCTGGTCCTTTTGCAAGACTTTTCTGCATGTACGTGCATCTAAACTCTTCAGTGTAGCTGACAGTTAAATAGCATGAATGGCACAAGTGCCTTAAGTAAGTTGGTTTGAGGTTGAATTCCTTTACTTGAGTGGCTGCTCATTTTACTATTGTGTAACTGAAAATTTTCAGCTTTAACCTCGATGACAGGTTTGTGAAACATGCTGCGAGCCCCCTGTAATTGTGGTTGGACAAAAAGACTATATGGGATAATGATATGACTTCACCCCCGCCCCCCATCCCCCTTGCTCAACACTGTGGTATAGAAGGAAGAGATCTCTCCAGAAAGCACTTTCAGAACAGCAAGAGCACACGTGTGGGTTTGTCTGAGAACACTTAGTTCTTGGATTCTGCTCACTCCTGGGCTTGGTTAGACTGTTGGGTGGATATTTATTCTATAGGAGATGGTGAGAATTCAATGCTAGTCAAGCAAGTGTGATTCGCTGCCACTGACTCTTTTGCAGAAATGTTAATGTTTGTGAAGTCCTCTAAAGTTAATATTTTCCAAGCATCTGGAAATTCTACTTACCAAAATTGAATTGTCTCTTTGACGATGATTCCCGTTTCTTTAGTGGTAGCTAGTCTGGAACTGGACTTGATTAAGGCTCATGCCTTCCTTCCAAATTCCTCCTTCACCAATCTTCATTTGTCTAACAAACTGAGGGGCTCCTTGGCTTTTTAGTTGAAATCTGAGAAGACCAGTTTAAGTGTCTGTACATTTTCCATCATAGTCGGGTGGTGAACAGGCCACCATTTCCTCTCTTTTAACCACCTCATCAGTGATACTTCTAAGTGCAACAGATGTTTGCACCAGAGCTTCACATTCTTAAATGTGAATTTATTAATATTTAGGAGACCTGACTTTGGCCTGGTGGTTCTGTAGGATAAGCACTGGACTGTTTATTGCAAAGTCAAGTCCATCAGCTGCTCCGAAGGGAAAAGGTAAGGCTATCTGCTTCTGTAAAGATTTATAATCTCAGAAACCCTATGCCAGGTCACTAGGAGTCAAAATTGACCAGATAGCTTGGGGTTTAGATTCTGGTTGGGTTGGGGTTGGCCTGAGATTCTGCATTTCTAACAAATGTCCAGGTAATGCCCATACTACTAGTCTGCATACCATAGGATTAATTGTAATTTGATTCCAAGTTATATACTAGACGTTTTGTAGGGAGCCTATCTTAAAACATTTACTAAATCTTACAGTAAATCTAGCTATTTTTCTTCCTGAATTCTCAGGTGGAACTTCCTAATCATTTTATCCTCCAGCAATACTTAGCACTGTAGATTCATGCAGCCTTAACTCTGCTCTACTTCTTATCATCTTTTTTTTTTTTTTTTAATGTTTTATTGTGAATTATGTGATAGTTTACACGGGAAAACATTAGCTTTAAATTCATCCTATCGTATATCATTTCATTGCCATGGTTACAAACCCCTCCATGCATCATCAACAAACCATAGGGTATACCCTGCAAGTGTGACCCCTGGTCGTCGGCACACAGCCCCTCTCCTTCTCTGAGTCTAAAGTCCCCAGCTGCTCCATCTCTCCATGTCATCTTCTCTGCCTTCATCTCTGGCATCACCGCTTCTCTGGGTAGGGTCCTACTCTTCGCTCTCCTCTCTTGATGGTCCCAGGGACCTCTGCTCCTAGACTGCAAAGTCAATCACTCCCCTTCTTTTGCTACAAAATGTTTACCTTTAAATTTCCAACCCTCACAATCAGTCCTGATAATTATTTACTATTGTATCACAAGAGACCAATCTGCATATCCTTTCATCAGCCCTGACAAAACAGATTGGATACTACTCAGTGTAGATTATATCTTCCTTCATGACCTCTGGACCTAGGCTCCCTCTTGAAAGCTTGTAAAACAGTCACTTCTTGCCTTTGTA
>NW_006408712.1:5757533-5766449 GCF_000296735.1 Chrysochloris asiatica
GCCAGTAAGTATTTTAAGTCCTCTACTTTCAGCAAGCAAGGTTGTATCATTTGAATATTGCAGGTTGTTAATGAGTCTTCCTCCAATCCTGATGCCCTGTTTTTCTTCATATAACCCAATTTATAGGATTATTTGTTCAGCATACAGGTTGAATAAGTATGGTGAAACAACATTAGAACCCCTTTTCTGTGTCTACTATTGGTACTTTCTTGACTAATTCCAACTCCCTTGAAAATTGCTTAGAATGAGTCTTTTGTCATCCAAGTCATCATTTAATAGGCAGCACAGAAGCAAGTTCTGCGGGAGAAAGATGAGGCTTTCTGCTCCCATAAAGATTTGCAGCCTTGGAAACCCTGTACAGGGTTGCTATGAGTCGGAACCGACTCCACGGTACATAACAACAACAGAAGCAAGTTAATGTTTCTTTGAACCTTGTGTGATGAAACAATGAAATAACAAAGCTCAGCAGACACTTAAAACATCTTCATCTCTTCTTTTTTCAAAAACTTGTAACATATCTAAGACCATACATTGTCATAGTCCTTAAGTGCCATTAAGTCTATTCTGACTCATAGCTACTCTGCACTGGGTTTCCAAGGAGTGGCCAGTGGATTTGAACTTCTGACCTTTGTGTTTGAAGTATAGTGTTTATCTTACTTCTCCAAGACCACACAGGAGATGGAAATCTGGGTTATGCTCATTTCTTTTACACTAAGTGAGGTGGTCTACAGTTTAGTAAACAAACAAACAAACAAGATCTCTTGATTAGAAACACAAACTATAGAATTGACTCTTTTTTCCTGACTGTCTATTCATAATTCCCATCTCAAAGTGGTTATAAACACTTTACTAGATTACTTAAATTTATTAACTCAAAACACTTAAAAAATAGTTTTCTAAATTATGACACTAACTTGGAGTATAGGCTTATGTTTTGCTCAATGCTCCCTAACTCAACAGTCCACTAGAATCTCTGGGGAGCTTGTTAAAAATAAAGGTTTCTGGACACTAACTCCCAGGAGTCTGATTTAGTTGGTTTGGGGCATGGGGACCCTTCCAAGTCTTGTTTTGTTGATCCCTCTTTATCTTTCTGCCTCCCAAATGTTGAGAGTCCTAGGTTCTGATGTGTTTTCTTCTCTACATCCCTAGGTGATTTCATCTAGACACAGATCTTTAGATGTATCCATTTACATGTATCCACTGATGATTCTTACATTTCTATCAATAGTTTCCTTATCTCCCTTGAACTCCAGAATAATACATTAATCACCTACCCAACATTTCAAACTTAATGTACCTTAATTCCCTTTCCAAATGGTTTCTTCTATAGTCTCCAACTAAAAAATCTTTCTCTTTCATGCCTTGCAAGGTGTTCCATGGGAGAAAGATTAGACTTTCTGCTCCTGTAAAGATTTATAGCTCAGAAACCCTCTATAGGGTCGCTATGAGTTGGAACCAACTGGGAAGCACACAACTACCACCATAATCTGTTAGAAAACATTCAAGTTTCCAGATATATCCCAACTCTGATTTTCTCACCTCTGATTCTCCTTGCCAGTTGCAATTCTGCTTCATTGTAACTTCACAGTATCAGATTAGAACTGTATTTTCAATGGCTGGTTTTTTAGAAGTAGATTGCTGGGACATTCTTTCTAGTCACCTCTGGGTAGACTTGAACTTCCAAAATTTTGCTTAGCAGTCAAGGTGCATTGACTATTTGCACAACCAGGAGACTCTACCACTTGTACCCTGGTCTGAGTGACCATCATCTCCCTCTTGGATTGTGGCGATAGCCTCCTAGTTGATTTTCTGCTGCTCTGTCCACTATTACCCTCTGACCTTGTCTCCTACCATCGTTTCTCTTGCTCCCTATCTTCCATACCAGTTCCTTACTCTTCCTGGAATACACCATGCCTGAGGACTGTACACTAGCTGTACCCTCAGGCAGGAAAGTTCTTTCTTGATACTTTTGCATGCCATACTCTTCTCTCTTCAGACCTTAGCTTATATGTGATCTCAGCAGAGAGACCAATGAGCATTTGTTGAGTGAATGAAAATTGTAGCATAAAGGAAATACCACAGATATTAGAGAATGTTGTTAAGTGATAATGAGTCAGTAACATCCCTGTATAGGATTTCCAAGGAGTGGCTATTGAGTTTGAACTGCCAACCTTGTAATTAGAAGTCCTACAGTACTATACCAGGATCCCAGAGACAAGTGGACAGGGCTCAGATTCCAGTTCTGCCATGTATTAGTCATGTGCCTTAGGCCAAATTATTAAGCTTTCCTGAGCCTTAACTTCCTCAAATGGTGATTAAAGTATTCTCTTTACATGGTTATTTTAAGATTAAATGAGATACTGCTTGGGTTTAGGCCCTGAAGGGGAAATTCTTCTGCATATGTGGTAGCTGAGAGACTGAAAAACTGATGAAGAATCAGTCTGAGAGACATTGGTTTATTATAGAAAATAAAATAAAAGAGATGGTTTGCAAATAGGGAAAATGACTAGCCAGGATGAG
The DNA here is from genome assembly GCF_000296735.1 of Chrysochloris asiatica. Classification (NCBI taxonomy): domain Eukaryota; kingdom Metazoa; phylum Chordata; class Mammalia; order Afrosoricida; family Chrysochloridae; genus Chrysochloris; species Chrysochloris asiatica. The sequence continues at coordinate 5,760,054 of NW_006408712.1, forward strand.
AACATGACTAGTCAAGATTTTCTTCGTGAAGGGCACAGGCTATGTTTTTTTTTTATATCATGGGGTATATAAGCTTCATAGAGTTAGGGCAGTTAAGGGTGGTATGCAGAACATGGAAAAGATAGGAAAACCACAAGGTGTAGGGCTGTCTTCCCCTTCCTAGCGTATGTATAACTAAAGCATGTGATAATGGGAAGGGATATATGATGTAGTCTAAGTTGACATTGTTGTTAAGTGCTGTCCAGTTAGTTCTGACTCACAGTGACTCTGTATAGGATTTCTGAGGAGGAGCTGGTGAGCTTTAAACTGCCAACTTTGTGGTTCAAACCAAGCTTGCAGTCCAGCTCATTAACCTTCAGTGCCACACCAGGACTCCAAGCTGACATTAGGGTGGCCATTTTGAAACATTTGTGCTCTATCACTACATTCTACCCCAACGCCCCCTCACAGTCTTACCCCTGGTCTTCTGCATGATCCTTTGGACCTGGTGTTGAAGAATTATAACCAAAAGCCACAACAACAATATATACTGTAACAAAACACTATCCCCATGTCCAAGATTCCCAACAATAGGAGAATCAGGAGCCATGCTGAAGGATCAGTAGACAACTGCTGGACTGTTAGAAATATGGCCCTGCCTAGTGGCAGTAGGATTGTTGTAGTTGATGCTAAGTACCGTCGAGTCAGTTCCAATCCATAGCAACCCTATACAGTGTTTCCGAGAAATGACTGGTGAGCTTGAATCACTGACCCTGCAGTTTAAGCGGCTTTGCAGTCTGGTGCATTAATCCACAGTGCCACACTAGGATTTTAGGGGAGGTGAAAATGTTATGCAGTGCCCAGGCCATCTGCCCACTCTTGGACTTTGTGTCCCTTGATCACTGTCTTTGTCAGTGGGGGTACTTACTGTAGCCCTTGCTGAGCTGGAAGAGACCTCAAATAGTGAAGCAGTGAGTAGCCTGTTTGCATGGGTGTGCTTGCAAGAGTCCTGTAAAGGTGTTTGCACATGTCAAGGCAAACTGATAGTTGTCATTGTCAGACTGACAGATTACATATGGAAGGGCCCTATGTAATCCACTTGCCAATGTTTGGCTGGCATGTCTACTTGGGGCATCCTGTCCATCTGGTAGGGAATGGACTTACGCCACTCTAACTAGCCACGAGGGCACTGTTGGCAAGCCTCCACAAGTTGTTCCTGGAAAGGAGGAGGCACATCTCCTTGGCAATAGCCCATATTGTACATTGCCCTTTATGCTCTCTTTTTCTGTGTAATTTCTCAGCCACTGAATGGCACGCTGTCAGGCTAGCTCATCAGCTTGTGTGTGAACCAATGGAGTAAGAGGGCTTTGAGCTGAAACATGAAAACAGCAATGTCCATGTCCTGGTGCAGGCCCAAAAGTCCTTCTGCAGCTCCATTCCCCAGAGGGCACGTTGGCTCACTAGCCACTCTTGCTCTTTCCACAGTGTTAGCCATAACGTTAGTCCTTTATTACACTGCCCAGCTCTCCATGCACAGGGCTATGGGGCTGGGCTTGTGCCTCAATTCAATCCCCATATCGCCCGTGGCTGTTTGCATAATCACTGCAGTCTACAGTGAGAGGTTTCATTGAGCTGACCTGTCTGTTATACCAGGCTTCCTTGAGAATTTCCCCAATGGCCTTCCATATGTGACTGTCCCATGGAGGTGCTACCATTGTGGGTGGCTGGTGCTTTCCATCAGTGAAATAGGTGACTGGTCCAAAAACCTAGTGTAACTCAGCACTCAAGAAGCTAGTCAACAGGACAGTTCTTTGTTACAAATATACTTGCCATTTGAGCTATGTATTGGATTAGGCCACCCCTGACTGGGGTTTAGCAAAGTCCTGTATGGAGTGGTGTGTTTGTACTGTCACAGCGGCTACTTTTGTGACATCTTCTACAAGCTGTAAGTTGTACATGTCGCAAAGTTGCTTTTATAAAAGGTTGCATTGAGTTTCTGCACCTTTCCATAGCAGAGATCAAAATCCTAAGGGAATACTTCAATGCTGTTGCCATTGCCATAGGCTCCAGGCATACCCTTCCAGGATGGTGACATCCAATTCACACTCTTGCTCTACAGCTGTGGTCCCAAGTGCCTGCTCCTGCTTTACTGCTACTTTAGTCTCATTAAAGGACTGCTCTACCTTAGGAGTCCAGTCCCAAATGTTTCCTTTCTTTACTAGATGTTACCAGGGACCCAAGATCTATGCTAGATAGAGAATAAAGGGCCTCCAATATGACAATAGGACAAAGGAGTCCTGGTGTGGCGCTGTGGGTTAATGTGCCAGACTGCAAAGATGTTTGTACAGAAAATTCAGCAGATCAGACTCACCAGCTGCTCCTCGGAAACCCTATACAGGGTTGCTATGGGTTGGAACCGACTCAATGACACTTAACAACAAAGACAACAACAACAACATAACAATATCCCTAGGAACCTTAGCGATATCTTTACTTTAGTAGGGCAGGGGATGCTTAATTTTGTCAATGACTGCTTCAGGAACCACCTTTCTCTTACCTGACCACACAACACCCAAGAATTTGACAGATGATCCAGGGCCCTGCAGTTTGGCAGCACTGTCAACCCATCCTCTGAAACCCAGGCTGTGGCATTACTTTTTGAAGTAAGGGAAGAGAATCACAGGTTAGCATGTCATTATCAGTACAATGGAACAGGTGGACACTAATGGGCTTATGCCACTTTTCTAGGTCCTGGGCAACTAGCCCATGGCACACTGTGTGGCTGTAGATATACCTCTGGGGTAGAGTTGTGAAAGTCCAGTGTTCCCCACACCATTCAAAGGCAAACTGTTCTTGGCTCTAAGAGTCAATGGAGATAGTAAAAAAGGCATTAGCTAGGTCAAGCACAAAGTGATAGATGCCCAAATGTTCTCCGGTATCATTGAGGAGGGAAGCACTATTGGGAATGTCTGCATGAAGAGGTTATATTATTGTTGTTAAGTGCTGTCAAGTTGGTTCTGACACATAGTGATCCTGTATAGGGTTTCTGAGGAGTGACTGGTGAGTTTGAACTGCCGACCTTGTGGTTCAAACTGATCTTGCGGTCCTGTGCTTATCCTATAACACCATACCAGGATTCCACCTTATTACGCCATGATCTTTTTGACTTCCACACTGCCCATACAGGGTTATTGAATGGATTGTCAGTGGGCCTAATAATCCCCACCTGGGTGAGTTCAACTACATGGCTGTGATCTCCTCATGCCCTCCAGGTAGGCAGTATTGCTTGATGTTATCCACCTGGCTGGGTGGGGGTAAGTGGGCTGGAGTCTGCTTTGCCCATCCCCAAATAACAAATTTTACCACATGGACCCTTAAATGGAATTCTCCAGGGTGGTCGTAAGTGTCATCCCTCTCAGTAGGTCCATCCCTAGGATGTATTCAGAGAGAGGAGAAATATGCTTTATATGCCTTGGGGGGCAAATGGCCTATCTACCAAGTCATAGCCACTTGGTGCACTTTAGCTGTGTTACTCCCATATCCATCAATAGCATTCAGTGGCCCCTGAACCTAATAGATGTTTCCATGAAGCAGCGTGCACTCAGCCTGATGTCCACTAGGGCTAAAACAGTTTGCTTATTCCTTGGAGACCAATGGGTGCTTGATTCCACATGGAGCCTCCATAATCTCTAAATCAGAGGGCTGGGGGAACCTTGGCCCCATTCCTAATCAAGCGGGGTATGCTAGGGGCTGTGGATTCTTGGGAGTCCCTTCCCTTGTGAATGCTTCTCAGGGCAGAGTTTCTGCCAGTTTTACTAGGGCCTCGTTGGGTTGTTTGTTAATTTTGTCCCAGCGGGTGCCAGAAGCACACAAATCAATACACATTTGCTCTCTAGTCTTTCGAACTGGAAGTCCTGGGATGGTACTGCGGGTTAATAATGCCCACAAAGTCGGCAGTTTAAGCTCACTATCCACTCCTCGGAAATCCTTTGCAGGGTTGCTGTGAGTCGGAACCGACTCCATGGCACATAATAACAGCAACAACAGCAATTCGATCTGGGTCTTTCTTATTGCCTGTTTTATTTGCCTCCTCTGCCCGCTCCTGCTTTCCCACATGTTGGATTTTGTGGTGGTACACACCACACTTTTCGGTCGTACCCAGGTCTGTTACAGTCTGAGCAGCTTGGGACACCGGCTGTCCCAACATTGGACTCGGCATGGACGCCAACGTTTCATACCATTGGTTAAAAACTGATTGTAAAATGATATCCTTCATTCCACCTGTGAGCAGCTCATGATCAGGGCTCTGATAATGTTCTGCATATACAGTGTGCTTCATCCCAAGCTTTCTAATCACTTTCTGCAATTCCTCCATAACTGTTCAGGATGTGGGGGAGGCCGAATGTCTCCTTCTTTGGGCCAGGCTGCCCTGCAGGTTGCAGTCATCCTCACCAGGAGTTACATTACTTGGTTGTCGTTGACTGCAGCATTGGGATGGTGTCTGAATAAAGACTTGTTGTTGTTAAGTGCTGTCGAGTTGACTCCGACCCATAGTGACCCTATATAGGGTTTCCGAGGAGTGATTGGTGAGCTTGAACTGCCAACCTTGCAGTTCAAATGGCTTTGCAGTCTGGCTCATTAAGCCACAGTGCCACACCAAGACTCCTCAATGAAGAGTGGTGGTGGTGGTGGTTATGTGCCATGGAGTCGGTTTCAATGAAGAGTAGGTAGTAACAAATGCCGTTTTAGACATTTTAAAGCCAGTGAGGAGAATTCCGTCTACCCCATATCCCACAGGCAGAGGAGCCAAGTAATTACAGACTCTTCCTTTCTTCCTGCACTGAATTGCCAGTTCTACTAAGTGGACATGTAGTCCCTCATTGTTACATGCTGCCAGTGTTCGGGGACTGGCAGATCAGTAGACTCAACACTGACCAGACGGGGCTGGGAAGTTTTAATTTTAGTAACCAAAACTAGTCAGGCTTCAAGATGCGGTACCTCTGCCTTTTCTTCCCACTTCTCCCATCCTGACTTGGTAGAGGATTCCAGCAGATCCCAAATCTTGGAGTCTCTATCCACTTTCATAATTGATGCCTGCACGTGCTGCTGGGGCAAGTGCTATCCTTTCACTGGCCAGGCAGTAGGCTAGAGTCTCTACAGGAATCAGATGTCTGGAAAAATATAGCTGGGCATCTTTGGAAACAGTTTGTGTTACTCGAGTCTCTCATTCTAAATACAGCTCATCCTTCAATCTCTGTACTTCTGTCTGTCTCTGCAGTCATTTCTGCTTCTGGAGTGGCATGGATAGCACATAGGAGAGGCCAGGTTACTGAAGCGACCGGTGTCCTAATGCCTTTCATAGTTTATAGAATTCAGCTCCCTGTAGGAGTTCTATCAATCCTTGCTGTGTTTTCAGGGTGTCGCCATACTGACGAGCTGGTCCCCAATTCTCTAGTGGCTGTGAAATCCCAATGGCCACCTGGGGATTTCTCCCATGGAGTCCCTTTTCCCACTCATCTCATCTCAGTAGTTCAGATTTTTTTTCAGTCTCCTGACTGGCTCACCAAATGTTTGGGTTTAGGCCCAGAAGGGAAAAGCCTTCTGTGTATGTGGTTGCCAAGAGACTGAAAAGTGAACCAAGAGTCAATCTGAGAGACATTAGTTTATTGCAGAAAATAGGATAAAACAGAAGGTTTGCAAACAGGGAAACTTACTAACCAGGTCTCGAGGGCTTTAATCTAGTCCCATCATCATGATCAATTACTTTGAGGAGGCAGCTCTTCCTCAGTTGTATTTTGAGTGCCTTCCAACCTGAGGGGCTCATCTTCTGGCACTGTATCTGACAATATTCTGGTGCTCTTCATAATGTTTCAATATTGATTATTCTGGAGTTGACAGTTCTCCTCTGTTACATACAGTGTTTTTTGTTTTTAATGTTTTATTATGAATTATGTGATAGGATGAATGTAAAGCTAATGTTCTCCCATGTAAACTATCTTATATTGTTTCATTGCCATGGTTACAATCCCCTCCATGCATCATCAACCAACCACACGGTATACCCTTCAAGCCTGGCCCCTAGTTGTCAGCACACAGCCCCTCTCCCTCTCTGGGTCTAAAGTCTCCAAGCACTCCATCTCTCCACATCGTCATCTTTGCCTACATCTCTGGCGTCACTGCTTCGCTGGGTAGGGTCCCGCTCTCTGCTCTTCTCCCTTAATGGTCCCAGGGACCTCTGCTCCTAGACTGCAAAACCAATCACTCCCCTCCTTTTGCTACAAACGTATACCTTTACATTTCCAACCCTCACAGTCATTCCTGATAACAATTACTCACTATTGTATCACAAGAGACCTATCCAAATCTCCTTTCATCAGCCCTGCCCAGATAGATTGGATACTACTCAGTGGAGATTCT
>NW_006408712.1:5766549-5767598 GCF_000296735.1 Chrysochloris asiatica
CCTCACAAGATTCTGGCTGCCATTCAGGATTCCACCTATGGTCTTATGTAATGCAGAGGCTCCGCAGGAAGCCTCCTTCACTGGGCGTGTTGTAGCCCTATTTTAGGTATTCCAATCAGTTATAGGCAGAAGGTGGACTTACAAGCTTTCTATGGTGATATTTCTGGCTATTCCTTTCTCTCCCCCTCAACTGTCTATTTTATAATGGTATGCCAGGGAAACCAAGATTCAAAAAACAGCCAAGCTTCTTAACATTATTTCCCCCCTTTTCACCATTCCAACCATGTCTCAAACCCTGTATTCCAGAGCCCTGTTGTTCCAAGGTTGTGCATATATCATTATATACCTCTGTCCCACTTAGCCCATGCAAACCTGAGTGATTGTTTTCCCATCTGCTTTGTTCTTCCATTCCTCTCCCCCTTCTTGTGTATTGCCCCCCTCCCTAGCACCCAAACTATCCTGTGTCTATTCCCTCCTCTGTGCTCCACCCTCCCCTCACCCCACCCCCCACATTCTAGTAACCAGCAAAGAATCCATCCTACTTTAGTATGGGTTCTTTTTCTTAGTCTTTACAGTAGTGGTCCTATGCAGTAGTTCTCCTTTTGTGATTGACCAATTTCACTCAACATAATGTCCTCAAGCTTCATCTATGTTAAGCGGTGGCTTACACCTTCCTTGTTATTCTTTCTTTTCATCATCTTATGTTGGTATTTATCATACACAAAGACTTTGAATTTTATTTCTCTTATATGTAGCTATTGCTGTGACAAGAAGTACACACATTAAATATAAATGTTATCAAGACTCCCTTGGTGCTGTGTTGTTTTTGCTGGCCTTTGAATTATGAGCTTCCTTTTGTTGGTTTCACCATTAAATTCATAGCTGTATCAAACTCAACATGGTTGTTGTTAGGTGCCATCGAGTTGGTACCGACTCATAGTGACCCTATGTACAACAGAACAAAACACTGCCTGGTCGTGGACCAACCTCATAATTGTTGCCATGCTTGAGCCTATTTATGCTGCCACTTTGCCAATCCATCTCGCTGG
>NW_006408712.1:5771001-5771989 GCF_000296735.1 Chrysochloris asiatica
CCACTGTTGGTCATTTTGACGTAACTATGGATTTAATTTTCAGCTTATTTCCTTTTTTGTCTGCTTGTCCCACTCCATAATCCCCATTCAGGACTTTTTTCTAGTTGTAAACAGTTCAGGGCTGGCTGTGGCTGTTTGGTTTTAATTGGACACTGTCTCTTTAAATTTTGAGATCTGTGTGCATGCGTAGTGGCAGCCTCTGAGGGTGAGGCTGGGGTGCCCACTAGCTCAGGCACCCCTATTGTCACCAGAATGGAGGTGCGCAGACAGCAAGGGACCAATTAATAGATACCAAAAGAAAAGAATGTCCACACCTTTATCTCAACGGTTCTGCCAGGCATCTGTGGCCGCTCAGATCCTTCTCCCACATGGTCTTACCCAAGATGGTGGCTCCTGGAGCAGCTGAGCATCCCAGACTAGAAAGCAATAGATTTCTTGCTTCTGCCACAAATTTTCCCAGCTATGAGCCTTCCAACCTTCTAAATATTCCTTTATATGTGGTTCAGAGTTCTGGGACTGTCCCTTGAGGCTGCTTGGTGGGATATTCTGTGTTGTTGTTGGTGGAGCTCCTTTACTGCACTTCCACCTGATCTGCCATCTTGCGTGTTCTCCTCTTGTTTCAATATTTTGCATATTGCTTTCAGTTCTGCCAGCACCGTCTGTTGAATAGACTCACCTCTCCATGTGCTATATTTAGATACTTTGTCAAAAATCCGTTGGCTCTATGTGGATGGGTTAATTTCTGTATTCTCTATTCTTTTCCATTGATCAATATATCTTTCATTGTACCAGTATCAAGCAGTTTTGACCACTGTAGCCAAGTAATAAATTTTAGAGTTGGGGAGTGAGAGGTTTCCAACCTTATTTAGCTTCTTCTTAAGCAGTCCTTTGCTTATCCTGGGTCTCTTTCCTTTCCATATAAAGTTTGTAATTGTTTTTTCCATCTCTTTGAGAATGTCAATGGAATCTGGATTGGGATTGCATTATA
>NW_006408712.1:5772271-5774162 GCF_000296735.1 Chrysochloris asiatica
TTCCCTCTTTTGAGCTACTGCATCCATAGGTGTAGGTCAAATTCATCAAACTGTATGAGATTACTCTTTTTGTCCTCTTCTTTCTTCTTCTAGTTGAGTTCTGATCATCTAGCCATTGAAGCCAGGTCAAGTGGGTATTATCTGCATGTGTGGGTGTTCTTATGCATATGCGCTCTCTTTCTATCAGCTGGATGCTTCACTCGCAACTCTAGTCCTCTGTGGCTATGTCACTGACTCTGGGCCCAAGAGTCCCCAGGTCTTGTCACACTGCTGACCAACCAGGTCTCCACCCAAGCTCACAGGAGTCTATTGAACATTGTAGGGCTTAGCTCGCAGCTTCATTACTGTTTTACCCTTACTTCCCCTTATTGGTGATAAACGTGGTCGCCAACCAGAGTGTGTATTCCCATTGAGTCTTAGTCTTGGAAGGGAGTTTTCCCTGAGGGGACCCAACCACTTGCTTTGATGTCTTCTTGGCGAGCAATTTGCTTGCTCTTGTAGTAATCAGTTGGACTGCCAATATTGTTTTGTATTCTTCCTGTTGTTCTTTCTTTCAAGAAGTATCTTCTGTTCTTCTAGCTGCTCCAGGCTGGTTTGCTTGTCCTTTCAAATGGAAATTTCCCATCTCACAAGATTCTGTATGTGGTTCATGATTCTACCTATGGTCTTATGTAATGCAGAGGCTCCACAGGAAGCCTCCTTCACTGGGCACGTTGTAACCCCATTTTAGATATTCCCATCAGTTATAGGCAGAAGACGGACATACAAGCTTTCTATGCTGATATTTCTGGCTATTCCTTTCTCTCCCCTTCAAGTGTCTATTTTATAATGGTATGCCAGGGAAACCAAGGTTCAAAAGACAGCCAAGCATCTTAACATTATTTCCCCACCTTTTCCCATTCCAACCATGTCTCAATCCCTGTATCCCAGAGCCCTGTTGATCCAAGGTTGTGCATACATCATTATTTACCTCTGTCCCACTTAGCCCATGCAAACCTGCAATTATTTTCCCATCTGCTTTGTTCTTCCGTTCCCCTCCTCCTTCTTGTATATTGCCCCCCTCCCTAGCACCGAAACTATCCCGTGTCTATTCCCTACCCTGTGCTCAACTTTCTCCTTGCTCTCCTCACCCCCCCTCCCTACATCCCATTAACCAGCAAATATTCCTCCCCCTTTAGTATGGGTTCTTTTCCTTAGTCTTTTATAGTAGTGGTCCTATGCAGTATTTCTCCTTTTGTAACTGACTAATTTCACTCAATATAATGTCTTCAAGATTCATCTATGTTATGGGGTGGCTTGTAGCTTCCTTGTTATTCTTCAAGGTAGCATAATATTCCATTGTGTGTATGTACCACAGTTTGTGTATCCATTCTTCCGTTGATGGGCACTTAGGCTGTCTCCAACTTTTTTGCTACTGTAAATAGTGCTGCTATGAACATTGGTGTGCACATATATCTACTCGTGTTATGGCTCATATTTATTGTGGGTAAATACCAAGTAGAGGAATTCCTGGATCATAAGGTATTTCTATTTCCAACCTTCTGTGGAAGTGCCATATTGCTTTCCAGAGAGGTTGGACCATTTTGCAATCCTATCAGCAATGCAGAAGCATCCTAGTCTCTCTACATCCCTGCCAGCATTTATTTTCCTCTACTTTTTTGATCTTTGCAGTTATTGTTGGTATGAGATGATATCTCATTGTTGTTTTCATTTGCATCTCTCTAATGGCTAGTGATCGTGAACATTTCTTCATATGGTTGTTGGCTGCCTGGATCTCTTTCTTGGTGAAGTGTCTATTCATGTCCTGTGCCCATTTTTTAATTGGGTTATTTGTCTTTTTCTTGTAGAGGTGTTGTAGTTTCCTATATATTTTAGAAATGAGTCCCTTGTC
>NW_006408712.1:5778814-5784168 GCF_000296735.1 Chrysochloris asiatica
AATGTCGTTTTCATTGCTGTCATTTTGGTATAGAGGAAACCAACTGATTTTGGTATGTTGATCTTATATCCTGCCACTTTTCTGAATCTTCCAATGAGGTCTAGTAGCTTTTTTACTGAGTCTTTGGGGTTTTCTACGTATAGGATCATGTTGTCTGCAAGAAGAGAGAGTTTTACTTCCTCTTTGCCAATTTGGATGCCTTTGTTTTCCCTTTCTTGCTGTATAGCTCTTGCTAAGACTTCCAGCACAATATTGAATAAGGAATGGTGACAAAGGGCATCCTTGTCTGGTTCCTGTTGCAAAGGGAAGGCTTTCAGTTTCTCTCCATTGAATGTAATTTAGGCTGTTGGTTTTGTATCTATGCTCTTAATTATGTTGAGGAATTTCCCTTCAATTTCTACTTTGTTGAGGGTTTTTATCAGTAATGGATATTGTATTTTGTCAAATGCCTTTTCTGCATCGATCAATATGATCATGTGGTTCTTTTCTTTTTTCTTATTTATGTGGTGGATAGTGTTGATCCTTTTTCTAATGTTGAACCATCCTTGCATCCCTGATATGAATCTCACTTGATCATGATGTCATATCTTTTTGATGTGTTGCTGGATTCTGTTGGCTAGGATTTTGTTGAGAAGTTTGTATCTATGTTCATGAGAGATACTGATCTATAATTTTCTTTCTTAGTGACATCCTTCCCTGGTTTTGGTATGAGGGTTATGCTTGCTTCATAAAATGTATTACGAAGTTTTCCATCTGTCTCTATATTCTGAAATAATTTGAATAGAATTGGTGACAGCTCTTCCCTGAATGTTTGGTAGAACTCACCAGTGAAGACTTCTGGGCCTGTACTTCTTTTGGTTGGGAGTTTTTTGATGACCTGATCAATTTCTTCTTTTGTTATGGGTCTGTTCAGGTTTTATACTTCACTGTGTATAAGTTTATGTAGGTCATGTTTTTCTAAAAATGTATCCATCTCTTCTAAATCTCTTCTAAGTTTTCAAATTTGTTGGAGTACAACTTTTCATAGGACTCTGTTATCATCCTTTTGACCTTCATTTGCTTATGGGGCACAACTCAAAATGAAATGAAACAGCTGTAAACATCCATTAATAATTGGAACATGGAATGTGTGAAGTATGAATCTAGGAAAATTGGAAATTGTAAAAATGAAATGGAAAGCATAAATGCTAGTATCTTAAGCATTAATGAGCTGAAATGGATGGTATTGGCCATTTTGAATCTGACTATCACATGGTTTGCTATGCCAGGAATGACAAATTGAGGAGGGATAGCATTGTATTTATCATCAAAAGGATATATTAAGATTCATCTTGAAATATAACCCTGTCTGTGATAGGATAATATGCATATGCCTATAAGGAAAAAAACATTAACACCACTATTATTCAAATTTATGCACCAAGCACTAAAGCCGGTGATGATGCCATTGAAGAATTCTGCCAACTTCTTCAGTCTGAAATTGATCAAACATGCAATCAAAATGTATTGATAATTACTGGCAGTTGGAATGTAAAGGTTGGAAACAAGTAGGAAGGATCAGTAGTTGGAAAATATGGTCTTGGTGATAAAAACGATGCTGGAGGTCACATGTTATAATTTTACAACACCACTTATTTCTTCATTGCAAATACATTTTTTTAGAAAACATGAAAGATGACTATACACATGGACCTCACCAGATGGAATACACAGAAATGAAACTGACTACATCTTTGAAAGGAGAAGATGGAAAAGCTCCATATCATCAGCAAAAATAGGCTATTGGCAGACTGTGTAACAGATCATCAATTGTTCATATGCAAATTCAAACTGAAGCTGAAGAAAATTAAAATAAGTCCATGAGAGCCAAAATATGACTTTGAACATATGCCCCATAAATTTAGAGATCAGGTGAAGAACAGATTTGATGCATTATATACTAAAGACTGAAGACTGGAAGAATTGTGGGATGACAGCAAGAATATTGTACAGAAAGAAAGCAAAAGGTCATTGAGAAGACAAGAAAGAAGGAAAACACCAAAATGGATGTCAGAAGGGACTCTGAAACTTGCTCTCCAATGTAGAGATACTAAAGCACATGGAAGAAGTGAGGAGGTACAAGAACTGAACAGAAAGTTTCAAAGGTCAGCTCAAGAAGACAAAGTCAAATATTATAATGAAATGTGCAAAGTCCTGGAGTTAGAAAACCAAAAGGGAAGCACTCACTTAGCATTTCTCAACTTGAGAGAAATGAAGAAAAAATTCAAACCTCAACTTGCAATATTGAATAATTCTAATGGCAAAACATTGAATGATGCAAAATGCATCAGAAGAAGATGAAAGGAATATACTCAGAGTCATTGTACCAAAAAGAAATGGTTGATGTTCACCCATTTCAAGAGATAGCATATGATCAAGAACCCACTGTACTGAAGAATGAAGTCCAAGGTGAATTGCAGTCATTGACAAAGAATAAGGCACTGGAAATAGATGGAATATACATTGAAAAACTTTCAACAAACTGATGCGGCACTGAAGGCACTCACTTACGTATGCCAAGAGATTTGGAAGACAACTTCCTGGCCAAATGACTGGAAGAGATTTGTATCTGTGCCTATTCCAAAGAAAGGTGACCCAACACAATGTGGAAATCATCGGGCAGTATTATCGATATTCTATGAGTAAAATTTCACTATAGATAATACAAAAATGACTGCAAACACATATTGACAGAGAACTACCAGAGGTTCAAGCCAGATTCAGAAGAGGATGTGGAACTAGGGATATCATTATTGACATCAGATGAATCCTGGATGAAAGCAGGGAATAACAGAAAGATATTTACCTGTGCTTTATTGACCACACAAAGGCTTTCTATTGTGTGGATCATGATAAACTATGGTCAACATTGTGCAAAACGAGTACTTCAGAACACTTAATTGTATACATGACTCACCTGTATATAGACCAAGAGGCAGTTATTCAAACAGAACATGGTAACACCAAAAAGTTTAAAATTAGGGATGGTGTGCGCTAGAGTTGAGTTCTTTCACTATACTTACTCGATCTTTATGCTGAGCAAATAATCTGAGAAGCTCGATTATATGAGAAAAATGTGACATCAGGATTGGAGGAAGAGTCAGTAACAACCTATAGTATGTAGATGATACAACCTTGCTTGCTGAAAATGAATAGGACTTTAAAATACTGATGAAGATCAAAGATCTTCAGTATGGGTTGCACCTCAATCTAAAGGAAACAAAAATCCTCACCACTGGATCAATAAATAACATCCATATAAATGGAGAAAAGATTGAAGTTGTCAAAGACTTCATTTTGTTTGGATAAACCATCAACATTCATGAAAACAGCAGTCAAGAAATCAAATGACATATTGCATTAGGCAAATCTGATGTGCAAAACCTCCTGAAAGTCAGTTTGAGAGCTAAAGTGCACCTGACCCAAATCAAGGTATTTTCAGTAACCTCATATGCCTGTGAAAGTTGTACAGCATATAAGGAAGACCGTAGAAGAATTGATGCATTTGAGTTCTGATGTTGAGTGAGAATATTTAAAGTACCATGAACTGCCAAAAGAACAAACCAATCTGTATTGGAAGAATACAGTGAGAATGCTCCCTGGAAGCCAGGATGGCCAAACTTCATCTGTCATACTTTGGACATATTGTCAGGTGAGATCAATCACTGAAGAAGGATATCATGTTTGGTAAAGTGGAGGGTTGGAGAAAAAGAAGACTCCCAGTGAGATGGATTGGCACAGTGGCAGCGGCAATGGACTTAGGCGTAGCAATGATTGTGAGGTTGGTTCAGGACTGGGTAATACTTGATTCTGTTGTTTGTAGGGTTGCTATCAGTTAGTACTGACTTGATGGCATCTAATAACAACAATAGCAGATTTTAGGATGTAGTCTGTTTTTCCTTCTTCCTAGTTTGTTTTCACCTGGAAGCTCAGCTGAAACCTGTCCATCATGGGTGACCCTGCTGGAATTGAAAATACCCATGGCATAGCTTCCAGCTTCAAAGTAACACACAAGCCACCACAGTATTACAAACTACACTCTAGGCCATGAATAATTTTAACTTCTCCACCCCCTGTAACCATTATAGATTGTTTCTTTTATCAAGAAAAACTTTTTTTTTTTTTTAACTCTTTACCACATTGGTCTCATACAATATTTTTCCTTTTATGATTGACTAATTTTACTTTGCATAATATCCTCCAGGTTCAACCATGTTGTGAAGTACTTCACAAATTCATCATTATTCTTCAACACTTTATAGTATTCCTTTGTGTGTATATACCAAAGTTTGTTTACACATTCTTCTGCTGATGGGCATTTAGGCTGTCTCCATCGTTTTGATATGTCTTTTGTAGGCAGCAAACTGAAAGATTCTGTTTTCTTATCCATTCTGCTCTTATGTCTCTTGACTGGTACATTTAATCCATTTCCACTCAATGTAATAGATATGGATTGCTGTCATTTTGCTTGTTTTTTTTTTTTGTGGCAAGGGATGCTGCCAGATTTTTTGTTATACCTAATTAATTTTCTATTATGAGTTCATTTTGATTGTGGATTTTCTTTTTCATTGTGTTATTGTTTACAAAATGTTTCTGATTTTCTTGTTTTTAAATTTTTGATGTGTAGTTTTATTTATTTTTTAAGGTTAGCCTGCAATTTATTAATTTTTTTCCTTCTTAAAACAATCTGTTTTATCTTGAAATCTACTTAAGTTTTTTGTTATTTGGAAGTTCTGTTTCTATATTGTTCCCTCTTTTTGCTTTGTAGTTGACTTCATTACACAGTGATATATCTGGTTCCCTATTTCCAGTCTTGTAGGTCTGTTTTACTTTAAGTGCTTCTATATTTGTATTGAGTTCTAGGTGGTGTTGCCATGTATGATAATATCAGGTTGTCTGTTGTTGTTGGTTCTCAGGCCAAAAGGACACCCTTCAACATTTTTTTGTAAAGTTGGTCTGGCCATTACAAATTCCTTTAATTTCAGTTTACTAGGAAATATCATAATTTCTCTATCATATTTGGGTGACAGACTTGTGGGCATATGATTATTGTTTGGCAATTTTTCTTCTTTCAGAGTTTTGTATCTATCATTCCATTGCCTTCTTGCCTGCCTAGTCTCTGCTGAGAAATCAGAGCTTATTGGTTCTCCTTTTTTTTTTAATTAAAAGTTTTTATTTTGGACTGAGTGAAAGTTTACAGGGCACATCATCAGCTTCACATTCAATCATTCATATAGCTTGTTTCATTACATTGATTATTATCCCCTCCATATATCATTAGTTAACAGCGTTTCTCTCTATCCTCTTTAGCTTTT
>NW_006408712.1:5785708-5793724 GCF_000296735.1 Chrysochloris asiatica
GCCCTTTCACTTATGCCCAATTGTTCTCCCAGCTGCCCCGTTTTTCCCTTTCCCTCTCCCTCCCTGTGTATTGCCCCCCTCCCTCGCACCCAGGCTCTCCTGTGCCCAAATTATTGGTTCTCCTTTGTAAATAACTTTTCATTTTTCCTGAGCTGCTCTCAGGATTCTTTCATTGTCTTTGATTTTGGAAAGTTTGATTATATGTTTGGGTGATTTTCTTTTGGGACCTATCTTTTTTGGACTTCGTTCAGCTTTGTGTATGCTTATTTCTCATCTTTCATGATGTTAGGGAAGTTTTCTTTCAACAACTCTTTGATAATTTTCTCTGTGCTTTTTATTGCCTTTTCCTCTTCAGTAATTCTAGTCACCCATAGGTTGTTCCTCTTTATGGTGGAGTCCTGGTGTGGCACTATGGTTTAATGCACTGGTCTGCAAAGTCACTTTGAACTGCAAGGTCAGTGATTCAGGTTCACCATCTGCTCCTCAGAAACTCTATACAGGGTTTCCATGGGTTGGAATTAACTGGATGGTCCTTAACAACAAGCATAACTTTTACATTTGCTTTGGATTTTTTTCATTCTTTTTTTGATTGGTCTTCTAGCATGCTCTGGTACTGTAGTGGTTATGAATTGGGCTGCTAATGTCAGGGACAGCAGTTCGAAACTACCAACTGTTCCATGGGAGAAAGATGAGGCTTTTTGCTCCCGTAAAGATTTACAGCCTCGGAAACCCTATGCAGGCTTGCTATGAGTCGGAAATGACTCCACGACACATAACAACAACATCAACTACCATACTAGCAGTGAGAAATTTATCTTCAGGTTCACTAATTCCCGCTTCCATTGCTTCAAATCTTCTCCTTTGCTCTTTCAATGTATTGTTCATTACTGAGCTCTTAGTACTAATATTTTGGATTTCTAATTGCAGGCTTTATATTGTTTCAACATTTGCATTTATTTATTTTTTGCTTATTCTTGGAGTGTTGTCTTGAATTCTTGTAATTTTTTTCCCTGTGTTTTCCTTTTTTCTGTCATTCCATTGAGGTTACCAAAATATCATTCTCTTGAATTATTTTTCAGTTAGTTCCATTATCTTTTTTCCCTCAGAATTGTTTTCTGTCTCTGCATCTTGGTCATTTGTTTGAGCCATTTTCTTTTGTTTCTTTGTGTAAGCTAAAGATATCTATTGTCTCCAGGGCATTGTGGGGTTGTTGTATTTGTAAAAACAAACAGTGCAGAAGTCTCTGGTGGGCTCTTTAATTCAAGGGGCTCACACAGTTTTTGTGGACAACAGTGTTCCTGGCCCTAGATGGAATTCATGTGCTGTAAGTGTTCAGTGCTATAAGTAATCTGGAAATAGTTCTAGGGGGCACTTTGGTGTAACTGGTTTCAGTGTCTATTAGGACCACAGGGAAGCTGGGGGCAGGGTGACTGATTAAAGCTGGTCTGGCTGTCTTGTGTGTTTTATACATCTAGAGCCTATCCCACCTGCACCCAGACACCAAACTGTACAGCTGGCCCCCACCCCAGAATGGTATAGCTCCCAATCATGTGGCTCTAAACTCCCAGAGGGTAGGGTCTGCACTTATGGTGGATGAGGGTGAGTGCTGGCCACAACTCTGGACCTCTGATCACTAGGGGGTCATTGGGAAAAAGAAGAAATCACACCTTTCCTGTTTCCTGTGTCAATCTGCTCTGCCAGGCTTCCCTCCACTGCTATAGCTGCTCACAAGGTGGTCAAGCTGTCATTCTTCCTCTCTCACCATCCCTGCTTGGCCTGTTTTCCCAGTAAGCACTACATTCACTTCTCTAGCCTTTCTTCTAAGGTTCAGGTTGCCAGAATTTTCATCTGTGTCTGTTTTATTTGCTCTCTCTTATCTTTGTTATAGAAAGTAGGTGTAGTACGTCTGCCTAGTCAGCCATCTTGCTGGAAGTCAAGGTTAGTGTTCTTAAAAAGAGCCAATAGACCCTACAAGATCCAGCCTCTTTCACATCTCTGAGTTCATCTACTACTCTTAGTGTTCTTCCCCTTCCCTCACTTCACTCTAGCCAAAACAGCTCCATGCTGTTTTGGAGAATGTCATGTATGGTCCTGCTCCAGGATTTTTGCAACTTACTATTTACTCTGACAGAAGTGCTCCTCCCTAAAATATTAGTATGACTTCAGTTCAAAACTATCAGCCGCTCTGCGGGAGAAAGATGAGGCATTCTGCTCCTGTAAAGATTTACAGCCTCAGAAACCCTGTTTAGGGTCACTATGGGTCGGAACCAACTTGACGGCACTTAACAACAACAACAATTCTCTCATTTATTTCAGATCTTTGCTCAAAAGTTCCTCTTGACTAAAAGGTCTTCCCTGACCCCATTTTAAAAATTGCAATGCCCGTAATGTGGGAAACCATATGGCCTTTCCATACTTCATTATTTTTATTTCTACAACCCCACATCACCATTGGACAAAGTATATTTCTTTTATTTGTTTATCTGTTACCCAGATTGAAATGTAAGTGCCATGGTGGCAGAGATTTTTGTTTGTTCAAGTCATAGTACCTTGAATGTTGTTATTAAGTGCTATCAAGTCAGTTCTGAATCAAAGCAGATCTGTATAGGATTTCTGTGGAAAGGCTAGTGGATTTGAACTGTGGACCTTGTGCTTCACAGTTCAGTGTTTATCCTGCAATGCCACACCTAGAACAGTGCCTGGCATGTAGGTATTCAATAACTGTTTAGTAAATGAGTAAATGAATAAAGGAAGTCAGGAGGGAAGATGGATAAGTTAAGAACAGCCTGGGTGTCCAGACAAGGATGTGAACTATAAGGAAGAAGGGACATGTTTAGAGTTCAACATCTGTTTCTGTCTCCTCTGACTTAGGTGGCTCAGTTCCTGTCTGTCACTTGGTCCACTGACAGCTGACATCACAACAAAATATGTGCCAGAAAGAGTGAGGTCTTGAAATGCTGGAAAAGCTCTGCATGTCAGGATGGCCCTGAAGGTGGGGAACCATACTTCCCTAGACAGATTAACACAAAGGCTAAGACCCTCTCTGGTATTCTCAACATTCAAGGGATAGATTTGAATGGTGGGTTTCCAAAATTACCTCACTGGTAAAGCAGACTTGACTTCTGTTTCCTGTCTTTCTGGATTATGCTTTTGCTGGCTTGAAAGAGGCAATTGACTGTGTAGGTTTAAAATATTCCTTTCAGAATCCACTGTATGTCACAGAGTGAAGAAAAGGATTAATTAAGCAAAGTAGAACTTGGAAAGCGATTTGACTGCATAGTCAGTCATCATTTTTAACTTTGGTGTTTTCATTATGCTCGAGAATCATGCTTTTTGGGATTACTCTGTCTTGTGATGGCTCACTCCTCCTGTCATTATTCCTAACCTCAAAGGACCTGTACAGTTGGCTCAGATCAGTACCGTTG
Organism: Chrysochloris asiatica; assembly: GCF_000296735.1. NCBI lineage: Eukaryota > Metazoa > Chordata > Mammalia > Afrosoricida > Chrysochloridae > Chrysochloris > Chrysochloris asiatica. Next base: position 5,789,134 of record NW_006408712.1, read on the forward strand.
GAGTGCTTTTTTCTGGAGAGTGAGCTAAAAACCTTTCTCTTCTTAGTGGTGAGGTACCCCCTGGGGGTGAAGATGAATCAGATTGTAAGCAAAAACCAGAGCGAGATTGGGGTGGAGTTGGGAAGGAATCACTTCTTAATATAACTTGACTTTCCCTTACTCTGAAAACAGGGTTTTTGTATTGTTTTAGAAGAAGTAGGGACTGACTCTCTTCCAGAATTTCAGGTCTCACTGGGCAGTCCTTGCTGGAAGTATCTTCCTGTTCCAGCTCCCACTGGATGTGTTTATAACAACACTTTCTTCTCCTGATCCTCCAGCCTAAAGGATGGTAATGCTTCCTGCGATCACCAGCCCTGAGAAAGCCTCACATTCTTTGCTGGGATTCTCAGTTTTTTTTCTCATCTATGTAACCAGATATCTGCACCCAATTCTTTTATTTGAAGCATGAAGAATGGCTTTTGTTTTCTTGAATACTAGTTACACTTAGCTAAAATTTCAACTTTTTATTGTGAATTGAATGAAGATTTACAGAGAATATCATCAGTTTTGTGGTCAACAAATAATGCATTTTGTTTCATCTCAGTGATTGCACATTCCTCCATGTAACAACAGTTATCCCACTTCCTCCTCTGGTCCTTATTTCCATTCTACCCTCGTTTCCATCCCTTCTCAACATTGTCCTTAGAAAAATGTTGCCCTTTTGATCTTGAATGATTGACCATTCCATCATTCCATGGTGAACATAACTTACTAGTGTTGTTGTTCCCTTATATCTGTTCCTTGACGACAGTTGGAGCATGAGAATGAGCTCTGTTTCAGACCTGAAGGGTGTTCAGGGGCCACAGTCTCAGGTTTTTTCAGTTTCTTTCTGAGCCATAAGCCTAGTCTTTTTTTATTGAATTGTGTTACACATTTTCTCCCACTCTGTCTGGTGGTGGTTATGTGCCATGGAGTTGGTTCCAACTCAGAGCGACCCTGTACAGGGTTTCTGAGGCTGTAAATCTTTACAGGAACAGAAAGCCTCATCTTTCTCTCGTGGAACAGCTGATAGTTTTGAACTGCTGACCTTGAGGCTCGCAGCCCGATTTGTAACCACTACGTTACCAGAGCTCCTTTTCCCACTCTGTCTGGGACCTGCTAAGGTGATACATTTCTTAGCAGTTGGTAGTGGTAACCAAGAGCCATCTAGTTCTGGTCTCACTGTCATGGTAGCTGATGTTCATGTGTTCCATTGATCCATTGTAGTAGTTGATTCCAAGTATCTTCAAATTTCTACCACTCTCGTTTCTTCTGTACATAGAGAGACCAATAGTTGTAGTTTAGATGGCTGCTCATGAGCTTTAAGATCCCTGTCACTGCTCATCAAAGTTTGGCTGTAGAACATTTTCTGTAGAACATTAACCATGGTGTTTTCTGAGACTGTAGTTCTGAACCCCAGACCCAGCAACTCATGGCCTTGACATTTGTTAATATTTAAGAAATTTCCATCATTTTGTCCCCTGTATATTCTATTACGAACCACTCCTCTGTCTGTGATTCTGCAAGCCATGCCACCAGTATTTGAAATACCAGCAGGGTAACACATGGTGGACAGGTTTCAGCTGAGCTTCCAGACTAAGACAGACTAAGAAGGAGAGGCAGTCTACTTTTGAATGTTTAGCCACTGAAAATCTTAATGGAAGTGAAACAGTGTAGATAGCACCAGAATACTGATTATTGAAACATTATGAATAGTACCAGAATATTATCAGATATAGTCCTGGAAGATGAACCCCCCATGTTCGAAGGCACTCAAAATACAACGGGGGAAGAAGTGCTTCCTCAAAGAGGAGTTGACTATGATGATGCAACTGGAACAAGCTTTGGGGATCTTAATTTACTGATGGGCCCAACTCAAAACAAGAAGAAACCTCTGTAAACATCCATTAATAACCAGAATATGAAATGTACAAAGTATGAACATAGGGAAATTGGAAGTTGCCAAAACTGAAGTGGAATACATGAAGATCAATATACTAGACAATTGTGAGCTGAAATTGTCAGGTGTTGGACATTTTGAATAGGACAATTGTTATGTTTTACTATGCCAAGAATGACAAATTCAATGGGAATGGAGTCATGTTCATCGTTAAAAAGAGCATTTCAAGATGTCTCTTGAATTATAATGATATCTGTGAGAGGATAATATTCATGTGCATACAAGGAAAACCAGATCATACCACTATAAATCAAATTTACAAACCAACCCACTGAAATCAGTGATGATGAAATTGAAGAATTCCACCAACTTCTTCATTCTGAAGTTGATCAAATATGCAATCAAGATTTATTGATAATTACTGGTAATTGGAATACAGAAATTGGAAAAAAAAGAAGAATCAGTAGTTGGAAAATATGACCTTGGTGATAGAAATGAGGCTGGTGATTGCATGATAGAATTTTACATGACCAAGGAGTTCTGATAGCATAGTGATTATGAATCAGGCTGTGAACTGCAAAGCAGCAGTTCGAAACTACCAGCTATTCCTCAGGAGAAAGAGGCATTCTGCTCCTGTAAAGATTTACAGCCTCAGAAACCCTGTACAGGGTTGCTATGATTTGGAACTGACTCCATGGCACACAGCCACCACCACCAATGACTTATTTATTGCAAACACCTTTTTTTAGACAACAATAAACATGACTGTACAAATAGACCTCACCAAATAGAATACACAGGAATGAAATTGACTACATCTGTGGGAAGAGATGGAAGAAAAACTACATATCATCAGACAAAACCAGGTCCAGGGCAGACTGTGGAACAGACCATCCATTGCTCATACCCTGCTCGTATTTAAAATACTGGTGGCATAGCTTTCAGAATCACAGCAACTCATAAGCCACCACAGTACAACAAACTGAGGCAAATTTGCTGCACAAAACCCTTTTAAAGTGCTGAAGAGCAAAGATGTCAGCTTGAGGATTAAGGTGCAACTGAACCACGCCATGGTATTTTCAGTAACCTCATATGCACGTGAAAGCTGGACAGTGAATAAGGAAAACCATCGACGATTGCCACAGTGTTCCTTAGAAACCAGCATGGAGAGACTTTGTTTCTTATACTTTGGAGATAATATCAAGAAGGACCAGTCCATGGAGAAGGACATTATTCTTGGTGGAGGGTCAGCAAAAAAGAGGAAGAGCTCCAAGATGGATTGACACCAGGGCAGCAGCAATGGCCTCAAGTGTAATAATAATTGTGAGGATGTTGCAGGACTGGACAGTGTTTCATTCTGTTGTGCATAGCGTCACTATGAGTCAGAATCAATTTGATGGTTCCTAACACAGGTTCATTCAGCATAATGTCCTGCAGGTTAATATGTGTTATGAGGTGTTTTGTAGATTCATTGTTTTATTTTTCAACATTGCATATTATTCCATTGTGTGTATGCACCAGAGTATGTTTATTCATTCTTTCATTGATGAGCATTTAAGCTGTCTCCATATTTTTGCTCTTGTGAATAGTGCTATGATGACCATCAGTATGCATATATCTACTCGTGTCATAGCTCTTTTTTCTTGTGGATAGATAGCAAGTAGAGGGATTGCTTGGTCATACAGTATTTCTACATCCAACTTTCTGAGGAAGTGTCATACTGTTTTCCACAGTGGTTGCACCATTTTACAGCCCCACCACCAGTGTAGGAGGGTCTTAGTCTCTCATACCCTTACCCACATTAGCTGTTTTCTGGTTTTTTGAAGTTTGCTATTAATGTTGTGGTGAGATGATATCATTTTGTTGTTTTGACTTGCATCTCCCACCACTCATCTGTCAGTTTGCTGTACTGTGGTGGCTTGTGTGTTGCTATGATGCTGGAAGCTATCCTACCAGTGTAAATGCTAGCAGGGTCATCCTTGGTGGGCAGGTTTCATTGGAGCTTTCAGACTAAGATAGATTAGGAAGAAGCAGAAGTGACATTTTCCTGAATGCTTAGCCACTGAAAACCTTATGAATAGCAGTGGAACATTTTCAGATATAATGCTGGATTATGAAAACATGAATAGCTCCAGAATATTGTCAGATACAGTGCTGAAAGATGAGCCCCTCAGATTGAAAGGCCCTCACAATGTGGACTGGTCAAGAGCTACCTCTTCAAATTAGAGTTACCATGATGATGCAAGTTAAGAAAAGCTTTTGGGACCTTCATTTGATGATGGGGCCACTCAAAATGAGGAGAAATGGTTGCAAGCATCCATTAATAATTAGAGCATGGAATGCACAAAATATGAATCAAGGAATATTGGAAGTTGTCAAAAGCAAAATGGAGCACATAAAGATTGATATCCTAGAGGTGGGGCTTGATGGTGGTTAAGGTGGAAGTGCAGTAAAGTTCACCATCAACAAGACCACAGAATACCGGGCAAAGCAGATTCAGGGCAGAGCTCCAAAACTCAGAACCACATAAATAGGAATATTTTAAAAATTTGAAGGCTTATAACTAGAGGAACTTGTAGTGAAAGTAAGAAATCATGTACTTTTGAATCAGCTGGGATTGGTGGACAGGAGCCGACAACTTGGGTGAGACCAAACAGCAAGACCAAGTGGAGG
>NW_006408712.1:5794460-5795847 GCF_000296735.1 Chrysochloris asiatica
CAAGCTACAATCACACTCTATAAAACACCAAAACCCAGGCAAGAACCAATACGAACTGCTATATACCAAGGAGGCAGACAACACCTGTGAAAGTTACTCTGAGTTAAGCAATAAGAAGAGTGAAAAGGGAAGCCCACATCCTGATCACATGTACCTGGAAGCAATCAGAAAGCATTAAAAAATACCAAAACACATACTCAATTAAGTAGTAAGGCTACAGATAAGCACAAAACATGCCCAAGAAGCAAAAAGAGATGACCATATCAGCACATGTCCAGAAACAAGATAAAATGTCTGAGACAAGTGTCCTAGAGGTAGACTTGAACTCCATTCTGGAAGGAGGGCAGGCTTTGGAAATGCCTGAGAAGGAATTCAGAAAAATAATTATAAAATGTTTCAAAACACTTTATAATAGAGTTGAGAAAAATAAGGAAGAAGTCAGGAAAGCACTACAGGAATAATCAAATAAGATAGATACAGCATTTGAAACAATTCAAAACCTACAGAAAGAGCTCCAAACGATCAATAACAAAATAACAGAAATAGAGAGCACTCTGAAAGGGCAGAGGAGTAGAATAGATAAGATGGAAGGCAGAACCAGTGAGCTGGAAGACAAATCGCTCAATACCACAAAGATAGAAGAACAAACACAAAAAAGGATAGAGAATTCTGAGGAAGGTCTAAGAATCATGTTGGACAACATGAAGAGGAATAACTTAAGAATTATCAGCATTCCAGAACAAGAAGAATCATACAAGTCCACAGGGAAATAATTGAAGAACTGCTGAAAGAAAATTTCTCTATCATTCAGAAAAATGAAAAGATAAACATTTAGGAAGCTCAACGAACCCCAGGAAGGATAGACCTCAAAAGAAAATCACCGTGACATATCATAATCAAGCTCTCCAAAATCAAAGCTAAAGAGACACTCCTGAAAGCATCTAGAGAAAACAGAAGTGTTACATACAAAGGCAAGTAAGTCAGATTAAGCTCAAGTCTCAGCAGAAACCATGCAAACAAGAATGCAATGGGGAGACATATATGAAACTCTGAAAGAAAAAAAACAGCCAACCAAGAATTCTTTATCCAGTAAAGCTATCAATCAAATATGACAGAGTAATCAAAACATTCCAGGATAAACAGAATCTAAGGTGTTTTGCCAAAGCCAACCCTGTGCAACTAAACATCCTAAAGGGAGATCTGTGGACTGAAAACCAACAAGAACAGACAACAACCAGAGATTGACATACATGGCAGCACCTCCCAGAACTAAATCGACAGAAGGAAGAGTTGAGAACAGAACAAAACTATAAGAACAGATTCAGAGAATCTGGGAGGTCAGGCTATGATAAAAATAATTACATTGTAAAAGAAGATAAACATGTAG
>NW_006408712.1:5807840-5808535 GCF_000296735.1 Chrysochloris asiatica
GAAATCTTTCAACAAACAGAGGCAGCACTAGAGGCACTCATTTATATGAAGAAATTTGGAACCCAGCTAGTTGCCCAACTGATTGGAAGAGAACCCTATTTTGCCAGTTCCAAAGAGAAATGACCCGACAGAATGCGGAAATCACTGAAAGATATCATTGATATCACATGCAAGTAAAATTTTGTTGAAGATAACTAAAAAATGTCTGCAAAAGTACATTGACAGAGAACTGCCAGAATCTCAAGCGAGATTCAGAAGAGGATGTGAAACGAGGGATATCATTGCTGATGTCAGGTAGATCTTGGTTGACAGAGAATATATGAAAGATGCTTACCTGGGCTTTATTGATTTTGCAAAAAATTTTGTCTCTCATGTTTTGGACATGTTATTAGGAGGGAGGAATCCCTGGAGAAGGACATCATGCTTGCAAAGTGTAAGGTCAATGAAAAAGAGGAAAACGCCCAATGAGATGGATTGGCACAATGGCAGTAACAATAGTTGTAAGGATGCACAGGACTGGGCAGCATTTCCTTTCGTTTTGCATAGGGTCATTATAAATTAGAGATGATTTGATGACACCTAACAACATCAGCGGTTATGAATCGGGCTGTGAACCGCAAGGTCAGCAGTTCTAAACTACCAGCTGCTCTGCGGGAGAAAGATGAGGCTTTCTGCTCCCGTAAAGATTTACAGCC
>NW_006408712.1:5809965-5811112 GCF_000296735.1 Chrysochloris asiatica
ATAACACAACATTTACCAATTTAATATTTCTCACATGCAATTTAATGACACCCATGAATCATGTTGTGTAACTATCACCAATGTCTGTTGCCAGTTTTTCTTATCATCATAAACAGAAAGTTAATGGTTGGCTTATCTTAGTTAACATAATGGTTTCCTGGTTCACCTATGTTATAGCATGAATCAGTACTTCATTTTTCTTCATGGTTGAACAATATGGCTTTTTAGTTATCTGTTCATCTGTTAATGGACATTTAGGTTTGGCAACTATGAACAGTGCTGCAATGAACATTGATGTATGTGTGTGTATGTTTGCATCCTGCTATCAGCTATTTTAGTTATATATGTAGAGTGGAATTTCTAGGTCACATGGTAGTTCTACATTTGACTTTTTGAGGAACCAACAAACTTTTCCAAAGCAGCTGTACATTTTGCATTCCCATCAGCAATAGATGAGGATTTCAGTTTCTCCACATCTTCATGAACATTTATTGCCCAATAGTTTTTCATCTTATGCTTCTTGATGGTATTTAGTGGTACTAATTGTTTTGTCAGAATTTTGTTGCTCAGTTTTAAAAAGTAAAAAGAACCAAAAAACAAAATAAAACAAAAAATCTGGCTTTTACATCTCTTGGAGCCTTGGTGTGGCGCTGTGGGTTAATGCGCTGGACTGCAAACTTATGGTTTGAACAATAAAGTTGGTAATTCAAGCTCACTAGCTGCTCCTTGAAAATCCTATGCAGGGTCACTATGGGTCGGAACTAACTCCATGGCACTTAACAACAACGTAACAACAACAATTAATTATACTATGAAAGAGGAAAAACTTAGAATAGTTTTTAGGTACTGTTGAGTTGGTTTTGAGTCTTAGTGACCCTGATTCTTTGTACAACAGAATGAAACACTTCCAGGTTCTGCACCAGCTCACAGTCATTACTCTGTCTGAGTCCACTGTTGCTGTCACTATGTCACCTCATGTCATTTCACTGACCCTCTGTTTTACCAAGCATGATATCCTTCTCTAGGGACTAATCCCCCCTGATAAAGATAATACCACTTACTACATTTGATTTGAGGTATTTTTCAGTACATGTTGTTGTTGTTGTCAGGTGCCATCGAGTCGGAACCGACTCATAGCGACTCCATG
>NW_006408712.1:5813412-5823402 GCF_000296735.1 Chrysochloris asiatica
CTTTACATTGAGGTGCAATCCGTGTTGAAGGTGGTAGTGTGTGATCTTCATCAGTGTTTCAAGTCCTCATCTGCAAGCAAGGTTGTGTTATCTGCATATCTAAGTTTGTTAGTGCTGCGGCCTTCTTCGTTAATTAGTCCTGTGTCTCAAATTATTTGCTCTGCATACAGATTGAATAAATATGGTGAAAGGATTTAGCCCTGTCCCAGACCTTTCCCGGTTTTAAACCAGGCAATATCCTCTTGTTCTATTCTAAAGACTGCCTTTTGGTCTGTATATAGGAGCTGCATGAATACAATTAAGTTTCATTAGAATAATTAAGGTTTTGTTAGAAAAACTACCAATAGAAAAATATTTTATTAAAAGTAACAAACTTGTATCTTAGAATATCTAACTTTTCTAAATGCAATATCCTACAGATATTTCCAGGGCCTGCCTGGCCCACTGACCACAGCTCATCTCCTAAGCGTGGAGGCAGAATTACTTTATCCTCACTCTTCTTGGTCTCAGACCCTGCATCACTCTTGCCTTCTGTGAGATTTTCATGTATTAGCTCCAGTCATCCTTAGTGCTCCAACCTTAATTTTTCTCCCAGTTCACAGGTGTCCCTGACACAAGTCTCACTTAACCTAGGTATTGTAATGGAATCCACTTGTTTTCTTGGGGCTGATCCTGAGTCTCTGTTGAGAATGCCTGCTCCACCTTTCCACTTTATCTCCAAGAATGGGCACTATTTTCTGCTCAGAGTCTATTTTGATGCTGATTATCCTCTACCTGAATCTAAAGATGTAACCCATTTCAGAATATTGCTGTGTATTAATCATCTATCAAGGGAGCACGGTAGCTCCATAAGATAAGCACTGGACTGCAAACCACAATGTCAGTGGTCCGAGCCCGCAAATCACTCCTTGAAAGAAAGATGAGGCATTCCACTCCTGCAAAGATTTAAAAAGCCTCTGAAACCCTATACGGGATCTCTATGAGTAGGAATTGACTCGAGGGTGAGGGTACTTAGCAACAAACAACAAATCCATGTGACAGAGCTCCCTGTTGTTTTTGTTGAGTGCTACGGAGTTGCTTCTGATTCATAGCAATCCTGTATAGGGTTTCTGAAACTTCAGGGAGCAGAAAGTCTCATCCAACTGCAGACCTTGTGGTTCTCAGTCCAGTGCTTATCCTATGGAACCATTATGCTGAGCACCCTATTTGTTATTGTGTTTAAGTGCCGAAGTAGTTCGAAACTAACAGAAGCTCTGCAGGAGAAAGGTCAGGCTATCTTCTCCTGTAAAGATTTACAGCCTTGTAAACCCTATACAGCGTCACTATGAGTTGGAACTAACTCCATGGCACACTACCACCACCACCACCAGCAGTGAGGGTTACAACTCATAGTGACCCTGGATAGGATTTCCAAAAAGCAACTGGTGGGTTTGAACTGCCAACTTTGCTAAAGGGGCAAATTTGAAAAGTATTGATAAGTTTTAGAAGAGATGTTGGAGTAGGTTAGGACTAGTTGAAAAGGGAGTGGAGAAGAAAATGGGGCTACTTAGGGTAAATCCATGAAATCTGGGATCTGCGCTCAGATTACTGCTTTGAAAGTTGAGTAATATGGACACTGTTTCTTAAGATGAGAAACAGGAGGAAGAGGTGTTGGTGGGGAAATGGTAAACTTCTCTTTGGACATGCTATTTGGGAAGTATCTGGTGGATGCCAAGTGGAGATGTTCCATAGACTGTGTATAGTCTGAAAATCACATCCAGCTCAGGAAAGCATTCTTGGCTCAAGATAGATTTGGAAACCATAAATATATACAGGTGGCCATAAATTCTCAAAACATAGACAATAATATTTTGTCATGTATCCTAATATATTATCAATAAATCATTTCTTATATATTCACCTATGTTTGCGGATTTATGACTATCCTGCAGGGGTTGGTTGAAACCAGACAGAATAGGGATCAGCCAGATAAAATTCATAAAGTAAGAAGAAAAAGGGACTGGATGTAGCATCGTGGGTATGAATGTACAAAGGAGACTGGGATGAAACGGGCTTTGGGGGATGAGATTCAGAGCACTGAGAAAACTCAGGAGGAGAACCTTACTACCAGTAAGATGACAAGGAAAGTGAAGTGACAAGTAAAGAAGTGCTCTACCATTATTCCAACGTGCCATTAAAACTCCTTTAAACATTTTCTCCTAGTGGCCAAAACTCTTACTCTCTCCAGACACGTGGTTTTTGACTTTTCTAGGGAGGCCTGGTGTGGTGCTGCTGGTTAATGCATTGGACTGCCAGGTCAGTTTGAACTGCAGTTGAGCTTGAGTCACCAGCCACTCCTCAGAAACCCTATAAAGGGTCACTATGAGTCAGAACCGACTCGACAGCACTTAACAACAACAAGGGTAGCAAGCTACTTGAGAATTTGATGAAAATCATGGACCTTCTTCCACACATGAATAACAGGAAAGAAAGGCTGTTTAAGAGTTTGTTGTTGTAGTTAAGTGCCATTGAGTCAGTTCTGACTCATAGTTACTCTTTATAGGGTTTCTGAGAAGGAGCTGGTGGGTTTGAACTGTCAGCCTTGTGGTTAGCAGTTCATTGCTTTTCCTACAGTGCCACATGAGGAGCACGTATTAGAATTTAAGGAACCACAAATCTTCTGGAGTCCATAACCCAGTATCCCAGGTTTGCTTCTGTGTATTCATTGGAAAAAGGTTTAGTTTTCCTGTGCTTTCGGGTTTTTAAAAAAAATACTGCTCTCCCCTCTCCCCCCGCCATTTGAGAAAGATGCAGCAGCATGATGTCATAGTTAATCAAAACCTCAAACATTTTTTCTCTATAAGAAAAAAATTTCTTTACTTTTTTTTCTGTTTTCACCCTCTCAACAGCTTTAATTTAATTTGCATATTTCTAGTCTATTGCTACCATAAATTTCCTTCCTTTTGTAAATCTTAGTCAATGAGTTTTCAGAATATTTTAAGGATAATATTCCTTCCATAGAACATTTTGGAACACATTTTCCCCCAAAAGATATAACCCAGTTTCCTTATATTAGTTCTTTTCATTTGACACAAGTGTTCATGTCTTTTTAAAAATATTTCTTGATGTTGGCTTCTTTAACACCATAGTTTCTACTTTTCTTTTTCTGCCTTTTTCATAACTGATTCTAGGTCTCTGTGATTGGCTTATTTTTATAGCTGAGGACATCCTTTATCTTCCTGCTTTTGCCTTTTATTTTAACCTATTTCTTTTCACTCAGCTTTTTCAAACAGGTGATGGTAGTGATTATGTGCCGTGGAGTCGGTTCCGACTCATAGCGACCCTGTACATGGTTTCCGAAGCTGTAAATCTTTATGGAAGCAGAAAGCCTCATCTTTCTCCTGCAGGGCAGCTGGTAGTTTTGAACTACTGACCTTGCGGTTCACAGCCCAGTTTGTAACCACTACGCTACCAGAGCTCCTTTTTAATTGAATTTGGTTGATTGGTTATGTGCAGTGGAGTAGTTCTGACTCATAGCAGCCCTGTACAGGGTTTCCGAGGCTGTAAATCCTTCCGGGAGCAGAAAGCCTCATCTTTCTCCAGTGGAACAGTTGATAGTTTCAAACTGCTAACCCTGAGGTATTTATTGAATATGGACTATGTGTGTTGCACTTACTCATTTTCACACCTGGAAAATTCTCTTACTGGGACAATCCCAAATTATGTGTCTAGTTTTGGCATGGTGCAATTACACAATTCTCCTGGCCTGTCATTTTGAGCTTCCTTGATTCTTGCTCCTCTTTTACTTGGCTCTCTTAAAATTTGATTTCTCTAAGCCACTCAGGATGTCTCATCAATTTTCAATTTCTTAGCATAAAAGTCAGGGGCCCTTTAATCTTCACTAATACATGCAGTAAACAACCAAACAAAACACAAATCTTTAACCAGAATTGCTGAAAACTGCTCTGCAACCTTGCTAAATTAGTAAAATAAAATATTGTTTTCAAAGGTAGCCACTTATCCTTATTCTTTCTTTCTTATGTCTTTTATTTTTCTTTTGCTTGCACTTCCTAGACTTTCTTCTTTTTCTGCTTCTTGTATTTTAGGTTCTCCTAGGCTATTATTTGTTCTGTTGGATCTGAAATTGCTCTGTCTCCCTTTGCTTTTGTACAAAAATATTATATGAGGGGGCTTTAAAAAGTTCCTGGAAGAATTCCATTTTCTTTTTATTCTGTATTTCCATGAACTTTTATTTTCATGCATCCTCCTATGTGTGTTCCCTATATAGATATGAAGATTTCTATTGCTTTGCACATACTTGACCTGCTGATTATTTAATGTCATGCATTGAAATTCTCAAGTCAGTATCTGGAGGTTTTTTACCCCCAACTGTTCTTCAATACTATCTGATTAAACTTGGAAAATTTTAGGCAGAGAAATTAAAAGGTAGATGACATCTAGCTGTAAACCTGCTTGTAACGTCTTAAAATTCCCATGTTGTGTTACACCTGAATTTCTTTTCTTGGTTCTACAATTCTCACTCTTGGTGAATGGCACAGTTAAAGTCAGATTCATACTCTGAACCTTCTAAACCAAACTGAGATATTCTGGGGGAATCACAAATGCTAACAAGGTCTTATTCATTACATGAAGTGATTCAATGGTAGTATTCTCACTTCACATAGAAGATAGAGTTAGATTCCCAGCCAAGGCATCTTATATGCAGCCATTAATTTTCAAACTAGGATAGACTAGGAAGAAAGGCCTAGTAATATACTTCTGAAAATTAGCCAGTGAAGACCCTATGGATCACAAAGACCTACTCTATAACTTATCATGAGGATGATACAAGAATAGGCAGTGTTTCCTTTGGTTGTGTGGAATGTCCTATGAGTGAGGAAGCCTTGTCTGAGGGCAGCCCAGAATAACAAAATTGCCTGATACAATGAAGAGCGGCAACTGTAGAAAAGGTGATAAATGGAAGTGGGCTAGACTTGAGACAAGTTTCATCACTTAGTCTGGCTTTGGCTTTGCTCTAAAACTTTCTGTTTCCATGAGGGTATTTATCATAATAAACATATGTTTTTAATATATCAATCTGGAGGCTGTGTGGTCTTGTTTGTTCTTGATTAAAAAGCCTATGTCAAATAAGAATTATTTCAAAGTTGGACTAATAATTGGAGCAATACGATGGTTATTGTTAGGTGCTGTCAAGCTGGTTCTGACTCATAGTGACCCTGTGTATGTATGAGTGAAACATTGCCAGGTTCTCTCCCATCCCTATAGCTGTTGCTATGTTTGAGCCCGCTGCTGCAGTCACTATCAGTCAATCTCACTGAGAGTTTGCCTGTCTTTTATTGACTTTCTTTACCAAGAGTGATGTCCTCTTCCAGGAACTGGTTCCTCCTGATAACATCCAGAGTCTACCATTCTCATTTCAAAGCATTCTGGTTGTACATCTTCTTCTTCTTCTTCTTTTATTTTTTTAATGTTTTATTGTCAATTATGTGATAATTTGTATGGGAGAACATTCGTTTTACATTCATCCTGTCGTATATCATTTAATCGCCATGGTTACAGTCTCCTCCATGCATCATCAACCAACCAAAGGTTATACCCTGCAAGCCTGGCCCCCGGTTGTCAGCCCACAGCCCCTCTCCCTCTCTGGGTCTAAAGTCCCCAGCTGCTCCATCTCTCCATGCCATCGTCTCTGCCTCCATCTCTGGTGTCATTGCTTCTCTGGGTAGGGTCCCACTCCCCACTCTTATCCCTTGATGGTCCCAGAGACATCTGCTCCTAGACTGCAAAGTCAATCACTTCCCTCCTTTTGCTACAAAAATCCTTCTCAGATATTTCCAAGGCCTGCCCTCCTTCCAGAATGAAGTCCAGTTCTACCAGAATGAAGTCCAGTTCTACCTGTAGGTCATCTGTCTCAGACTTTTATCTTGTTTCTGGACATGTGCTGATATGGTCATCTCCTTTTGCTTCTTGGACATGCTTAGTGCTTATTTGTGGCCTTAATACTTAATTGAGTATGTGTTTTGGTAATTTTTTATGCTCTGATTGCTTCCAGGTACATGTGATAAGGGTGTGGGCTTCCCTTTTCACTCTTCTTACTGCTTAACTCAGAGTAACTTTCACAGGTGTTGTCTGCCTCCCAGGTATATGGCAGTTGGTATTGGTTCTTGCCTGGATTTTGATGTTTTATAGAATGTGATTGTAGCTTGACTATATGGCAGCAGTTGCTGTCTCTTCTTGGGTAATATATATAGAGAAAGAATCCCCCAAAGGTAGAAGGGAGAGCATAAAAGAGCAAAAAAACAAACAAACAAACAAACAAAAAACACACCAAAACAACAACAATAACAAAAAAACTAGACTGGATACTGTAGTCTATAATCTCAGAAAAGGGAGAGGAGGGAGAGAAGAAAAAAAAAAATATGTATCTGTAGCCTAATATAAGCATAACTTTAATGTCTTCTTTCAGCTTCTTGCCTTCAACGCTGCCTGAGAGATTTCAAGATGCCACTGTTGGTTGCTATGCTGTGCCACAGGATTTAATTTAATTTTCAGCCTGTTTTGTTTTAAACTGTCTTTTCCTCTCCACACCCCTTTTTTCTGGCTTTTCCATATTAAAAAGAAAACAGTTCAGGGCCAGCTCTTGGGCTGAGAGTATCTGTGCGCATGCATGGCGGAAGAACCCATGAGTGGTGAGGATGGGAATGTCCATTCATTCAGGCACCCCCTTTAGTTACCAGAATGGAGGTGCACAAACTGTGGGGGGCCAATTAACAGATACAAAAAAAAAAAAAATCAGAACAAAACAAAACCAGCAAAGTGTACTGTCCACCTTTGCTCCGAGGTTCCCGTGGCATTTTCCCGTGGTGTGTCTGCTCCCCATCTTGGTTTGCCATTTGGTCACCCCCAACTTGTGGGCTACAGGCCGCCAAGCCCAGCAGATTCCAAAGTACACAATATCTTACTTTTGCTACAAGTTCCACTAGACTTCAAACCTTTTAAATATTCCTATCTATGTGGTTCTGAGTTTGGAGCTCTGCCCTAAATCTGCTTTACTTGATATTCTGTGGTATTGCTGATGGTGAACCCTACTGCACCTCCACCCTAGCCACCACCAAATCCTGCCTTTCTGCTTGTACTTCTTGAACAGATTTTTGTTGTTGTCCAGCTAGCAGTCCATGGTATATTCAGTATTCTTTGCCAACACCATAATTCAAAGGCATGAATTCTTCTATAGTCTTCCTTATTCATGTCCAGCTTTTGCATGCATATGAGGTTATTGGGTCAGGCGCATCTTAGTCCTCAAGCTGACATTTTTGCTCTTCAACACTTGAAAAAGGTCTTATGAAACAGATTTGTCTAATGCAATACGTCATTTGATTTCTTGACTACTGCTTCCATGAGTGTTTATAGTTGATCCAAGAAGAATGAAGTCCTTGACAACTTCAATCTTTTCTCCATTGATAAGAATGTTGTTTATTGGTCCATTGGTGAGAATTTTTGTTTTTTTCACATCAAGATGTAATCCATACTGAAGGTTGTGCTCTTTGATCTTCATCAGTAAATATTTTAAGTCGTCTTCACTTTCAGCAAGCAAGGTTGTATCATCTGCATATTGCAGGTTGTTAATGAGTCTTTCACCAATCTTGATGCCACATTTTTCTTCATATCTTGATGCCACATTTTTCTTCATATAGCCCAGCTTCTCAGATTATTTGCTCAGCATACAGGTTGAATAAGTATGGTGAAAGAATACAACCTTGTCGTACACCTTTCTTAATTTTAAACCATCAGTGTTCCCATGTTCTGTTTGAACAACTGCTTCTTGTTCCAGGTACAAATTCCTCATGAATACAATTAAGTGTTCGGACATATTGTCAGGAGGAACCTGTTGCTGGAGTAGGATATCATGTTTAGGAAGGTGGAGGGTCAGAGAAAAGGAGGAAGACCCCCTGTGAGATGGATTGGCAAAGTGGCACATCAATGGGGTCAAGCGTGGCAACAATTGTTAGGTTAGCCCAGGACTGGGCAGTATTTCATTCTGTTGTGTATAGGGTTGCTATGAGTCAGTACTGACTCAATGGCACCTAACAACAACCAAAGGTGTATTGCATACTGAAGTCTATAGTTTTTGATAGTTTCAGCAGTAAGTACTTCAAGTCTTCCTCACTTTCATTTTTTAAAAAAATATATATGGTAATGATAATTAAACTTTCTTTCAGAAACAAACGAATTTGGTGACCACATGTATTTTCCTCTTCTTTCTTAACCAGTGTGATGAAAGGTGTAAGAAATTACAGTGATTTGAGATACTCTAACTCCATGCTAAAGTGTTAGACTGGAGCCTAGATTCCCATTCTGACTTCCTTCAGGAATTTGCAACTTGTATTATTCGATGCTACCCAGAGATGTGCACATTTCCTACCTTGCTGATATCTCTTCATTGTGGTACTGATGCCCCTCCTGTCCACCTCCTTCCTACCATTTCAGGTTGGAAGTACAGTTGCTTACACTACCCATTTTGAACTGTTGGACTATAGACCATAAATAAACCAGGTTTATTACTCATGAATTACAGCCTTTAAGAACTTTCTCTTCCAGTGAGTTTGACCTGGAAAACTCAAACCAATTGAAAATGAGAAATTGTCCTGAGGACAAACTGTTTTTATTAAACATAGTATTGTTTTTGACTTTTTGCAAAAATACTGTTTGGCATATTGGCCAGCAAGAAAAAAATTCCCAGTGCTTTTTTTGTTCTTTCTTCAGTACTGAACAGCTTGACTCCATGTCTCTGTGTCTTTTGATAACTGTCCAATGAGTTCATCATAACACATTAAACATCTGCTTTTCTTTAAGTTTTTACTGGTCCATTTTCATTGGTTTGAATAGTTTCTGTGCCTTTTATGTGACTATCAATGGGGATTCATGGTAATGAATGCAATGATGTAGTGATATTGACCATGTTCTACTTAGAATTTGGTTAAACTTAATTGCATCAAACACATGTGCTCTGAACTCTACAGAAAATATAAAAGAATCTGATTATCTGCCTGTTGTCTCACTCATCAGAAGAATAAAATGTATAAGCAAAAAAAAAAGCAATTCCAGAGAAATGTAAATCATCGCCTATATATGGTATGCAGGAGAAAGATAGGGCTTCCTGCTCCCTTAAAGTTTGTAGCCTTTGAAACCTTATACAGGGTCACTATGAGTCACAACCGACTCCATGGCACATAACCACCACCACCACCATATGTGATACAGGAGTCCTGGAATAATGCTGTAGAATACAGCACAGGACCATGAGGTGGGTTTGAACCACAAGGTCGACATTCGCTCCTCAGAAACTCTACACAGGGTCACTATAAGTTGGAACTGACTTAACAGCACTTAATAACAACAACATATGTGGTATGGAGTCCCCAGGTGGTGCAAATGATTAATGTACTCAGCTACTAACTGAAAGGTTGGAAGTTTGAGTCTACCCCGAGGCTTCTTGGAAGAAAGTTTTGGTGATCTACTTCGGAAATACCAGCTACTGAAAAACCATTTGGAGCACAGCTCTAGAACTCAGACAGTCACACATGGGGCTGACATGAGTCAGAAGCAATGTGATGACAACTGGAAGGAGAAGAAATAAGTAGAATAGAAAATAAATGTTCTGAGAAGAATAAGAATAAGTTATATACAGCTTAATTTTTATTATTATATATTTTTTTATTATAGCCATTCTAGTGGATGTGAAAGGAGCTCTGGTAGTGTAGTGTTTACAAATCGGACTACTAACCTCAGGGTCAGCAGTTTGAAACTATCAGCCATTCTATGGGAGAAAGATGAGGCTTTCTGCTCCCATAAAAATTTACAGCCTCAGAAACCCTATAAGGGGGTCACTATGTAGCGTAGTTTATGAATCGGGCTTAAGGTCAGCGGTTTGAAACTACCAGCCGCTCCACCGGAGAAAGATGAGGCTTTCTACTCCCGTAAAGATTTATA
>NW_006408712.1:5823502-5826390 GCF_000296735.1 Chrysochloris asiatica
ATTATATTATTTTTTTATTATTTCTGAGAACCTATAGGAAAGGCTGGTTGTATGTCATCTCTGTTCAGATGAGGCATTTACGATTAAAAAACCCTTACCTCCCTCTTCAGAACAGAACGCTTTGCCTCTGACGCCTTACTCGTGAGCTACAATGCTTCCTTAATTATTCTGCTAGTAATTGACTAGAGTACACATTTAACTATGTTTCAACATTGATTTCCTTTCAAAAATTAAAAAAAAAAAATTATTGAGGCAAGTACATGCTTATACTTGAGATGTCTCAGGGTTAATAATCTGATTTATGGATTTAGCAATATGGATACTTTCAGGGAGACTATGGCACTGTTTTATGTGACTTTAGATTTTGACTTTTTGATAAGGTTATGCTTCATTGTACTACATGGAAAAAGAAAATCTTGTTGATTCTTTTACATGTGTGAAGAGGAAGGACAAATGATCTTGATGCTAGAATGGCCAAGTGGACAGAGCTTAGATTGTATGTAGGCTTGATCTAGATGGACAAGCCTTGGGACAAATAACTTAGACTCTTTTAGCTCAATTTTCCCTTATGTAAAATGGATAATGCCACTATGTAGAGATAAAATTAAAGCATGGATGTATCTGGAAAACAGTAACTGCTCTAAAAACTGTATTAATATTATATCAACAATAGTAATAGCAACAGTAATAACTAATATTTAGGAGTATGCTGTAGGATAATTTTTGGACAGCTAACCACAAGGTGTGGCACACTTATATGGAGCTGTGGGTTAATGCGCCAGACTGCAAGTCTGTTTGAACTGCAAGGTTGGTGATTCAAACTTACCAGCTGCTCCTTGGAAACCCCATACAGGGTCGCTATGGGTCAGAACCAACTCGTTGGCACTCAACAACAATAACAAACCACAAGGTTGGTGCTTCAAGCTTGCCAACCACTCCTCAGAAACAGGGTTTCTATGAGTTAGAACCGACTAGACAGCACTTAACAATAACAACATAGTATTGTAGGTACTGTTCTAAAAGCTTTACATATATTCTCTCATTTAATCTTCACAACAATCTTATGAGATATCTATTGATTGTATTTTGTAGATGAGGCACAAAGAATATAAAATAAGGTACTCTGTAGTTATTTGCACATAGTAAAGCATGTTATCAGAAGTAGTATGCTAGTCTGACTTCAAATTTCTATGCTATAAACAGTGTTGTTGAACATTTTAGAAAATCATTCCCATTAATCACAATTGGGAACCTAATAGGGTACTATTTTAACATTTGTGAATGTTTTAACCTGAATTCCTTTGATGAACCATCTCTTTCTAGGAAGCACATTATTTGTCCTTATAAAGCCTAACAATAACTGAAGCTAATTGTTGTCAGTATAGGGTAACCATTGGACTTCTAACTGCAAGGCTGGCTGTTCAAACGCACCAGTCAATCCTTGGAAACCCTATAACGAGCCACTATGAGTTACAACCTACTTGACAGCACTTAACAACAACAAACGTTGTTATTAAACATTTTTTTTTTTGAATTTTGAAGAGCAGTAAACAGGGTAACTATTGACTGATAGTACAATTTAAAATGACTTTGAATGTTTATGTTCATTATAATATACAAATTATGTTCATTACAATATACAAATGACATTCAAACATATGGGCTGTTGCTCTTGTGATTGACTTCTTCAGCTACAAACAAACAAAAGATGACCCCTCAAAATTAAAACCAGGAAACCTGGTTTCAAAATGAAATCAAAGCTCATTAAGACATTGAATTCTTTTTTTATATATTTTATTTTCTGTTGAAATAGCAATTACAAACTTATTTACAAAGTCAGACCATTCTGCATTTGGCAGGGAGCTACCTTAGTTAGAAAATCATCAGTTTCTTTCAGTTCTTCAGAATCAATTTATAGTCTGAAACATTTAAAAAATTTTTGAGAGGAATCCCTTTGCCCCAATTCCACAGAAGCTTGTGTCAGCCTAATTGAGTAACTTGCTCTACTCTTCCATTTTTTTGTTGTTGTGTTTGTTTGTTTAGATTTAGCAAACAAATTTATTCTCTTACAGTTTAAGAGACTAGAAGTCTGAATTCAGAGCGTAGGCTCTAGGGGAAGGTGATCTCTCTCTTTGGTTCTGGAGGAAGGTTCTTGTCACTTTTTCTTTTTTTAAGTTTTTATTGTGAATTGAGTGATAGTTTACATGGGACAGCTTTAACTTGCCATTCAGCCTGTTGTATTTCATTTAATTGCAGTGATTACAAGCCCCTCCATACATCATCATTCAATAGCATTTATTTCCAATCTCTTGGGTTTTTTTTTTTTCTCCGATGTACACCAAAACACTCAGGAAGATATAACCATTCAAACACCCAAAGGGTATACCCAGCACACAGCCCCTCTCCCTCCCTGAGTCCAGAGTCCCCAGCCGCTCCATCTCTCCATGTCATCGTCTCTGTCTCCATCTCTGGCGTCACTGCTTCTCTGGGTAGGGTCCCACACTCCACTTTTCTCCCTTGATGGTCCCAGAGTCCTCCACTCCTGGACTGCAAGATCAACCACTCCCATCTTTTTGTTACAAAACATATACCTTTACATTTGCAATATTCACAGCAGTCCTGATAGCAATTATTCACTACTGAACCACAGTCTTATCCCCATCTCCTTTCAGCAGTCCCATCTTGACTCCATGGAGATTCTAGCTTCCCCCTCACCCTCTGAAACTAAGCTCCCTCTTTAAAACTTATATGCTCTTCCATTCTTTGAAAACAAACAAACCCCAAACAAAAACCCATATACTAGACTACTATTTGAATTGAAATATATCTTACAATAGGCAAATTACAAGGGGGCTTCAAAAAGTTCATGGAAAAATGCCATGATCTTT
>NW_006408712.1:5826639-5839308 GCF_000296735.1 Chrysochloris asiatica
GACTCCACGGCACATAACAACAACAACAAGTACATAGTATATGCAATCCTGGTGTGGTGCTGTGGGTTAACGCGCTGGTCTGCAAAGTCACTTTGAACTGCAAGATTGGTGGTTCAAGCTCACCAGTTGCTCCTTAGAAACCCTATACAGGGTTGCTATGGGTCTAAATCAACTGAATGGCACTTAACAACAAGAAGTGTATATACCCACATGCAAGCAATATCCATATTCTCTTATGACTGTCAGATTTTGTGATCCAAATGATTCAAGACTTAATTTTTTTTAAGAATCAGGTTTAGTGAAGTTTAATTACATACAGTGAAATTCATCCTTTTTAGGTATACAGTTCAGTGAGTTTTGACAAATGAATACTCATGTAACCATCACCACAATCAAGATTTAGAACATTTCCATTACCCCATGAAGTTCCTCTATATCCCTTTGTAGTCAATCCCCTTCCCAACCACCAGCCTCTGGCAACCACTGATTTGATTTTTCTTCCTGTAGTCTTTCCTTTTCCAAAATAAATCTTATAAATAAAATCATATAGTATGTGAGATTGTTTTTTGTTTTTAATTATTTTTACTTTTCATCAACAAAAATTAATAGAAGACTCTCTGTTCTTTTTCTGCCTGTGTAACATTCATATACGTTTCTTGACTTTTTGTTTGGAGTGCCAGGAGAGGATAAGAAAGTCGATTAATGAAATGGAAATAAAAGCAAAGAGGAGTGCTTATACAAGTGTTGAGAAGAAAGATATCTTCTAGCCTTGAGAAGAAAGATATCTAGTAGTGAAAAGTGTGTGGATGAAACAGATTCAATCTGACAGTTCTTGTGTTCATTCAATAGAAATAGTTTTTCTCTGTTGAAATGGCAATAAAGTAATGTGGTGCCATCTTTCCTTCTATTGTTTTTCTAAAAGGGAAGTTCCTAGTCACCTGAGGATTCAAAGACATTTGGATCTGTCAACATCCTTGTCTTGTCTTGTTGGCTTCATTTCTTTTCTCTATGATAAAAGTTACCTTTTTTTGAATCTTTCTAAAGTTGTCAAGGATTTCATTTATTTGGATTCACAATCACTGCTTATAGAAGCAGCAGTTAAGAAGTCAAATGATGGATCACAGTGGGGAAATGTGCTGCAAAAAATCTCTTTAAAGTGTTAAAGAGCAAAGATGTCATTTTGAGGACTATGGCATTCCTTAGTCCATGGTATTTTCAGTAGCTTCATTTGTGTATGTAAGCTGGACAATTAATAAGGAAGACCAGAGAAAAATTGATGCATTTTGATTCTGGCATTGGTGAAGAATATTGAACTACTTATGACTGCCAGAAGGGCAAATCTATCTTGGAAGAAGCACAACAAGAAAGCTCTTTAGAAGCAAGGATGGTGAGACTTTGTCCCTTGTATTTTGGATATGTTGTCAGGAGGAGCAAGTGCCTGGATAAGGACACCATGCTTTGTAAAGTTGGAGGGTCAATGAAAAAAGAGGAAGCCCCTCAGTGAGATGGGTTGACACAGTGGCAGCAATAGTGGACTCAAACATAATAAATGTCAGGGTGGTGAAGGACTGGGCAGTCCTTTTGTTCTGTTGTGCAACTAGATGACACCTAACACCAATAAAAACAAAGGCGAGACAGTGAGTTACAACAAAAAGACTGTTTTCATTCACTATGTGAACTTGTCTCTTATGCTCTTTGAGTCTAAGTTTTGTCACCTGGAAAATGTGGATAATAGACCTTCCTCATAGGTTGTTAATAAGTTTTGAATGAGATAATGTCCGTAAGATCTAGAGTCTAAGCACAGAAAACCCATAGTAAATGTTAATATCCTTTATTCTTTGCTTCATTTACATGTCATGCATAGTGAAAGTTACCTTAAAATGATGTGTAAGTCTTTTTGCATCACATTAACAATAAGATGACAAAACATTTACTCAGGTAAGAAGTGTTTGCTGGGGGTGTGGAGAATTAAATGACATGCATCTATCTTTATTGTGCAGCCACTTGAACAGAAGAAAGGAAAAGAAAACCTTCGAGATATAATCAGAGACTGGCTGTAAGTTAACGTAAAAATGTTGTCGTTGTGTGCCGTGGAATCGGTTCCGACTCATAACGACCCTGTACAGGGTTTCCGAGGCTGTAAATCTTTACGGGAGCAGAAAACCTCATCTTTCTCCCACGGAACAGCTGGTAGTTTCCAACTGATGACCTTGCGGTTCACAGTCTGAGTCGTAACCACTATGCTTTGTTGTTGTTGTCAGGTGCCATCGAGTCGGAACCGACTCATAGCGACTCCATGCACAGCAGAACGAAACAATGTTCGATCCTGGGCCAACCTCACCACCGCTGCCACCCCCGAGTCCATCAATGATGCCACCTGGCCGATCCATCTCGTTGGAGGTCTTCCTCTTTTTCTCTGACCCTCCACCCTACCCAGCATGACATCCTTCTCCAACGATTGTTTCCTCCGGACTGCATGTCCAAAGTAGGAGAGACGAAGCTTAGCCATCCTGGCCTCCAAGGAGCACTCTGGCTGCACTTCTTCCAAAACAGATCTATTGGTTCTTTTGCAGCCCATGGCACTTTCAGTATTCTCCTCCAACACCACAACTCAAAGGCATCAATTCTTCTACGATCCTCTTTATTCACTGTCCAGCTTTCGCATCCATATGAGGCTATTGAAAACACAATGGCCTGGGTCAGGTGCACCCTAGTCCTCAAGCTGACATCTCTGCTCTTCAATACTTTAAAAAGTTCCTGTGCAGCAGATTTGCCCAGTGCAATACGTCGTCTGATCTCTTGACTGCTACTTCCGCGAGTGTTGATAGTTGATCCAAGAAGAATGAAGTCCTTGACAACTTCAATCCTTTCTCCATTGATAAGAATGTTGTTTATTGGTCCAGTGGTGAGGATTTTTGTTTTCTTGACATTGAGATGCAATCCATATTGAAGGCTGTGCTCTTTAATCTTCATAAGTAAATATTTCAAGTCCTCTTCACTTTCAGCGATTAAGGTTGTATCATCTGCATATCGCAGGTTGTTAATGAGTCTTCCTCCAATCCTGATGCCACGTTTTTCTTCATAGAACCCAGCTTCTCGTATTCTGAGGGCTATACCACCGGTGTTTTGGATAACCAGCAGGGTCACCCATGGTGGAAAGGTTTCAGATGAGCTACAAAACAAAGACAGACTAGGAAGAAAGAGTGACAAACTACTTCCGAATCGCTAGTCACTGAAAACTCTATGCATAGCAGAGAAACCACTATTATTCAAAACCACTATGCTACCAGAGCTAAAAATAAGAGGGTAATAATATAGTATTTCTATATTATAGTATAAAGGAGTCCTGGTGTGGTGCTGTGGGTTAATGCACCAGACTGCAAAGCCATTTTGAACTGTATGGTCGGTGGTTCAAGCTCACCAGCTGCTCCTCGGAAACCCTATACAGGGGTCGCTATAGGTCGGAATAGAATCAGACGTCACTTAACAACCACAACATATAGCATAAGGAGTCCTGGTGTGGAGCTGTGGGTTGATGCACTGAACTGCAAGGTCAGTTTGCACCACAGGGTTGACAGTTCAAGCTTACCAGCCGTTCCTTGGAAACACTATACAAGGTTGCTATGGGTTGGAACTGACTTGAAGGCACTTAACAGCAAAAACATACAGCAAAAAACTGAAGAGATGGGGTTAAAAAAGGGGGGGAATCAGAAATTAGCCTGTTGCTATACAGACTTTGGGATATTAACTATGAGTCTTGAGGAGGTGACTGGCCCACACTGGCAGGCAGGCAAGTCAAGAGGAAAGGATAATGAGAATAAAAACCAGATGAGATGGGAATGGGAATAAAAAGGAGTAAGTCAGAGGGGTTATGTTATAGGGAGCAATAGAAAAAAATACTATTTTTCAAAGAACTTGTGTGAGAAGGTGAGTAAGGGGAGGAAATGGGGCAGTTACAAAGAGATGTAAGACGTTTAATACTGCAGACAGTTGATCTGAAGTATAATCTGGAGCCGTTTTAAATCCTGAAAGAGTAACTCACCTGTACGGTGAGTGGTTCAGTACACTGGTCCCGGGGCCATGTGTGAAGTCATAGAGGGCATGTACTGCCACTCCTGCCTCACTTTCTGACTGCAGACATCAATAATCAATCAGGATCCTGATCCCAGATGCAGCTCAGAGTGCTTTTCAAGACAGCATCATGAACTTATTATTTATTGATCAAAATTGGCAAAAGAGATTAAACCTATTGACACCTTAGACTTTTGTGTTAAACTCCATAAACAGGTTTGAGTGGGGCATCAGCTAGTAATATGTTGTGCAGTTGTTGGAGTCATTGACTATTTTTAATTTATTAAATAGCAAGATCTCCATTAGGACCTTGGAAGAGTCGGTCACGAAAATACATTTCCAGGAAATTATTTGGAGTATGGCATGACACTGCCTCCTTGAAATATTTCCCAACCTTTGCAAATGTGGAGGATAAAATTAACAAATCCTGTAGTTTTGGTTTCTCGTTATTTATATTTTTTCATGAACGGTCATTAAACATTCATTTGTTAAAGGCTTAACACATTCCATTACACTACAGAATTTATATTTGCAGCAAAACTATGCTTCAGAGCAATTCAGAATTAAATTAATGTGACAGGTCCTATTTATCAATATGGCAGTCCAACTGCTGGAGGACAAGGGATGATTTACACGTGAGAAGGAAGAGAGGGAGGGAGGAAAAGAGAGAGCGAGAGCATGTGTTCATGTTTGTGTGTGTGTGTGTGTGTGTGTGCACATGTGTGCACGTGCATCTTGCATAAACCGTGCGTTCTGCCCTGGTATTTCTTTCAAACTGGAGAATCTCTGATAAAATAATCCTTTAAATGCCTCAACATATGGTTTAAATCATCAAAGAGAAAAAACACTTGTAAAAGCACATAGAGGGCAGCCATAAACACGTGCATCTTACCAGTTAACTCCCTCTGTAGTAAATGTAAACCATGAAAGACAGTCATTTTGAGTCAAATTCCAACATATGTATGTTTTTAAAATATCTTGCTAGCTTGAATTATGATAGGTGCTCCTCAGAATGGCAACAGGAGAAGAACATTATATTTACACTGTGAGATTATAATTAGAGTATTTTCAACAAAAGGTGATACCTATTAGGGATTCCTGTGTTTCCGTGGATTTATTTGTCCTAAAAATAAAATAAGTATGGTGACTCATTTCACATGCCTAAACATTCCTAGGATATTCTGGTGACTTGGGAAAGTAAATGTCTTAAGAAATAATAAGAATAAAATGGTAGTTAAATCAAAAGTTCAGTAGATTGTTACCATGATAAAGGTCGATACTTTTTTCATTTTTGGAGTAAAAATATAAAAACCAGTTGCTGTCTAGTTGATTTTGACTCATGGCGACCCCAAGTATATCAGAGTAGAACTGCAATCAATAGAGTTCTTAGTAGTTGAGTTCTTTCTGAAGTAGACCGCCTGGTGTTTCTCCCCAGGTGCTTCTGGGTAGATTAGAACTACCAGCCACTTAGTAGCTAAGCACTTAATTAACCTTTTACACTAACCAGGTACTGCTAAGGAAAAATGTTGTTGTTAGGTGCTTCTGAATCAATTTGGACTCAAAGCAACCCTGTGTACCACAGAAAAAATGCTGCACTGCCCCATGCCAGACTTATGTTGTTAACTGTGTTTGAGCCTATTGTTACAGCCACTGTCTTAACCCACCTCTTTGAGCATCTTCTTTTTTGTTGACTCTCTACTTTATCAAGTATAACGTCCTTTCCCAGAAACTGGTTCCTCCTGATAACATGTCCAAAGCTATTCTCACTTCTAAGGAGCACTCTGGCTATTCTTCTTCCAAGACAGATTTGTTTCGTCTTCTCACAACCAATGGTATAGTTACTATTAGGCACCAACGTCATGATTCAAATACACCAACTCTTTTTCCTCTTACTTTTTCACTGTTGAACTTTTGTATGTATATGTTATTGTTAAGTGCCATCAACTCAGCTTTAGTGGTTGGTGCATACATTTCAATAGTAGTAGTAGTATTAACTGGTCTTCCTTGCAGGCACATGAATATTATACTATCACAGACAGGTTTGTGCTTCAAGATAAATCTTGAAATGTTGTTTTTGATGATGAATGCCATTTCTCTTCAATTTGTCATTCCAGACATAGCAAACCATGTGATTATCAGTTTCAAAATGGCCAATTACAGTCCATTTCAGCTAACTAATGCCTAAGGTATCAATGTTTGTGTGTTCTGTTTCATTTCTGACAACTTTCAATTTTTCTAGATTCTTACTTCTTACATTCAACGTTCTGATTATTAATGGATATTTACAGATTTTCCTCCTCATTTTGAGTTGTGCCCCATCAGCAAATGAAGGTCCTGAAAGCTTTACTCCATTCACTTCATCATGGTCAACTCTACTTTGAGGAGGCAGCTCTTTCCCACTCATATTTTGAGTGTTTTCCAACCTTAGGAGCTCTTTTCCTGGCACTATATCTGACAGTTTTTTGGTGCTTTTCATCTTGTTTCAATATTCAAAATTCTGGTGCTGACAGTGTTCCACTGCTCTTCATAAGGTTTTCAGTGACTAAATATTTGTAAGTAGTCCGTCTCTCTTTCTTCCTAGTCTGTCTTTGTCTGGACACTCAGTTGATACCTGTCCACCATGGGTGACTATGCTGATATTTAAAATACTGGTCGCACAGCTTCCAGAATATATCATATATATATATATATATATGAGATGATTGAAAATACTGTGACTTGGGTCAGGTAAACCTTAGTCCTCATAGTAATAGTTTTACTGTTTAACACTTTAAAGAGGTCTTTTGCAGCAGATTTGCCTAATGCATTATGTTGTTTGATTTCTTGACTTTTGCTTCTAAGGGCACTGATTGTGGATCCAAGTAAACTGAAATCTTAACTTCTGTGATCCTTGATGTTCCTCGATCTATAGATGGATCATTCTAGTTTCTGCCCCTGGCTTGTCATGCCATCTTTCTTCTGTGTCTGTTTGTATATCTCTTATTTGTCCTTGTGTAAGAACACCATTCATATTGGATTAAGTTCCACCCTAGTCCGGTATGACCTCATGTTAATGTAACTGATAATTTCTCCAAGGACCCTATTTCCATATATGGTCATATTCTCAGGCACCACAGAATTAGGATTTAACAGATCTTTTTGATGGACACAATTCAATATATTGTTGTTGTTGTTGTTGTTGTTATGTGCTGTGGAGTCGGTTCCGAGTCATACTGACCCTGTACAGGGTTTCTGAGGTTGTAAATCTTTATGGGAGCAGAAAGCCTCATTTTTCTCCTGAGAAACAGCTGGTAGTTTCGAACTGCTGACCCTGAGGTTCACAGCCCGATTCGTAACCACTATGCTACCAGAGCTCCTTTTATTCAATCTATAATAGTCCCTAAGAAGCAGAAAGGGCTCATTCTGTCTTTTGGTGCCTTGAGTACCTGAAACTGTCTTCTGCTGCAGTATTCCTTGGCTTTGTTCCTTTCTCTTGTCTGCCCACAGACTTGAGTCCCCAGAGGAGAGGGTCTTTGGCATCCCTGGAGACTCCAGCCTTTCCTGCAAACACGATAGCACTCAGGGACATGAAAAATGGCCTCTTTCTAGGACATTTACTTTTTCTTTGGTTCTTAGTATATCAAGGTGACAAATTTTATACATTGAAATTTGAAGCAAAAATTCCTTCTTGGCTACTTTGGTTAGGAAAACATTTGCTAAACTCTCAGGAGTGAGTAGTAAGCAATACTGGTTACAATAGACAAAGCAACAGAAGAGTTATATAGCCATCTTTACACTTAAACTGCATGGTGATGTGAGGTGAAGACAGCAAAAGGAGGAGGAAGGATGGGGAACAACTTGGTGAAGTGACTATGGACTTTTAGCAAGAACTATGTGCATTTTATGTGCAGAGACTGTTACAACAGGAAGCCTTTGGGGAGTATTTTTACTTTTGTTTCTTTGATGTAGAAATCATAAAAAGTGGCTAATTTCCCTATCTGTATTGGAAAATGGTAAGATGATCCCAAACCAGAAGAAATTCTGCAGATGACCTTGAGAATGTAAGGAACCTAGGAATTCACAGAAATCTTGGACTTCCCACACATGATGGAGTGGGGGCTTCAAGACAATCTTTTCTAGATGTTATATTGACATCTGGGTTGCATTAATTGAAAGTCTCAGCCAAACTTAATACATCTCCTCCCTTCTGTTCCCCAATCTCTTGTTTCTGAGGCATTTGAAGTTCTCATTCCTTAGGTGGAACTGTTTTCTGTTCTCTCCAGAAAACACTGAGTGATGGAGGAGGGTGCACAGTCTCTATTTAGGTTTCTCATTTTCAGGGTGGTGCCACTGGCTTGTTCACAGAATAATAGATGAGAAACAGAGAAATTCTCAGTACAGGTCCATAACAAAATCACATCTTATTGGTTTGGCAGTAAAGGTATTATGTGTGCAAATATTGAAAGAATTCTGTAATCAAAGAGACTGAAAAGTGTGATTTTAAGTCTGATTGTCCTTTCCTCTTTAAAGGACCAAGTGCTGAGTGCCCAGATTGCTGCAGATTCCATTTTTTTTCTGCATTGCAATGGAATTGCTTTTGTGACTCTCCAAGCCTCTTAGTATTTTGCTTTCTAGAAAACTTTTACTATATCAGAGTTTTTACTGAATCTTAGGTGTCACTATGCTATAGTAAGAACTATAAGCATTTCTTAAATTTAAATATTTAACAATGTTTGTATGCAAAATTTAGACTCCTTGTTGTTGTTAATTGCCGTCGAGTCCATTCCGACCCATAGCGGCCCTGTCTAGGGCTTCTAAGGAGCAGCTGGTGAGCTTGAACCACCGAACTTGTAGTTCAAATGACTTTGCAGTCTGACACCTTAGCCCACAGTGCCACACCAGGACTCCTTAGACTCCTTGTTGTTGTTGTTGTTGTTGTTAAGTACCGTGAAGTCGGTTCGGACTCATAGTGGCCCTGCACAGAGTTTTCGAGGCTACAAATCTTTATAGGAGCAGAACGACTCATCTTTCTCCCGCAGAACCACTGGTAGTTTCGAACTGCCAACCTTGAGGTAAGCTGCCTGATTCATAACTACTATGCTACAGAGTTCCTTAGGGACATTTAAAAAACAAAACAACTCATCTGACTGAAATTGTAGTGGAGAAAAACTCTGCTTCAGGCATGGTTGGATCCTAGAGCTTCAATTACTTGTTGGATCAGTCTTGCTATCCATCTTTTGGGCAGTTTGTCTTTCTGTGATAAACACAGGAGCTGCTAGTATTAGTAAAGAAGCTGTAGTGTGAAGAGAAAGTCTTTTCTGATAGGTCTGGCATAAAAATCTTGGGAAGACTATAATTAGCATGGCTTGTGATAAGATTCCATGCCTAAACCAATGATTTTATCTGGTTCATGGGATTCTTTGGTTGACTAGACCTGGATCCTGTGCCCAGTCCTGTAATCAAAAGAACCAGAAGAAACTGATTTTTCATCAGAAACAGAGCTTCTGGACAGGCAAAATCTACAGCTATCTGCTTCCCACAGAAGGATTAGAGTGGGGTAGAGAACTAAGAATTGGTACTGTGTTTTGACAGACGGAAATGGAATCAAATTTGTTCTAGAGGAGAGGAAGTTTGTACTTTGTATTCGTGAGACAAAGCCATTATAAATACAAAAGCACAGTCCCTGACTATAGGGATTTTATAGGACAGATACATAAGCACATGAGGTGATTGCTATTAAAGAAGACAATCTTAAGGAATATACAACATATTGTTGTTTGTTGTTAAGTGCCATCGAGTCGGTTCCGACCCATAGCGACCCTGTACAGGGTTTCCGAGGGTGTAAATCTTTACGGGAATAGAAAGCCTCATCTTTCTCCCGCGGAGCGGCTGGTAGTTTCGAACCGCTGACCTTAAGGTTCGCAGCCCGATTCGTAACCACTACGCTACCAGAGCTCTTTTATATATATATATAAAAGAAGTCACGTGTATTAAATAAAAGGTTGGAGGAGCTGGAGTGAATATTGAAAAAGATTTTGAGTTAGTTTGTTATGTATTTAGAGTTGATATGAGAATATATACTAAAATCCCATCAAAATATTATTTTTCTCTCCTTTGTTTAACTATTAATCTTTCTATTTCTTCACTATCTTCCTACACTTTGTCTATAGTATATGTATAGGCCTCTGTCTCTTTTTCTTTTCTTTTGCTTGGTAGAATTTACTCTGGAAACTGCTCACAGACCCAAGACTCAGACGATTGGTCCAGCTGCTTTGGAGTCTAATATAAGATAATTTACTACTAAGCTGTGGGTGCACACAGGGGCTAGTGGAAATTTGTCCTTTCAATGACCGTGGTTGTGGAGTTGTAGCAAAGAATCAAAGAAAGGGAAGGTGAGACACACAGAGAACTTCATTAGTGAAATACAATTTTATGCTTTTGGCTTCATAAATGAACTTCCCATGGTAGATCGGGAAAATCTGTCAGTTAGATAACCAAAGCAGATAGCACATGCATAACCACTTTTCCAGCTGGTCAGAAATTTGAGGCTTAGAGACCGCCTGCTTTGTTTCTGATTTCCAAGAGAAACAGCTTAAAATGTTAAACATTTCAGCCTGCTAACATTCCAGGAGAAGGTAGCCCAAATGAAGCTTCTACTATAATACTTTTCTTTTTGTTTTTAATTGTAAGAGATCTCATGCACTCAAGTATTAAAAGTGAGCATGCTCATTTAAAGATAAACAGTCTAGAATCCACCACCTAGATTAAGACATTTCTGGTAATTTAGGAGCCTACTGTGTGCTCATTTCCTCCATGAAAGATTATCACTGTTCTGATCATTCTTTTGCTTCTCTTCAGAGCTTTATCACCTATATATGCAGACCCATACATAATATAATTCAATTTTGCCTACTTATCAGCTGTCACAAAATGGAATACTTTTGAATACGTTCTTCTGAGACTTGCGTATTTTGTGCAACATTATATGAGATTCATCTGTGTCAATGTGAGTTCTTTTTTTTTTTTACTGATATGTATATGTTGTTATGTGCTGTGGAGTCGATTCCGACTCATAGTGACCCTGTTCAGGGTTTCCAAGGCTGTAAATCTTTACAGGAGCAGAATGCTTCATCTCTCTCCCATGGAACAACTGGTAGTTTCAAACTGCAGACTGTGAGATTAGCAGCCCGATTCATAACCACTAGTCTCCCAGAGCTCCTTGATATTTATATGTTTGTATGTTTATATATACCCCCACCACTTATCTTTCAGTTTGACCTACTGTGGTGGCTTGTGTGTTGCTATGATGCTGGAAGCTATGCGAACAGTATTTTAAATACCAGCCGGCTCTCCCATGGTGGACATGTTTCAGTGAAGCTTTCAGACTAGGAAGAAGGAGAGTGGACCACTTCTGAATGGTAGCTACTGAAAAACTTATTAATGACAGCAAAACATTGTCAGATATAATGTAGGAAGATGGGCTTCTCAGATTGGAATGCATTCAAAATATGACTGAGGAAGAACTGCCTCATTAAAGAGACTTGAACTTAATGATGTGAATGGAACAAAGCTTTAGAGTCCTTGATTTTCTGATGTGGCACGACTCAAAATAAGGATAAACAGCTGCAAACATCCATTAATAATCAGAATGTGAAATGTACAAAGTTTGAAATTAGGAAATTTGGAAGTTGTCAAAAATGAAATAAAGTGCATATATTTCAAGGTCCTTGATAGTAGTGAGTTGAATGGACTGATACTGGCCATTTTCATATGGTTTACTATGCTATGAAAGACAGACTGAAGAGAAATGGTGTTGTGTTCATCATCAAAAAGAGCATTTCAAAGTCTATCTTGAAGTTAGTTTATCACTGTTCTCTGTGATAGGATAATATCTGTACAGCTGAAAGGAAGACCAGTTAATATGACCATAATTCAAATTTATACACCTGTTGAAGCTGGTGATGACATTTGGTTGCAATGCTGGAAGTTATACCACTAGTATTTTAAACACCAGCAGAGGACACCCATGGTGGACAGGTTTCAGCTGAGCTTCCTCACTAAGACAGAGTAGGAAGAAGGAGAGGCAGATTATTTCTGAATGTCTAGCCACTGAAGACCTTATGAATAGCAGTGGAACACTGTCAGCATTCAAGTATTGAAGACTGAAACATGATGAAGAGCACCAGAGTAGTGTGAGATACAGTACCAGAGGAGGAACCCCTCAGCTGGAAGGCACTCAAAACACAGCTGGGGAAGAGCTGCCTCATCAAAGTAAAGTGGACCATGATGATGCAAATGGAGTGGAACTTTTGGGCCCTTAATTTGCTGATGGGACACAACTCAAAATGAGAAGAAACAGCTGAAAATATCCATTAATAATAGGAACATGGAATGTATGAAGTATGAATCTAGGAACATTGGAAGTTGTCAAAAATAAAATGGAATGCATAAAGATGGATACCCTAGGCATTAGTGAGCTGGAATGGACTGGTGTTGACCATGTTGAATCTGACAATCATATGGTTCACTATGCTGGGAATGACAAATTCAAGAGGGATGGCATAGCATTCATCATCAAAAAGAACATTTCAAGATCTATCTTGAAGTACAATGCTGCCT
>NW_006408712.1:5840203-5840995 GCF_000296735.1 Chrysochloris asiatica
AACAACAATCACCTACTTTTTCAGGCTGAGATTTATCAAATATTCAGTAAGGATGCTTTGATAATTGCTAGTGATTGGGATGCAAAAGTTGGAAAAGAGTCATGATCTGTATCTTGAAAATATGGACTTGGTGATAGAAAAACAATGCTAGAGATCATATTATAGAATTTTGCAAGACCAATGACTTATTCATTGTAAATTTCTTTTTTTCCCAAGAATATAAAAGATGTGGATCTCACCAAATAGGCTACACAGGAATAAAACTGATTATTTCTGTGGGAAGGTATATCATCAACTAAAACAAGGCCTGGGGTGGATTGTGGTACAGACCATCGATTGTTCATATGAAAATTCAGGCTGAAGCCAAAGAAAATTGAAACAACTCCATGAGAGCCAAAATATGACTAAGCATATCCCACCTGAATTCAAAGGCCATCTCACAAACAGATTTGATTCATTAAACACTAGTGACCGAAAACCAGAGGAGTTGTGGTTTGACATCAAGAACATTATACTAAAAAAAGCAAAAGGTCATTAAAAAGACAAGAAAGAAAGAAAAGACCAAAATGGGTGTCAGAAAACACTCTGAAATGTATTCTTTAGCATGAGAAGATAAAGCAACTGGAAGAAATGATGAAGTGAAAGAGTTGAACTAAAATGCACCTGAAGAAGACAAAATAAAATATAATATAATATAATGTACAAGACCTGAAGTTAGGAAACCAAAAGGGAAGAACATGTTCAGCATTTCTCAAGCTGAAAGAAATGAAGAATAAATTCCAGTCTTTACTT
>NW_006408712.1:5841633-5846005 GCF_000296735.1 Chrysochloris asiatica
CATTGTGAAGTATGGGCATTCAAGAACACTTCATTGTACTCATGAGGAACAGAAGAATAAGGAGACACTTGAATGGTTTAAAGTCAAGAACACTTTGAGTCAGGTTGTATTTTTTCACCGTTCTTATTCAATCTGTATGTTTAGCAAATAATCAGAGAAGCTGGATTATATGAAGAAGAACATGACATCAGGATAGACAGAAGACTCATTAACAGCCTGTGATATGCAGATGATACAACCTTGCTTGTTGGAAGTGAAGAGGACTTAAAATAGTTACTGATGAAGATTTAAGACTACATACTTCAGTATGGATTTCATCTCAATGTAAAAGTGATAAAAATCCTCACCACTTGGCCAATAAGTAACGTCAAGATAAATGGAGAAAAGATTGAAGTTGTGAAATACTTCATTTTGCTTGGATTAATAATAAACACTCATGGAGACAGTAGTCAAGAAATCAAGCAATGTATTGCATTTTGTTGACCTGCTATACAAGACCTCTTTAAAATGTTCAAGAACAAAGACGTCCGTTTGAGGACTAAGGTGCTCCTAAAATCTAAACCCTGGTATTTTCAGTAACCTCATATACATGTGAAAGTTGGACAATGAATAAAAAAGACCAGAGAAGAGTTGATGCTTTTAAATTATGGTGTTTGAGGAAAATATTAAAAGTATCATAGACTGCCAAAAGAACAAACAAATGTATGTTGAAAGAAGTACTCCTGGAACGTTCCTTATAGTATTAGAATTGTAATAAGGAGCTGCAACCTCTTTAGAGCCAGACTTCATCTCTCATACTTTCGACATATTCTCAGGAGGGACCAATCCCTAGAGAAGGACGTCATGCTTGGTAAAGTGGAGGGTCAGCGAAAAAGAGGAAGACCCCAAATGAGATGGATTGTCACAGTGGTCATGGTAATGTGCTGAAGCATAGCGATGGTTGTGAGGTTGGTGCAGGACTGGTCAGTGTTCCCATCTGTTATGCATAGGGTTGCTATGAGTCAGAACCAACTCGACGGCACCTAACAACAATCTTTCTCTTACTGATTTGTAGGAATCCTTTTTATATTGAGGATAGAAGTTATTTGTCAGTTACATAAAAAGTAGGATAACAGAAATTGCAGACCCTGGGTTTTTAGAAGAACCAGTTGAACCAAAAAACATATGTTTTTCCTTTTTTTTGATATATTGTTGTTATTATTGTAAGGTGCTGTTGAATCAGTTCTGACCCATAGTGACCCTATGCACAACAGAATGAAATACTGCCCAGTCCTGCACTATCTTCACAGTCTTTGCGATGCTTGAGCCCATTGCTGCTGCCACTGTGCCAATCCATCTCATTGGAGGTTTTCCTCTTTTTCTCTGACTTTCAACTTTATCAAGCATGACGTCCTGCTCCAGAGACTGTTTCCTCCTGATAATATGTCTGAAGTATGAGAGACTAAGTTTCACCTTCCTGGTTTTTAAGGAGCACTCTAGGTTTACTGTTTGCAACACAGATTCATTTGTTCTTCTTGCAGTCCATGGTATTTCAGTCTTCTTCTCTAACAATTGTATGCATTCTTCTATGGTCTTCCTTAATCACTGTCCACCTTTCACATGTATATGAAGTTATTCAAATTACCATGGCTAGGGGCAAGTGCACCTTAGTCCTTTTGACATCTTTTCTCTTGACCACTTTGAAGAGGTCTTATACAGCAGATTTGCCTAATGCAGTATGTTGTTTAATTTCTTGACTGCTGCTTCCATAAGTGTTGATAGCAGATCCAAGCAAAATTAAGTTTTTGACAACTTCAGTCTTTTTTCCATATATGTTATTTATTTGTCCATTTGTGAGGAT
The DNA here is from genome assembly GCF_000296735.1 of Chrysochloris asiatica. Classification (NCBI taxonomy): domain Eukaryota; kingdom Metazoa; phylum Chordata; class Mammalia; order Afrosoricida; family Chrysochloridae; genus Chrysochloris; species Chrysochloris asiatica. Next base: position 5,843,474 of record NW_006408712.1, read on the forward strand.
TTTCATTTTCTTTATACTGAAGTGCAATCCCTAATGAAGGCAGTGGTCTTTGATCTTCATCAGTAAATATTTTAAGTACTCTTTGATTCAGTAAGCAAGATTGTTTGATCTGCACATCGCAGGTTGTTAATGAGTATTCCTCCAATCCTGATGCCAAGTTCCTCTTCCTATAATTCAGATACACTCATTATTTGCTCAGTGTACAGATTAAATAATCATGGGGGAAGAATATAACCCTGACACACGTAGTTCTTGATATCAAACCATTCAGTGTCCCCTTCTTCTGTTCGACCGACTGCCTTTTGGTCTATGTAAAGGATCCTCATGAGCACAATTAGCTGTTCCAGAATATTCATTTTCCACAATGTTATCCATAGCGTGTCATGATTCTCACAGCTGAAAGTCTTTGCAAAGTCAATAAAGCACAGGTACACATCTTTCAGGCATTGTCTTGCCTTTCAGCCAACATCCATCTGACATCCCGCAATGATAGCTCTCAATTCCATGTCCTGTTCTGATTCTGGTTTGACCTCTGGTAATTCTTTGTCAATGTAATGCTGCAGTTGTTTTTGAATTATCTTTAGCAAAATTTTACTTGCATGTGATGTTAATGATATTGTCCAATGATTCCCGCATTCTCTTGAGTCACCTCTCTTTGGAATGGATACAAACATGGATCTCTTTCAAAACAGTTGGCCAGGTAGCTCTCTTTCAAATTACATGACATAGATGAGTGAGAGCCTCCAGTGCTGCTTAAGTTTGCTGAAATATTTCAATTTGTATCACTCCAATTCCTGGAATCTTGTTCTTGTCAATGCCTTCAGTGTGCGTTGGACTTCTTCCTGCAATATTATTGTCTCTTGAAATGGTTGAACATTATCCATTTCTTTTTTTGTACACTGACTCTGTGTATTCCTTCCATATTCTTTTGATGCATTCTGCATCATTCAATATTTTGCCCACAGAATCCTTCAATAAAGGTATTTGCAATGAGTAAGTCATTGCTGTTGCAATATTCCATCATGTGATCTTCAGCATTCTTTCTATCACCAACGCTGTATTTTCCAACTGCTGATCCTTCCTCTTTGTTTCCAACCTTTGCATTCTAATCACCAGTAATTATCAATATATTTTGATTGCATATTTGATCAGTTTCAGACTAAAGAAGCTGATATAATTCTTCAATTTCATCATCACTGGCTTTAGTGGTTGGTGTGTGAATTTGAATAATAGTGGTCTTAACTGGTCTCCCTTTTGGGTGTATGTATATTATCCTATCATGGGCAGCATTGTACTTCAAGATAGATCATGAAATGTTCTTGATGATGAATGCCATCTATTCCTCTTGAATTTGTTATTTCCAGCATAGTAAACCATATGGTTGTCAGATTCAACATGGTCAATACCAATCCATTTCAGCTCACTAATGCCTAAGGTATCCATCTTTATGCATTCCATTCAATTTTTGACAACTTCCAATTTTCCTAGATTTATACTTCATACATTCCATGTTCCTATTATTATGGGTATTTTCAGTTGTTTTTTCTCATTTTGAGTTGTGCCCCCTCATCAAAGTTAGGCTCCTAAAGCTTTACTCCATGTGTACCATCACAGTCATCTCTACTTTGAGGAGGCAGTTCTTCCTCAGTTATATTTTGAGTGCCTTCCAACTGAGGGGCTCATCTTCCGGCACTGTATCATCTGAGAATATTCTTGTGCTTTTCATAATGTTTTCATTTTCCGGTACTATATCTGACAATTTTCAGCTGATTTTTGCAAGGTTTTCAGTGGCTAAACTTTTAGAAGAAGTCGGCCTCTCCTTCTTCCCAGTCTTAGTTTGTAAGCTCAGCTGAAACCTGCCCACCATGGATGACCTTGCTGATATTTAGGACGCCAGTCATCTAGTTTTCAGCATGTAAGCAACATGCAACCCACCACAGTATGACAAATTGATAGTCAGTGGTGGAGGACTATTGTGAGGAATAGGTACTGAAATATATATTTTCCTCTGAATAGCAAATAGTAACCCATCTTTTCTGTGCTGATCTGCTATTCCAGTTTAAACGTAAATAGAATTTCCATATTGTTGTTAGGTGTTGTCGAGTGAGTTCCATCTCACAGCTTCTCCATGTACAACAAAAGGAAACATTTCCTGGTCCTGCATGATAGCACAATCTTTGCTATATATGAGCCCATTGTTTCAGATATTGTGGCAATTCCTTTAATTGATGGCCTTCCTCATATAGTTTAGAGGTTTATTTTAATATTTTCCATTGATCTATGGGGCTATCATTGTACCAACATCCTTCTGCATATTTAGTATTACTTCATTCTAAATAATAATAAGATAAGAACCTCTACTTTGTTGTTAGTTAGGGTTATCTTGTTTGTTTGTTTGGGGTTTTTTGCATTATGCTACTCATCACAAAGAGCTCTGGTAATGTAGTGGTTACGAATTGGGCTGCTAACCTCAGGGTCAGCAATTTGAAATTACCAGCTGTTCTGTGGGAGAAAGATGAAGCTTTCTGCTCC
>NW_006408712.1:5847345-5861651 GCF_000296735.1 Chrysochloris asiatica
GAATGTACTAGAAGCAAAATAGTGTTTACTTGACAGTAAAATATAATCTAGCAAGCCTACTATGAGAGATCCTCCTGGAAAAATAAATACACATACACAGACATATTTAAAAAATCATACACATTATCTGCTGTGACTTCTTTACAAGAAAGATTCTATCCCTCTAGTGAGTCCTAGAGTCCTGGTATGGTGCTAAAGGACAAGCACTGGACTGAAAAGTATAAGGTAGGTGGTTCAAACCTACCAGTTGCTCCTTGGAAACTCTATACAGGGTTTCTATGAGTTGAAACTGACTCAAAGTCACTTAAGAACAACAGTTTATAAAACATCAATTAGCTAAAGTCAATATTAATGAGTGTAACATTAGCTTTCAACTGGGACATATAAAAGTAGATAGTATTACAAGGTTTTTTTGTGGAACAATCTTTGTTTGTAACAGTCAGGTGAAATTAACTTTCCATTCAAGAATTCATACTTTTTAAACAAACAAACAAACAAACATTGATTGCAATCCCCACAGTGTAATCAAATTCTTCCGATTTCCTTCCTTGTCCTTCTTTCCTACCCCTTCCTGCCTTCTAAGTTTTATCCCTGGACAAGTAAGTGTTGCCATTTTGATTTGGTATGGTTGATTGTTCTAACACCTCCCACTTCTTATGGGTCCCCTTACAGTCCTGCCTATCATTTGGCTGATAATCATCAATGAGTAAGTTGAGTCACGGGGGTGAGTTCAATTCCCAACTTGAAGGATGTCCAAAGGCCATAGTCTCTGGGGTTTCCATTCTATCTTAATGACTCTTCTAGAGAACATGGGGTGTTCTGTCTAGTTTCAAGTTTGAACTTTGACCTTAATTTGCTGTGACCCTTAGGACAAAGCACTTAATTTAACTCTTGGTTATTGTTTTTGTTGCTTGGATGAACTACCATTTGTTTATCACTTCCTCAGTTAAATAACATGAGTTGTTTTCCGTTTAGGGTGATTATGAATGAAACTGCTATAAATATTTACATTCAGGTTTTGGTGTGAACATATATTTTCATTCTTTTCTGTACCTAGAAGTGGGATTGCTGGGTCACATGGTAAATCTACACATAACTTTCTTAAAAATTGTTTTCCAAAGTGCCTATATTGTTGTTGTTGTTGTTGTTAAGTGTCACTGAGTTGGTTCCGACCCATAGCGACCCTGTATAGTGTTTCCAGGGAGCAGCTGGTGAGCTTTAACCACTGACCTTGCAGTTCAAACAGCTTTGCAGTCTGGCTCATTAACCCACAGCACCACACCAAAGTGCCTATACCAGTTTAATTTCTACCACCAGTGCATGAGAGTTCTACTAAAATACTTGTTTTGTTTTTCAGTTTATCTTGTGTGTGTGTGTGTGTGTGTGTGTGTGTGTGGTGCTTTATGATCATCACTGGACTACAAACCGTAATGTCGGCAGTTCAAACCCACCAGATGTTCTCTGGAAACCCTGTACCGGGTCGCTATGAGTTGGAACCAACTCAACGGCACTTAACAATAACAATGATAATATTGTTATGAGTCAGAATCAACTGTCAGCCGTGGTAAGGAAATAGGTGTGTAATGGTATGTCATCATGGCTGTAGTTTACATTTACCCATGTTTCAAAGTGCTTACTTGACATTTACATATTTTCTCTGGTGATGCCTTAAAATATTTTGCTCATTTTAAACTTTGGTTGCTCGTTTTCTTATTGCTGAAGTTTGAGAGTTCTTCATGTATTTTAGTTGGAAGTGTTTAAGTAGATAACATGTGTTGCAAGTCAGTGATTTCTTTTACTAGTCAGGGATTTGTCTTTTCAAAACATTTTTATTTATTTATTTATTTATTTTATGTCCAGAGTTAAATTTATTTCTCAGTACAAGTGCTTGTGTAATAGCCACTGTTACTATAATGTGATCACTAGTATCATTATTTAAAAAATACTTTATTGTGTTTTACATGAAAGTTTACACAGCCATTTACGTTCCCATTGAATAATTTTTATATGTTGTACCGTGACGTTGGTTACAATTTTCAGAATGTGTCTGAATTCTCATTATTTCCATTCTGTTTCCATTGAAGTCGCTTTTCTGCTCCACCTTGCCTTCTCATCTTTTGCTTGTGGATAAATGTTGACCTTTTAGTTTTATATGTTTGATTGTTTAAGGGAGAAAATTACTCACAGGTGGCATTGCTCATTTTATAAACCAATCTTTTATTTGGCTGAAAGGTGACCTCAGGGAGTGGCCTCAGTTCAAAGTTCATAGGGTCTCTTAGAGTAACAGTCTTGGGGGTTCTTCTGGTTTCTATCAGTCCAGTAAGTCTGGGATTTTTTTAGGAATTTGAATTTGGCTCTACATTTCCCTCCCATCCAGAACTTTCTATTCAGTCAGTTGGTGGTGGTAGCCAGATGCCATCTAATTCTTCTTGTCTCATGCTGTGTGGTTCCTGTGGGCTATTAGTCCTGGAAAATACTGATTTTCTATCGATGAACAAAAGTTTTCAATTTTGAATAAATTCAACAAATGATCTTTTTCTCTTACATATCATGCTTTTTATTTCATGTCTAAAAAATAAATGTCTGGCAAAAGTCACAAAATTTTCTGCTTTTTTTTTTTTGAGAAGATGATAGTTTTTGTTTTAACATTTAGGTCTGTTGTTTCTTATGTTAAAGTTTTATATTTGGTGTTATGTAAGACTCACGGTTCATTCTTATGCATATGGATATTTAATTGTTCCACTATGGTTTGTTAAAAAGATTATCCTTTCTCCATTAATTTGCCTTGTAACATTACATTTTGGTATAACATAAAACAATAATTTGCATGTATTGTCAAATGGAAGAAGCAGTTCATAGGATCCAATTGCTCAATCGGTTTTTATTAATCACATGTTTAACAGAGATTAAAAAATCATGCCTAAATATGATAGGTGCTTCTTTTAGTAGGTTGGATTTTCTGTAGATTCTTCTAACTAAAGTTTCCACTCTATTTTGTGAGAATATCCACTAAGAAGTCCTGGCTTCCATTAAAAAGAAAATTAAATGTATTCTTTACATTTGGACTGCCGCCTTACTTTAAAACTTTTCAAAATATTAAAACCAAACTAGAAACTCCTAATGTATGGTGTTTTGAACATTACCATATATTTTTAAATAGAAATAACATTTGCAAATGATGATGATGTATTCAGGCTAGCTCATAAATATTTAATTCATCACCAAGAAAAAGGAGAACTAGCTGGTAGATAGAGGCATGTGGAGACTTTGATAGGAATTTATTTAAAAGCTCTTAGGCATTGCAGATGGAGTCCTGGTGTGGTATTGTAGGCTAAACACTGGACTGTTTACCACAAGGTCAGTGGTTCAGACCCACCAGCCACTTTTCAGAAACCCGACACAGGGTCATTATGGGTTGGAAGCGCCTCCACTGCACAATAGCAGCAGTTACAGGAGTTGTAGACCCTGAATCATTAGGAGAACCAGTTTACCAATACAAAGTATGTCGTTCCAATTTCTCTGTTACTATTATCATTAGGCACTGTTGCCAAATATCGGGGCTTGGATGTATGGATATCTTCAGTGCTTCATCAGTTTGTTGAAAGATTTCAATTTGCAGTCCATGAATTCCTGGAGCCTTGTTCTTTGCCAATGCCTTACCTCTTGAAATGGTTGAACATTCACCATTTCTTTTGGATACTGAAACTCAGTGTATACCCTCCAACTTCATTTGATGTTTGCTGCATCATTCAATATTTTGCCCATAGAATTTTAATTTTTTCTTCATTTCTTTCAGCTTGAGAAATTCTGAGCATGTTCTTCACTGTTGGTTTTCTAACTCCAGATCTGACTTTGTCTTCTTGTGTTTCCCTTTGAAAATTTCTCTTCAACTCTTTGGCTTCCTCATACCTTTTGCTTTAGCATCTCTACAGTGGAATGCAAGTTTCAGAATCTCTTTTGACATCCATTTTGGTCTTGACTGTCTTTACTGTCTTTTTATGACCTTCTGATTTCTTCCTGTATGATGGTCTTGATAACCCCCCATAGTTCATCTAGTCTTCAGTCATCCATACCTTGTTCTTGATATGGTCTCTACATTCAGGTGGACTATGTTCAAGGTCATATTTTGGTTTTAATAGACTTGTTGAAATTTTCTTCAGTTTCAGCATGAACATGCATATGAGCGATTGGTGATCTGTTCCACAGTCTGTCCCTGGCCTTGTTTTGGCTGACGATACGGAGTTTATCCACTGTCTCTTCCTACAGATGTAGTCAATTTGATTTCAGTGTATTCCATCTGGTGAAATCTATGTGTATAGTCATCTTTTATGTTGTTTTAAAAAGGTATTTGCAATGAAGCAGTCATTGGTCTTGCAGAATTCTCTGATGTGATCTCTAGCATCATTTTTGTCACCAAGGTCAACTACTGATCCTTCCTCTTTGTTTCAAACCTTTGCATTCAGATTGCCAGTAATTGTCATTTCATCTTCATTACATGTTTGATCAATTTCACAATGAAGAAGTTGGTATAATTCTTCAATTTCATCATCACTGATTTTATTGGTTAGTGTGTAAATTAGAATAATGATGATATTAACTGGTCTTCCTTGTGGGCATATGGCTATTGTACTTCAAGATAGATCTTGAAATTTTCTTTCTGATGATGAATGTGGCACCATTCGTCTCCAATTTGTCATTCCCAGCATAGTAAACCACAGGATTGTCAGATTCAAAATGACCAATAGCAATCCATTTTAGATCACTAATGCCTAGGATATCAATCGTTGTGTGTTTCATTTCGTTTTTCACAACTTCCAATTTTCCTGTATTCATACTTCGTATATTCCATGTTCTGATTATTAATGGATGTTTATAGCTCTTTCTCATGGTTGGGAGTTGTGCCCCATCAGTAAATGAAAGTCTTGAGGGAATTACTCGATTCCTACCATCATGGTCATTTCTACTTTGTGGAAACAGCTCTTCCCCAGTTACATTTTTTTTTAATGTTTTATTGTGAATTGTATGAGTTTACATGGGAGAACTTTAGTTTTACATTCATTCCATCGTATATCGTCTCACTGTCCTCAGTTACATTTTGAGTGCCTTCCATCATCAGCATGCTCTCTGAGTGCTGAGGGGCTCATCTTCTGATACTCTATCTGATAATATTCTGGTGTTACTCATAATGTATTCATCTTCTGGCACTATATCTGACAATGTTCTGCTGTTCTTTATAAGGTTTTCAATGGCTAAACATTCAGAAGTAGTCCACCTCTCCATCTTCCTAGTCTGTCTTAATCTGGAAGCTCAGCTGAAATCTGTCCACCATTGGTGACCCTGCTTTTATTTTAAATACCCATGATATAGCTTCCAGCATCATAGCAACATGCTAGCCACTACAGTATGACAAACAGACAGATGTGATGATCTTGATATATTTGCATAAATTTGGTGCCTTGTTCATTATTGTATGGTGATGAGTGATATTAAATATCTATTTTTTCATAAAGGTACTAATACTTTTTTGTTTTTGTTTTCATGAAAAGTAATTTTTAAATCTTTATATTCTCTCTCTTTGTCGTTTGGTTGAAAATTAGTTTGTCACTCAATAATTTATACACATTTTGCTTTGTGACATTGGTTGCAATCCATTCCCAATTCCTCCTTTGGTTTCTCCCTGCATTCTCTTTTTACATTGTTCTTCTTTCCATAACCTTTCTGCCTTCTGAGCACTGTTTTTGGGCAAATGTTGCTCATTTTGTCCACATGGTGGGTTGTACTGAGAAGTAAATTCTTCCCTTGTGTTACTATTCACTTTATAGGTTTGTGTATTGTGTGACTGAAAGTTTATCCTAAGCTTAGTACTTTTCTTACGTTATTTTAAATAACCTCATTCCTATAACAACTCTATGAATTAGATATTATATCTTTACAGAAGTATCCTGTAGGTTATTAGTTTTTCAGTACTGTGCAATTCTCTAGGTGAAATTTTCCTGAGTGTGTTATGCAAACATTTTTATATGTTGATGACCAATTTCATATGTATTTTTTCCCATTCAATGGATTCAATGTATGTCTTTAACTTGGTGCGTGTTGAAATGGAAGTTCAGTTCCCAGCAGCAGTTCCTCACTAGCCTACCTTGAGTTTCTAAAGCCACCCTCCTTCCAGCTGGAGTCCTGCAGCACTCTGCAGACCTCTTTCTTCAATGCAAAAAGAAGCCACTTTTTCCACCCTGGAAACAGCCTTCACCAGGGTGACTGGCCTCCACTCAGGAAGTCTGTGGGTCTCATACCCAGGCTGGGAAAACCACACACAGGTGGGAGAGGCTATGAACATTTTGCCCTGCTGCCCAGCTCACTGGCTGGGGGCTCGACTCTTTGAATCTCCTGCCTTGTGAATGGGGTTGGGGTGCAGTACAGTTGCAGACCAGAGAGTCGCAGGCACAGAGGGGTTGTGCATCCCTCACTTGGATGAGATGGATTTGATGACCGTGGAGGGCCCTGCAGGGCCAGGGCAGTGCGTACCTGCACCATACTGTCCTGCGACCTGGTTCCACATCGGGTTGTCATCATAGGACCGAGAAAGACCTCACCTCTTGTGGAACTAGTCCATTCTGGGGCTGTGGCAGACACAAGCGCAGCCCTCTACTGACCTCACTGCATGATGTATCTATATAAGTCTATAAGGAACTCCACCGTTCTCAGGCCTGGCATCAAACCACCCCAGAACACATGCACAGTGCTAATTTATTTACTAATTACCAGGATACTATCACAATGAATCCATGGCTTCTTAACCCCTATTTATACCCTTTTTTTTTAATACAAATATGATCAAAAGTAATATTTTCAGAATATTGAATGAGATTGAAAATAATTTCTGGAAATGTCTAAGACATATCCCTGACATGAGCAGGGGTATACTATGATAGGACCTTTTTAAAAACATAATTTCCAACTGTTGTGAGTATGTTGTTATTGTTGTTAAATGCCATCGACTTAGTTCTGACTCATAGAGGCCCTGTATAGGTTTTCCAGTGTGATGGATCTGGAATTCACATCCAGTTGGATTGGATTCCAGAATCTTCTCTTCCCTGGTGATGTTGATGTTTGCTGTCCAGTCATAGCCACCCCACAGGACACAGCAGAATAGCCTCAGAGGGTTTTCTAGGCTGCAGACTTTCCAGGATCAGATTGCCAGATCTTCTCTCCTTGGGAGAACTTTGGGTTAGCAGCCCAGCATGCATTGTGCCATCATCCCTGATTAGACTTTTTTGGCTTACAAAAAAGAAACAAATGGTGAATGGGAAAGAGATTCTCCTTTAAAGAGAGCGAGAAATAGGAGAAAGAGAGTTAAAGGGGATGAGTGTATATAAATGAAGATCATTATTTTGAATAAACTGTGAATGATGACTTAAAAGAAGCCAATGTGTTCTGCTCAAAAGATACTTGAGAAGGAAAAACTAGAGTATAGAAAAGGGAGATTAGGTAAATGAGTTCCTCTTTCTGACCACTAGGTGACACCATTGCCAGAGAACCTTGGTTGCTATTGAGGTGGTGGTGGTGAGGGCTTTGGGAGAGGGGAACCTGAAGGAGGAAGGTGGTAGGAGGAAGTGGCAGTCCATTTCCATAATGGATATTAGAAGCTGACAGAAATCATGTAGGGAGTGACTTACAGAGATTTGAATCCAAAGTGTATGTATGCCCTGTTCAGGTGTCCCATTTGCTGTCAATGTGTTTTGTTTATATTTCTGCCAAACACCAAGTAAGAAGGCACTGTAAGTGTAGGGATTAAGGTGCAGTACCTGGAACTAGACTTTTAGGTCTGAAAACTGGCTCTGCCACTGTTGGTTGCTTCGTCGTACTGAGCCAGTCACTCAAACATTCTGAATTTCATTTTCCTTCTCTGTAAAATGGTCACAGTAATTTCTACTCCAAAGAGAGACGTTATGATTAAATGAAATAATAGATGTAAAATACTCAGACTAGGTATAATTCCTCAAAACTCTTAAGTAGAATTATTGTTGTTATTATGTAAGAATCTCTTAAAATCACAGTAAATTCTCAGCTCTTGTTTCCATGTTTTGTTTTTGTGCTTCATTTTGTCCTTTCCTCTCCTCTCATCTTCTGCCCTCTTCTTTTATTCTCCCCAACTTTTCAATGACCTGATGCTGCTCTTTGCTCACTGTTAGTCACTCTGCGAAACAATCTAGAAGGCTTGCAGCCTAAGATTGCAGCCTAAGTGGCACTTAATGTCTATGATATGATATGTGATTTGGATGTTGTGTGAATGCCATATCATAGTCTGGTCCTGCTTTTTCTTTAAGCATCTTGAACACATTTCATGACTTAGCAGTGATCCTCAATGAACTGAGGGATTCACTTTTGTGTTTGATACTGAATCTACATCATTAGAAATATCTCCATATCTGACATAGATCCCTTTCACATGTGTTTGATACTGAATCTACATCATTAGAAATATCTCCATATCTGACATAGATCCCTTTCACAGTTTCACTAGCCTTCTTGTAGCATTCTAGCCTTGTAGATTTGTAGCCTTGGAGTTGATCATTTAATAGCTTGGAGAATTATGTCTTTGTATTTGAAGATCATCACGATTGTCAAGTACAACATAGAACAAAAAGGCGTTGACAGAACAAGGGGATACTTCTTGTTGTTAAGTGTCATCAAGTTGTTTCTGACCCATAGCAACACTGTATAGGGTTTCTGAGGAGCAGCTGGTGAGCTCGAACTGCCAACCTTGCAGTTCAAATGGCTTTGCAGTCTGGTGTATTAACCCACAGCGCCACACCAGGACTCCAAGAGGATACTACCTGGTTTAAAATAAAGAAAGGTGTGTGTCGAGGTTGTATCCTTTCACCATATTTATTCAGTCTGTGTGCTGAACAAATAATCTGAGGAGCTGGTCTATGTGAAGAGGAATGCGGCATCAGGACTGGAGGAAGGCTCATTAATAATATGGGTATATAAAGATGACATATACACAGATGAGGAGGACTTGAAGCACATATTTATACCTCAACATAAAGAAAACAAAAATCCTAACAAGTAGACCAATAAATAACATTATGATAAATGGAGACAATATTGACATTGTTAAGGAATTAATTTTCCTTGGATCCACAATCAACATCCATGAAAGAAGCCATCAAGAAATCAAATGACTTATGGTACTGAACAAATCTGCTACAGAAGACCTCTTGTTGTGTTATTGTTGTTATTGTTAGGTGTCATTGAGTTGGTTCCAACTCATAGCAACCCTATGCACAACAGAATGAAGCGCTGCCCAGACCTGTGCCATCCTTACAGTTGTTACCCTTGAACTCGTTACTGTCACCATTGGGTCAATCCATCTTGTTGGGAATCTTCTTGTCTTTCACTGATCCTTCACTCAAGCAAGCATGATGTCTTTCTCCAGGGGCTGGGCCCTCTTGATAACATGTCTGAAGTATGAGAGACAAAATCTAGCCAACCTGGCTTCCAACAAGCATTTTGACTACATTTCTTTGCACACAGATTTGTGTGTTCTCTGGCAATTCATTTTACTGTTGTTGTTCTTCTCCAACAGCATAATTCAAATGCATTGATTCCTCTATGGTCTTCTTTAGTAATTGTCCAATTTCCACATGTATATGAGGCAATTACAAAGATCATGGTTTGGATCAGGCACACCTTAGTTCTAAAATTGCTATCTTTGCTCTTCAACACTTTTAAGAGGTCTTTTGCAGTAGATTTGCCTAATGCAATACACTGCTTAATTGCTGGGCTGCTGCTTGCATGAGTGTTGATTATGGATCCAAGCAAAATGAAGTCTTTGACAACTTCAATCTTTTCACCCTTTATCATGATGTTATTTATTGGTTCAGTTGTGGGGAATTTTGTTTTCTTTACACTGAGGTACAATCTATACTAAAGTCTATATTCTTTGATCTTCATCAGTAAGTATTTGAAGTCTTCTTCCTTAGCAGCAAACAAGGTTGAATTATCTGCATATTGCAGGTTGTTAATGAGTCTTCCTCAAGAACTCTTGAGAATGTTAAAAAGCAAAATGCCTTTTTGAGGAATAAGGACCATGGTATTTTTAATTACCTCATATATATGAGAAAACTGAACAATGAATAAGGAAGAACTAATTGATGCATTTGTACTATGATGCTGATGAAGAATATTGAATACACCGTGGGCTATCAGAAGAACAGACATGTTATATTGGAAGAAGTATAGCCAGAACGATCCTTAGAAGCAACGTTGATGAGACTTTTTCTCGCTTTGGACATGTTTTCAGGAGGCACTGATTACTGGAGAAGGACATCATGCCTGGTGAGTAGAGGGTCAGCAAAAACGAGGAAGACCCTTAATGAGATGGATTGACACAGCGAATGCAACAGTGGGCTCAAACACGTCAACAATCGTGAGACTGGTGTAGGACTGGGCAGTGTTTGTTCTGTTGTACATAGAGTCACCTGGAGTCAGAACTAACTCCATGGTGCAGAAGACTTAAAATACTTACTGATGAAGATCGATGGCTTATAAACTTCAGTATGGATTACATCTCAACGTAAAGAATGTTTTGTGATGATGGAAATGTTCGATATCTGGAGTATACCTGTGGTAGTCACTAGCCAGACTTCTGGTGTGGCATTGTAGGATCAGCACTGAACTTGTTAACCACAAGGTCTTCTTCATCAGTAAGTATTTCAAACTTACTAATGGCAGTTCAAACCCACCAGCTGCTTCTTGGAAACCCTATACAGGGTCGCTATGAGTTGAAACTGACTCAATGGCACTTAACAACAACAATCACTAACCATACAAGGCCATCAAGCACTAGAAATGTGACTCTTGTGATTGGGGAACTGAATTTAAAAAATTATTTATTTATAATTAATTTAAAGTCAAGTATCAGTACATGGCATATAGTTACCATTTTGGATCACAAAGATGCATAGGACCACGTAACATTGTGGTCTGTTATTTGTAAGATTGCAATGAGTTAAATTGACAAGATAGTAACTAATAGCAACAGAACATTTTAGAATCTTAACACATAGCAGGTTGAGATAGATACCTTTTTTTCTCCTTTTAGGAGCCATAGGTGGTGTGTGATAGATTTTGTTCTTCTTCTACCCACTACTTGGTTAACACTGGACCTTGCACTATTGTCTCCATGGCACCACTCATTTCTAGCTTACTACCTTGTTTCTAAGGAGCTCTGGTAGCATGCTGTTGTTGTTGTTGTTAAGTGCCGTCGAGTCGGTTTCGACCCATAGCGACCCTAAATAGGGTTTCTGAGGCTGTAAATCTTTACAGGAGCAGATCGCCTCATCTTTCTCCTGCGGAGCAGCTGGTAGTTTTGAACTGCTGACCTTCCGGTTCGCAGCCCGATTCGTAACCACGACGCTACCAGAGCTCCTTAGCATAGTGGTTACAAACTGGGCTGCAAACCTAAAGGTCAGCAGTTCGAAACTACCAGTTGTTCCATGGGAGAAAAATTAGGCTTTCTGCTCCCGTAAAGATTTACAGTCTCAGAAACCCTATACAGGGTCGCTATGAGTCGGAACTGACTCCACAGCACATAACCAACCATCCAATCTTGTTTCTGGTGAAACACAAGACAGTGTTCCTGAATCTCAGGTGATCATTGAGATCATTAGCTCTGCCTACAGGTGGCACAGTGTGAGCTTGGCTGTTTATTTTGAAGCTCTTTTCATTCCAGTCTCTCTTTGTTCCATTTAAAAAGTGTAAATGGATAAAACAAACATCCTTGGTTGGTGGCTTAACTCTCATGTGTCCTTTCAGCAGCTTGCATAGCCAGGACTGTTATTAGCAAGGTGAACTCTGCTGATTTTCTACCTTTGCACTACAATCAGAAAACCTGCAACAGCTGGTGAGGAGAAGCCAGGTGTTTGGGCTTCTACAGGTATACCAGGAGCTTACCTTTTAAGTGGTGTTTTTGGATTTAGAAAGGAGCCCTGGTGGTGCTGTGGGATAAGCACTGAGCTGCTAACCACAAAGTTGGCAGTTCAACACACTAGTGGTTCCAAGGGAGAAAGATAACGCTTTTTGCTCTCTTAAAGAATTGCAGCCTCTTAAACCCTATTTGGAGTCCTCGTGTGGCACACTGGGTTAATGTGCTAGACTGCAAGGTTGGTTTGAACTGTAAGGTCAGCGGTGCAAGCTCACCAGCTGTTCCTTGGGAACCCTATACAGGGTCAGTATAAGTGAGAATCTTCTGGATAGCAGTCGGCTTTTGGGTTCAAATTTAAAAAGGAATGCCTAGAATTTCCCAAAGTGCAGAATCTCTGTTAGCAAGCAGCATCTGCTATATGTATGTATACACACACAGACACACATAAACATTGTTTTGTTGGAAGCTGTAGTTACTTACTTATACAAGTTTATTTTCTCACGAATTATTCAGTGGAGTGATCTCTTTGCTTGAATTCTAGAGATTAATGCTTGACAGTTAATAAAGAAGTACATAAGTGTCTCTGTTTTCAAAAGTAAACCAATGGAGCACTGAATTGAGCTCTGGTAGCGTAGTGGTTTAGGAGCTCTGGTAGTGTAGTGGTTACGAATCGGGCTGTAAACCTCAAGGTCAGCAGTTCGAAACTACCAGCCGCTCCGCGGGAGAAAGATGAGGCGGTCTGCTCCCGTAAATATTTACAGCCTCGGAAACCCTGTGTAGGGTCGCTATGAGTCGGAACCGACTCCACGGCACATAACAACAACAACAACAGCATAGTGGTTATGAATTGGGCTGTGAACCGCAAGGTCAGCAGTTCAAAACTACCAGCTGTTCCATGGGAGAAAGATGAGGCGTTCTGCTTCCGTAAATTTTACAGCCTCGGAAACCCTGTATAGGGTTGCTATGAGTCAGAACCAACTCCACAGCACATAACCACCACTTAAGCATATGTTTCCCCAGCCAACCCAAGTACTGATTGTATAGTAATCTTATCACAAAAGGTGATAACTTGGTGACTACAGTTAAGGTACTTGGGAAACTTTTGTTCCTTTTGTGAGATCTGAGAGTTTGGGTGCCACTCAGATTTACCATTAAACTCTGACGTCAGCATTGACTAGCTGTGTGATTTTTCACAATTATTTAAGTTCTCTGAGCCCTGGTTTACTCATCTATAAAATGAGGGTATTAATGGCTCCTGCTTCCTTCACGGGGTCATTATGTGACCTTGTAGTTTAGTGTGGTTAATATTATCCCTGAAACCCAGTATCATAGTTCTTGTTATTGTACTCTTTCAAATGAGTGAATGAACACACTGCCATTCTTTTCATTATAAAGAACTAAAATAATCCACTTATACATATTCTTATTCTAAGCATACACAGTTACTGACATTGTTAACCTGTGAGATGCCATGGAGTCATCGCTGACTCATAGTGACCCTGTTCACAACAGAATGACACACTGCTTGATCCTGCTCCATCCTCACCATTGTTATGTTTATGATCATTTTGCAACCACAGTGTTAATATCCACCTTGTTGGGAGTCTTCCTCTTTGGCACGGAACCTCTACTCTACTGACATAGACTCATACAAATACATCAAAATATATATGAGCTCCATTGTATTGTAATTCAGATCAGGCTTCTGGTGAGATAGGAGGTGTTGGGAGATGCTGACTTAGGAAAAGACGTCTCAGGACAAAGTCAAGAGTAGAAGGGAAGTAGGTGTTTTGCAGGAAGACAAATCAGGTCAAAAGCATAGTTAAGCACTAAGAGTATATAATAATTAACTCTTCCCTTGGGATACTAAATAAAATCCAGTTTAAATAAATAAGATTATGCAAAAAACATGAACTCATCCACCTAAGTAGGATGAGGAAAAAAATCTGCCCAGAAGAGGTATTGGTTGCAAAGTTGGTCCTGGAAAAGAATAAACATAAAATGCTGGCGGAGGTTAAGGATCAGTCTGGATGCCAAAAATACAAAACTAAACAAAACCAGTTGCCATTGAGTTGATTCTGACTTATGGTGGCCCCATGTTTTATAGAGAAAAACTGCTCCATAGGTTTTTCAAGGTTGTGACTTTTTGAAAGGAGATCAGCATGTGAACCTTCTGAGGTGTCTCCAGGTGGGTTTGAAGTGCCACCCTTTCCATTATTAACCACATGCTTAACTGTGTGCACCATCTATGGATTCCATAGTCTGAATGCAGGAGTACAAGGGATTGAAGAACATATAGAACCTAGAATGTTGTTGTTAAGTGCTGTCAAGTCAATTCCAATCCATAGCAACCCTGTATAGGGTTTCCAAAGAG
>NW_006408712.1:5862596-5864721 GCF_000296735.1 Chrysochloris asiatica
GAGTCGGAACCGACTCCACGGCACATAACCACCACCACAATACTCTATCATCCTTAAGATGTGGACTTTGCCCTCATGTATCAAAAGGTAGCTAGAGCGCTAATCACCATAACCATACCTCAGATACAAGATGAAGGAAAGGAAAAAGAAGAGACAAGAGCAAGCTAGCTGTTGTTATAGGAAATTTCCTGGTATCTATAACACGGAGTCCTGGTGTGGAGCTGTGGGTTAATGTGTCAGACTGGAAAGCCATTTGAACTGCAAGGTCGGCGGTTCAAGCTCACCAGCTGCTCCTCAGAAACCCAGCACAGGGTCGCTATGGATCGGAACCAACTCGATGGCACTTAACAACAACAATCCAATAACACATTTGCTTACATCTTGCTAGCCAGAGATTAGTCTACACTTAGCACTAGTAGTGTAGTGGTTACGAATCGGGCTGCTAACCTCAAGGTCAGCAGTTCGAAACTACCGGCTATTCTGCAGGAGAAAGATGAGGCGTTCTGCTCCCGTAAAGATTTGCAGCCTCGGAAACCCCTGTGCAGGGTCACTATGAGTCGGAACCGACTCCGCGGTACTTAACAATAACAACTACACTTAGTTATTAGGGAGGCTGGGTGGTAAGGGCTTTATTTTGGTACATTTTTGCCAAGCAAAATCTGAGGTCGATTGTTAAAGGTAAGGAAAATGACTATCAGAGTTGTATTGGGCCGTCTGGAGTCCCGGTGTGGCGCTGTGGGTTAATGCGCCAGACTGCAAAGCCGTTTGAACTGCAAGGTCGGCGGTTCAAGCTCACCAGCTTCTCCTCAGAAACCCTATACAGGGTCACTATGGGTCGGAACCGACTCCACGGCACTTAACAACAACAACAACATGGGCCACCTGGTTGTTTCCAACACATAGTAACCTTATATAGGGTTTCCTAAGGCACCCTGGTAGCATAGTGGGTTATGTGTTGTTCTGCTAAACAAAAGGCTAGCAGTTTGAATTTACCAGCTGCTCTCTGAGAAAAAGATGAGGCCTTATAACCTCAGAAACGCTATACAGGTAAAGATTCATTGCCTTGGAAACCCTATACAGGGTTGCTGTGTATCAGCACCAACTTGATGACACTTAATAACAACAACAACATATGGTTTTCGAGAAGTGGATTTGAACTGTCGACCTTGTGGTTAGCAGTCTAGTGCTTATTCTACAGTACCACACCAGGACTCTGAATATTAGAGTAGGCAAATAGCAATCTCTATGAGCATCAATTCACTCTTATACTACGTCTTTACAGAATCTGCATTTTCTTTTTGTGGAAGCACCTCATCTGTATATTGTGTAGTAGCTTTAATATTTAGCCATGACTGACTTTATTTCAAACTCCAGAGGTAGACCCTGGTTGTGGAATGATAGAGAAATCTGACTCTCCTGGTCTTTTCTAACTACACTTAGGAATTTCCTACTTGTAAAGAAGATAATTCTGCTAATCGTCTGACCAAGCAATCAATTTCATTGTCATGGCAATAAAATGTGTGTATTTTTGTTTATTATATGCAAGCTTATATAACACACATACCCTGGTGGCACTCTGGGTTAGGTGTTGGGCTCCTAACCACAAGGTCAGTAATTCAAAGCCACCAGCCACTTTGGGGAAGAAATATGAGGCAATTTGCTCTGATAAAGACTTACACTCTTAGAAATCCTATATAGAATGCCATGAGTCAGAACCACCATTTACCTGTCAGTTTATTATATTGTGGTGTCTTGCATGCTGCTGTGATTCTGTAAGCTATGCCATCGGTATTTTAAATACCAGCAAGCTCACCAATGGTGGACAAGTTTAAGTTGTGTCCAGATGAAGACAGTCTAGGAAGGAGAGATATTACTTTTGATGATGCAGTCACTGAGAATATTATTAATTGCAGTGGAACACTGTCAGATAGTACTAGAATACTGAATACTGAAACATGATGAAGTGCATCAGACAATTCTCAGATATAGTGCAGGAAGATGAACCCCTCAGGTTAGAAGGCATTCAAAATATGATTGGGGCAGAGCTGCATCCTCTAAGTAGAGTTGACTGTGATGACTCATATGGAGTAAAGCTTTCAAGACCTTAATTTGATGTTGGGGCACA
>NW_006408712.1:5866459-5867624 GCF_000296735.1 Chrysochloris asiatica
TGCAAAGGCTTTTAATGATGTGGATCATGACAAACTGTGAACAAAATTGCGGAGCTTGAGTATTTCAGAACACTTAATTGTGCTCATGAGGAAACTGTACATAGACCATGAAGCAGTTGTTCCAACAGAACGAGGGAGCACTGAATGGTTTAAAATTAGGAAAGGTGTGTTCCAGAGTTGTATTCTTTCACCATAGTTATTCAATGTGTATGCTGAGGTACTGATCTGAGAAGCTAGATTACATGAAGAGGAACGTGACATTAGAACTGACAACCTGAGATACGCGGTGACCTTGCTTGCTGAAAACAAAGAGGATTTAAAATGCTTAGTGAAGAAAATCAAAGACCTCCATCTATAGTATGGGTTGCACCTCAGTATAAAGTAAATGAAAATTCTCACCACTAGACTGATAAATAACATCAAGATAAGTGGAGAAAAGTTTGAAGTTGTCAAGACTGCATTTGACTTGGATCAACCATCAACACTCATGGAAGCAGCAGTCAAGAAATCAAGCAGTGTATTGTATTAGGTAAATCTGCTGCATAAGACCTCTTTAAAGTTTTGAAGAGCAAAGATGTCAGTTTGAGGACTAAGGTGCACCTGACCCAGGCCATGGTATTTTTAATAACCTCATATGCATGTTAAAGTTTGACAGTGAATAAGGAAGACCACAGAAGAATTGATACATTTGAGTTATGGTGTTGGAGGAGAATATTAAAAGTATCATGGACTGCCAAAAGAACAAACCGATTTTTTTAGAGGAAGTATAGCCAAAATGCTCCTTGGAAGCCAGGATGGTCAGAGTTCGTCTCTTATACTTTGGACGTATTATCAGGAGGGACTAGTCCTTGGAGAAAGACATCATGCTTAGTAAAGTGGAGGATCAATGAAAAAGAGAAAGTCCTTAACAAGATGGATTGGCACAGTGGCAGCAACAATGGGCTCAAGTGTAGCAATGATTGTGATGTCACAGGACTCGGCTGTGTTTTGTTCTGTTGTTTATAGAGTATCTATGAATTGGTACTTACCTGTTGGCACTTAACAACAAAAAAGTCAGAAGCAACAAGATAAATATGTTGTTGTTAAGTGCCATCCAATCAGTTCCAACTCAGGGTGACCCCTTTAGAAGGTTCTTGAGGAGAGGCTGGTGGGTTTGAACTACTAA
>NW_006408712.1:5868709-5885502 GCF_000296735.1 Chrysochloris asiatica
TGCCCAGGCCTGTGCCATGCTCACAATTGTTATGCTTGATGTCACTGCTGCTGCCACTTTTCCAATCCATTTTATCGTGGATCTTCCTCTTTTTTTTTTGCTGAGTCTCCACTTTACCAAACATTCTCTAGGTACTGTCCCTCCTGATAACATATCACAAGTATGGATGACAAAATCTCACCATATTGAATTCTAAGGAGCATTCTGGCTGTACTTCTTCCAACTCAGATTTGTTTGTTCTTCTGGCAGTCCATGGTTCTTTCAATATTCTTCTCTAACACCATAACTCAAATGCATCAGTTCTTCCAAGGTTGTTGTCATTTATTGACCAACTTTCACACACAAATGAAGTGACTGAAAATACTGTGGCTTGGCCAGGTGCTCTTGAACACTTTAAAGAGGTCTTGCATAGCAAACTTACTTAATGTAACATGTCGTTTGAGTTCTTGAATGCAAGGGTGTTGATTGTGGATCAAGCAAAGTGAAATCTTGGGAAACGTCAATCTTTTCTCCATTGATCATGATGTTATTTATTAGTCCAGTTGTGAAGACTTCATGCTTAGTAAAGTGGAGGATCAATGTTTTCTTTACATTGAGGTGCAATCCACAACAAACGCTGTGGTCTTTGATCTTCATCAGTAAGTATTTTAAGTCCTCATAGTTTCTAGTAAGCAAGTTTCTTATCATCTGCATATTACAGGATGTTAATGCATCTTCCTCCAATCCTGATGCCACGTTCTTCTTCATATAATTCACCTTTTCAGATTATTTGCTAGCACACAGATAGAATAAGTATGATGAAAGAATACAACCCTGGTGCACACTTTTCCTGATTTTAAAACGTTCAGTATCCTCTTGCTCTGTTCTAATGACTGACTCTTGATCTATGTACAGGTTTCTCATGAGCAAAATTAAGTGCTCTGGAATATCCATTCTGCTGTAGTTTTCCATGATCTGCACAGTCAAAAACCTTTGTATAATCAATAAGTATCAAGTAAACATCTTCTGTTATTCTCTGCTTTCAGTCAAGGTTGAGCAATGATTTCCCTAATCCCATGCCCTCTTCTAAATCTGGCTTGAATTCCTGAAAGTGCTGTGTTGATAAAGTGCTGTGTCGATGTACTGTTGCAGCTGTTTTTGAATTATCATCAGCAAAATTTTACTTGCATGTGATATTAATGATATTGTCCCATGGTTTCCACTTTCTGTTGGGTCACCTCTCTTTGGAATGGGCACTAATTGGCTCTCTTCCAGTTGGTTGGCCAGGCAACTGTCTTCAAAATTTCTTGGCATAGATGAGTGAGCATCTCCAGTGCATCCCAGTTTGTTGAAAGATTTTAATTGTATTTATTTGATTCCTGGAGCCTTATTTTTTGTGAGGACCTTCAATGCAGCTTGGACTTCTTCCTTCAGTATGATTCTTGAGCATATGCTGGCTCTTAAAATGGTTGAACATTGACTATTTCTTTTTGGTACAGTGACTCTATATATACCTTCCATCTTCTTTTGATGCTTTTTTGCATCTTTCAATTTTGCCCATAGAATCTTTCAATATTGCAAGTTGAGGTTTAATTTTTTTCTTTATTTGTTTTTGTTTGAGAAATGCTGAATGCATTTTTCCCTTTTGGTAACTAGAGCTCTTTGCACATTTCATTATAATACTTTAATTTGTCTCCTTGAGCTCCTCTTTGAAATTTTCTGAACAGCTGTTTTATTTCCCCATTTCTTCTATTTGCTTTAGCATGTCTACACTGGAGATCAAATTTCAGTCTCTTCTGACATCCATTTTGGTCTCTTCTTTCTCGTCTTTTTAGTGACCATTTGATTTCTTCCTATGTGATATTCTTGATGTCATTCCAGAACTTTTCTGGTCTTTGATCATTAGTGTCTACTGCATCAAATCTGTTCTTGAGATGGTCTCTAAATTCAGGTGGGATATGTTCAAAATCATATTTTGGCTCTCATGGCTTCATTTTAATTTTCTGCAGTTTCAGTCTGAACTTACATATAAACAATTGATGGTCTGTTCCACAGTCTGTCCCTGTCCTTGTTTTAGCTGATGATACAGAGTTTCTTCCACCATCTCTTCCCACAGATGTTAACAGTATGATTCCTGTGTATTTTATCTGGTAAGGTAAATGTTTATAGCCTTCTTTTATGTTTTTAAAAAAGTTATTTACAATGATTAAGGCATTGGTCTTATAAAACTCTATCATGTGATCTCCAGCAGCCTTTCTATCACCAAGGTCTTATTTTCCAACTACTGATTCTTCCTTTTCATTTCCAACTTCTGCATTCCAATCACCAGTAATTGTCAATACATCTTGATTGCATGATTAATAAATTTCAGACTAAACAAGTTGGTAGAAGTTTCAATTTCCAGATCAGTGTCTTTATGGTTGTTGGGTACGTTTGAGTAATAGTACTCTTAACTGGTCTTCTTTGTTATGTGTATGGACATTATCCTAACAGAGACAGTATGGAACTTCAAGATAGTTCTTGAAATGTTCTCTTTTGTCAGTAAATGTGGTGTAATTCCTCTTCAACTTGTTGTTCTTGGCATAGTAAACCAATATGACCAAGACCAGTCCATTTCACCTCACAAATGCCTAGGATATCAATCTTTATGAGTTCCATTTCACTTTTGACAACTTCCCATTTTCTAGATACATACTTTGTATATTCCATGTTTCATTTGTTAATGGATGTTGGCAGCTGTTTCTCCTCATTTTGAGTTGTTCCTCATTCACCAATGAAGGTCCCGAAAGGTTTACTTCATTTGTGTCATTGTCACCTCTACTTTGATGAGGCTGCTCTTCCCCAAGTATGTTTTGAGTGACTTCCAGCCTGAGATGCTCTTCTTATGACATGAGCTATGACAATATTCTGCTGCCATTCACAATATTTTCATCTTCTGGCAATATATCTGACAATGTTCACTACTATTTGTAAGGTTTACAATGGCTAAACATTCAGAATTAGTCTGCCTTTCCTTTCTCCTTGACTGTCTAAGTCTGAAAGCAACATTGAAACCTGTCTACCAAAGGTACCCTGCTGCTAATTAAAATACCAGTGGCATAGCTTTCAGCATCACAGTACAGTGCAAGCCACTACAGTGTGAAAAATTGACAGATGAGTGGTAGAGACTCACTACACACAGAACAGAAAAAAATTCATGTAGTTACTACATTCAGCACCAATCCCAAAAAGGCTGACTGTTGTTCACACTATTCTGATGGATCTTGAATTAATCCCACATGGTCCAGTGACATATAGAACAATGGTGAATTATCCTCTCAGTATACTCCTGGTGTGGCACTATAGGATCAGTACTGGACTGTGAACCTCCAAGGTTGGCAGTCAAACCCACTAGTTGCTTCTTGGAAACCCTATACAGGGTCACTATGAGTTGGAATCGACTCGATGGCACTTAGCAACAACAACAACGATACAGTTAATGCTAATCATAGTGTTATTATTAAGTACACTGAGGAAGGGTAATTCACCATTATGCTATGTGTCACTGGGCCGCGTGGGGTTAATTCAAGGTCCATCAGAGTAGAGCGAACATCAGTCAGCCTTCTCAGGATTAGGATGCATATAGTAGCTATAGAAACTTGTTTGTATTACGTAAGTTAGAGCATTTTTCACAGGTCTGGACCATTGTGAAAGTGTACCTGTGGGAAGGTGAGTACAGATGGACATTGGTTGTAAGTTAGAAAATCAGGTGGAGGACATTCATTGGATGAATTCCTGCCTTTGATTCTTCATAACACCCCTTTCTACAGATTTTCATTGTATTGTGTGGAATTGCATAGCAGTTCTACTCTTGGAGTGAGTTAATCTGACGCAAGTCAGACAGTCTCATCACACTTGCCATATTGATTGGGTTAATCCAGGAAAAAGATACTTAGGGCTCTTGTCACCCTTAGCCTTAAGAGCCCAAACTCCACTGCCATCTAGTAGATTTTACCTATAATGCCTCTATAGGACAGATTAGAACTCCTTTGGGTTTCTAAAACGAAATCTTTTAGGACTAGCCTTATCTTTCTCCTGTGGAATGACTGGTGTGTTTCAGCTA
The DNA here is from genome assembly GCF_000296735.1 of Chrysochloris asiatica. Lineage (NCBI taxonomy): Eukaryota > Metazoa > Chordata > Mammalia > Afrosoricida > Chrysochloridae > Chrysochloris > Chrysochloris asiatica. The sequence continues at coordinate 5,872,791 of NW_006408712.1, forward strand.
TAGACCTTCTAGTTAATGGTCCAGTGCCGAACTACTCTACTGCCAGAATTCCTTTAAAATATGTTCAGGGATATTCAAATCAGCACAAAGCTCATAATTTTCACACAAAGATTTGACAGAGATCTTCTCTTTCTCTTTCATCCTCTCCCCCATTCTCTCCCTGTCCTGGATATGAAAAAGGGAGCTGTAACTTGACTTGCTACTGATGCTACTCTATCTTGTAATTGGAAGAGGAGTCAGATGAAGAAACAATGTGAATTATAAAAAAAAAAAAAGACACCTCCCCCCCCAAAAAAAACAAAACAAAACCCAAATACTACCATCAAGTCATTTCCAACTCCTAGTGAGTAGGACTGGTCCTTAGGATTTCTGAGTCTGTAATTCTTTAATCTTTCAGAAGCAGACAGCCTCCTCTTTCTCCTGTGGAGCAGCTGGTGAGTTTAACCCCAACAATTAATTGGGGTTGTTGTTGTTAAGTGTTATTGAGTCTGTTCTAACCTATAGTGACCCTGTATAGGGTTTCTGAGAAGAGGTTGGTGGGCTGAACTGCAGACCTTGCAGTTAGCAGTCCAGTGTCTATAGTGCCTCACCAGGATTCCCACCTATAGATGAAAATAAAATAGAAAGAAACAGAGTCAGAGTCTATATCAAACCATATCCAAATCAGAATTCTGCTGACCTTTTCACTTAGTTAACCAAGAACTCCCCTCCTTTGCCCCCCTGGCTTGATTTAACTGACACTTGCAACCTAAACTGATACATGAATGAATCCATGAGTGAAGACATGGGCTAGTCATTACACAGGAGCTTGAGGTCAGGTTGAAATCAGATATCCAAATCAAATGTGAGGTACTGTGTTCAGAAATGGTCACCGAGCTCCTTGAATAAGTTGGAAGCTCTGCTTCAAATACGAGTTCTTTCATGAAAGTAACAAAATCAAAAGATGGTCTTCCAGAGGCATGATCAGCAATGGTCTAAAGGCTTAAAGTGGGGTTTGTCACAAACCACTGAGTGGGGCAGCGAGAGCAGAGATTTCTCTAGAAGAACCTGGTAACATGGCTTATCCACGTAACTCTTGGTGACATACAGCACAGAACTGTCCTCCCTAGGGTTTTCAGTGACTGGCTTTTCAGAAGTAGATTGCCAGGATTTTCTTCCTCTGGGTAGACTTGAACCTCTAGCCCTTCTGTCAATGGTTGAATGTGTTAACTCTGTGCACTGTTCAGGAACTTCCATCCTAGAGATGCTTGCCTACTATTAAACAACTTCATGAAAAGTGCTAGAAGAATAAAGAAATGGAAAAGGGAGATGTACTCAAGATTGCTAGATTCTCCTTAGAAAAGAAGTAGTAAATATGTAGTTAAGAGAATGGACTTTATAGTTAATACCTAACATAAACGTTATTTAACATGCTATTTCTTTAATTTCCTTAGTTGTAAAATAGGAAACACATATTAGCATCAGGAGCACGGTGGCTTCATACAATAAGCATTGGACTGGGAACCATAAGGTCAACAGTTCGAACCTGCCAGTCACTCTGTGGGGGAAAGATAAAGTTTTCTGCTCTCACAAAGATATGAAGCCTTGAAAACCCTATACAGGGTCACTGTGAGTCAGAACTGACTCAATGGCACCTAACAATAACAATAGTAATATCTTCTTTGAGGTTTGTTACAGAAATTAAATGTGATAATTTGTATAAAGCCTAGAAGGTAGACAGACTCAGTGAATGAAGAATAGTTATTATTTATTATTAATAAAACTGTTGTTGCTGTTAGGGGCCATTGAGTCAGTTCCCAGTCCTGCCTGAGTTCCCCATTTTCATTCATCCTTTTTTCCTGCCCTTCCTGCTTTCTGTAGTTAGTTTTTGGGCAAATGCTGCTCTTTATGTGTTATCTGATTGATTGTATGGAGGAATACATCCCTCCCTGGTGTTAATATCCACTTTTTAGTACGGACTGTTGTTTGACTGAAAGAGATTCTTAGGGGTGGGTTGAGTTCCAGGCTTGAAGGCAATGGCGATCCTTAGTTTATCTGACATTTGCAGCTTAAACTGAAACATGATCAGTGCTGTGTGTGTGATCATGGGCCTTTTCTCGTTGTTCTTGTGGACTGCAAGTGGTTGAAGAGGCATTGCTACTTGTATCTTCAGTCCAGGGGCTCAGGAGAGGCAGTGCCATTCGTACAGATAGTGGGATGGTAGGTATGGCAGGAGTGGCTGGCTAGTGGGGGTGGCTCCTGCTTCCTGCTGGGTGGGGGTAAGTGACATACGCGTGTACATGTGGCTGTACTGCTGTCACCTCTTGCATGATGGGGGTGGGTGTGAATGGCAGGCGGATGTGCCCATGGATGCAAATTCGGTGGCCCATTCCAACTGAAGGTATGGGAGAAGGGTGATTGGTAAGTGGGAAAGGAGAAGGATCAGTGGACAGGTGCACATGGAGTAATGTTATAGCCACTTCTTACCGTGGAGGATGGATAGGGAGAGGAAACTTAGATGGGTCATGGTGGGAAGGGTGGGCAGAGCAGTGTCATGATGGAGTGGTCTTCCACTGCTCAGCTGAATCAGTGGGTTGGAAGGGATAGGTGAGCAACTGATGCCATGTCTGGGTGGTCTTAAACCACTCAATGAAGTTGTTGGGTACGGAGAAGGGTAGTGGTCTGAGAAGTTGGTTGGTGGTTGGGGCTGGGTGGGTGTTTCTGGAGGGGCTCATACCATGGTCAATGGCTGTTGGAGTTGCAGAGATGGGATCAGGTTGTACTTCCAATCACCAGGAGGGTAGCAGGGGAGGGATAAGGGGGAACATGCTCCTGGACCACTGAGTGTGGGTTCTAAGGCTCTTCCCATTGGCTGCAGCCAGCACTCAGGACCTTATTTTACCTCAGCTGTGTCCACACAATTGCCCTATGTATTAGGAATTCCATGAAGTTGCCTTCGATATTTCTGGATTGCTCTTATCTTTGTTTCAAGATGGCCATGCCTGTAGTCCTGATGTGGCGCTGTGGGTTAATGTGCTAGACTACTAGGTCAGTTTGAACTGCAAACTCACTATCCACTCCTTGGAAGCCCTTTATGAGGTCTCCATCACTTGGAACCGACTCAATGCCACTTAAAAACAACAACAATAATGGTGTGCCTGGCTGGCTAGCAGGACCTGTCTGCTCTCTCTCTTATCGTTTGCTGTTTTTAGTCAGTTACTTCTTCCAATCAGTGTTTGATCCAGTTCTTTATCGTTTCATTTTATGCTTAGGGTTCCAGGATTGTCTCCTGTATCTGTTTCACTTAGTTTCTTGGGTCTTGCCATAGTGAGACTGGGTGGTGTGTCTGACTAAGCTACCATCTCTGACAGAAGCCCAGGATTTCCATATTTTTAAGGCATTTGGGTTCAGAATTCATTGGTGTTCTGGAATGGGGTGCAAACTTATTGTGAAAAAAAGAAGTTGATTATAGCCTACCTATTGATGAAATAGTTATACTTACTGAGGGCTGATCTCAAAGTTTTTCAGAGCTTAAGCTCCTACAAAGAATGGAGAAGCTAGTGGAAATTTTTGCCATTGTTGTTAGCTTACTCTGTGGCCTAAGGCGAGTCATTTAACCTCTTGGTGTCTGTATTTCCTCATCTGTGAGCCAAGGATAATAATACTTCCCTACCTCACAGGTGTGTTGGGAGCATTAATTAATGTTTGTCTAGTGCTTAGGGATCTGTGATGAAAGGGAAGCATCATTATTGTTGGTTTGCTGCAGGCAAGACTAGATTATAGTCCTCCAGATGGGTTGCATATGGGAAGTGGTTTTAGCAAAAGATTTTCCCAAATGAAATGCAGGCTTTAAGGTTTGGGGCCACTTCAAAAGAAAAGGTGCCAGTGGAACTTCATCCTCTCCCTTACCTTAGTTGGCTCAGGCTTAAGGAGTTAGAAATCACCTTCCTAGCATTACACATTAATTGATTTAACAAACAAAATGTAGCTGGTTTGTTTCAGTGGTTCCAGTTCTGAATAGAGTTTTAAAGATCCAGGTTAACTAGGCGAGATTATTGTTGCAGAAAAACTCTTAAGTCTTCATGAAGAGCATTTAGTGTGTAGGGACCATTTAGTGTCTCTGTGCCATGCTACACAGGATAGACAAAACCACTGTGTTTTTAACAGCCCCAAGTGGACAAGAAAAAAGGCAAAAGTTCAATCTTTTCATTTTATTTTGCTTTAACTCCCTCTTCTTTGCCCCTACAATTTCTAAAAAGCCTTCTGCTCTGAAGAGCACTGGCATGTTTTTGAAAGCTTTTAAAGACAAGCATTTTGAAAAAGGATTTCTGGGCAAACAGCAGTGTCTGGATACATGGAAGCCTGGGAGGAAAAGTAAAAAATCTCTCCTTTGAGTGCTAAACACATTTTTGTTTCCCCAAAGTTGGAAAAATGGATGTAATTAGTCTATTTGTCAAATATAGAGGGCAAATATAACATTTATTTTCTCAAGAGTAGAAGTGTATTTTCTCTTACAAATGCTGAAGAACTAAAAATGAAATATATTATTATTAGTATAATAATACTAATAATAAGTATTATTATTATTAAGATAATAATTGGTAAGATAATAAGAAGAGAAAGAATCTTGTAGTTAGTTAAATTTATGCTCCTGAAAATCTGCTGGCAAAAAAGTCCCAAGACAGAAATACAAGTTCAAAAGCAACTGGCACATTCATTCACACCCTCATTAATTGAGCAAATATTTATTGACTATATTCTAAGTTAGAAGCTGTTCTGGATACTGGGAAGTGAATGACCACTAACATTCATTTATTCAGGGTGAGGCAGGAATATACTTCAGGTTCTTACTCTTGGAAAGCTGACATTTTGGTGGGAGAAGACAGAAAATACGCAAAGAAAGCATTGTAAATGCAGAGAATTAAATTGAGTGAATGCAACAGAGAGTTTACTTTGGGTGACTAGTAATGGTGCCTCATTGGAGTAGCTTTAAGTAGTAAGACCCCAAATGGGAGCAAGGTTAAAGAGTTAATGTTAGAGAACTGGGTTTGTAAACCTGGAACCCTGGCATAGCCCTCTGATGTGGAGTCTAATAGTTTGTTTCTTCATTTGGATTCCTCCATATCTATTGAATATTAAGGAAATAAGTTATGTTTGGAACTGTCAAATTAAGGTAGTCCACTGTTGTTGTCTCTGGTAGCATAGTGGTTATGAATCGGGCTGCTAATCTCCCAGTCAGCAGTTTGAAACTACCAGCTGTTCTGCAGGAGAAAGAGGAGGCTTTCTGCTCCTGTAAAGATTTACAGCCTCAGAAACCCTGCACAGGTTCGCTATGAGTTGGAACTGACTCCAAGGCACATAACAACAACAACTGTTGTTGTTTTTGTTAAGTGCTGTTGAGTCGGTTCCCTCATAGTAATACCAGTACAGCATTTGGGAGGCTCTAAATCTTTGTGGGGATAGAAAACCTTATTTTTCTCCTATGGAGCAACTGGTGGACTCAAACCACCAACCTTTTCTCATTTTCAATCCAGTGCTTATCTTATGGAGCAACTGCGCTAGGCAGCCCGCTAGTGCTCTGAAAGGAATCAAGGACCACGTGTCAGGAAAACGAGTTGATTTTGGCTCTCTCAGTGCTTGCTGGATAAGGCATACAACCTGTTTATGCCCTGGCTCCCTTACCTGGAAAAAAAAAAAGTGTGTGTAATGGGGGCGGGAGATAATATTTAGAAGTCTGTTTCAGCTCTACTTATATAGAGAATATATAAATAGATTTAATTATAAACTTTTTGTTTTCAGAAATCTGTGAAGATGATAAAATAAAGCAGGAAAATATTGAAAAGTGCTTATTTTAGTGTTGTTGTTTTTAAGTGTTGTGGAGTTGGATCTGACTCATAGCAACCCTACATAGGGTTTCCAAGGAGCAGTTGTTGGGTTTGTGGTTCAAAACGACCTTATAGTTGAGTACTTATTTACAGTGCCACAAGTCATAAAATAAGTTCATTCTGGTTTGAGCCTGCTGAGAATTTACATTTCGACCCCAAATAAATTGAATCAGAATCTATATTTTGACAAGATCCCTATGTGATTCTTATAGATTGGGCTTCCCATCAATCTTTGCTCTGTTCAAATGTTCTTACCGATAATTCGTGTATGTTCACTGTTTAGTTTCTTTCCTAATGCAGGACACCAAAGTACTACCAAGAACTTTTAGTCTGTTTTGAGGCTGTTAGGCGGCATATGAGTTGTTGAACAAGTTTGGCCACCTACAGTGAATCTGCTGCTCTTACTACTACTTTTGCTGTGACCCTGCTCCGTTGTGTACTGCATATCTGTCACACATAGCTGTTACTTTTATTAGGTCACTGTTTTCTACTGCAGTGTTGAGACCTTGGTTGTGTTGGGCTGTTTTCCAAGACTCAGGGCTGAAATGATGCATCTCACTATGAATTCATTTGAACACATTATAATAAAGCAAAACCCTCTAGAACAAGATTCGTGCATGGATATAAGGATTTTAAAATCTGATTTTGTATCTGATTTTCTTTTTCCTAACATCACTCAGTAACCACTATAGTCAGTGCCTAGAATGCAAAGAAGATAAGGCTTTGTGCCACCCTTCAGAGCCCACATTCAACTGCAGACACAAAATATTGAGCCTTCAGTTAGAATGTGGTCAAATGATTATATGAACTATTTTTCTGCATGATTTTGGGAAACTGCTAAAAGATCTGCTAAATACATCTATCTACAGGTCAAAGAAATGGAGGGAGGGGGAGTAATCTATTTGAAGGCTGTGGAGAAAAGATGGAAGAAACATGAGGGAATTAAAGAGTTGGTCTTAGAAGAACCAGGCATAGTTTTGTTCAAAATTTCACTCTTTATTAGCCATAAATTAAAATACTTTCTTTTGGATGACTCATAAGATAGATGTTGCATGAAAGGGCACTGGAATCAACAGGCACAAAATAAGACAGCCAAACATGGAAAAATGATCATAGGTAGAGCATTTGTTTCACTTGCCTTTTATCTTTTACACCTGTGTTTGAATTCATCCAAACTTGCATAAATCCTTTACACAGCTGTCGAAATTGCACCTGAAAAAAGGCTGGAGTAGTCTCAGATGGGCTAACATTTCATCATTCCGAATACTTAAACCCAAACCGAAGGATAACGGGCTTCCCATCGATCTTTGCTCCCGTCAAATGTTCCACTTGTGTGCCAAAATGTACACCGCAGACTGCATTGTATAGACTCCAACTATTTTAGTGGCAGACAAGTTCAAAAATATAGTTTTAAGGATGGCAGGTCTCTTTTAAAATCTACACAGAAATGCATACTTTGATATATGTAAATATATCAAACTGATCTGAGTTGAAATTTTTCCATTTAGAAAGTATAAAGTAGTATTTCATTTGTGTATGTATCAAAGTTTGTTTATCCAGTCATCCATTGATAGACATTTAGTTTGATTCCATCTTTTTGCTGTTGTGAATACTCTGGAAGTGAATTCACCCCCATGGTTCAATTTTTCAGCCAAGCAATAGATAGCCACATAGGAGGACAACAATACTACTGAGGTATGCTCACCACAGAATAGTGAACTATTCGAGATCAAAAGGGCAGCAACTGCCCAACAGAGTTCAGGAAGGTTGGGAAAGTAGGAGAATAGAAATAAGAAACACAGGGAGGAAATAGGACAAATGATGTTACATTGAAACGATTGCAATCACTGAGCTGAAACTAAGTGTACGATTTGCTGAGTATAAACTAATCATTGGCTCTAAAAGCCTTCACTCAACTCACAATAAAAATGTTAAAAAAGTATAAAGTGTACATTGTGTTAAATAATTCACACTTATGAGAAAGATACAGAAAAAAAAAAATGCAAGTCCTTCTATTTCTTCAGCACTCTTCCCAACACTTTCAACAGTTTGCAGCCCTTTCAACAATTTGGTGTATAGCCTTCCAGAAGTTTGTAAAATGCATCAGTTTGTATATGTGTGTGTATAACATTATAAATAAATTTTATCATATCATCCACCACTTGTCTGTCAGTTTGTCATATTGTGGTGGCTTGCATCTTACTGTGATCCTGGAAGCTATACCACCTGTATTTAAAAAAACAAAACAAAACAAAAAACCCACTGAAACAGTTTTCACCTGAGTTTCCAGACTAAGCCAGCCTAGGAAGAGGGGAGGTGGCCTATTTCTGAATGTTTAGACACTGAAAACCTTGTGAATAGCAGTGGAACACTGTCAAATAGCACCAGAATATTGAATGTTAAAACAGTATGAATAGCACCAGAATATTGTCAGATATAGTGCTAGAAGATGAGCCCCTCAGGTTGGAAGGCATTCAAAATACAACTGAGAAAGAGCTGCTTCCTCAAAGTTGAGTTGACCTTGATGACATGAATGGAGTAAAGCTTTCAGGACCTTCATTTACTGATGGGGCACAACTCAATTTGAAAGACAGATACCTACCCAAATGATTGAAGAGATCCATACTTGTATTCATTCCAAAGAGAGTAAGTAAAGATAATTTACTAAAGATAATTCAGAAATGACTGCAACAGAATGGGTATTACAGAACACTTAATTTTACGCATGAGGAAACTGTACATAGACCAAGAAGCAGTCATTCAAACAGAACAAGGGTACACTGGGTAGTTTAAAATCAGGAAGGGCGTTCACCAGGGCTGTTCTTTCATCATACTTATTCAATCTGCATGTTGTTGTTAAGTGCCATCGAGTTGGTTCCAACTCATAGCGACCCAGTATAGGGTTTCCAAGCAGCAGCTGGGGAGTTTGAACCTTCACCCTTGTGGTTCAAATTGACCTTGCAGTTAAGTGCTTATCCTACAGTGCCACACCAGGACTCATGCTGAGAAGCTGGTTTATTTTAAGAAGGTGGCGTCAGGATTGGAGAAAAACTCATTAACAACCTGCGATATGCAGATGATACAACCTTGCTTGCTGACAGTCAAGAGGACTTAAAAATACATACTGAAGAAGATCAAAAACTGCAGCATTTGATATGGGTTGCATCTCAATGTAAAGAAAACAAAAATCCTCACCACTGGCCCAGTTAATAGCATCATGATAAATATACAAAAGACTGACATTGTCAGTTACTTTATTTTTCTTGGATCCCCAATCAACACTCATGCAAGCAGCAATCAAGAAATCAAACAATATATTGCGCTAGGCAGATATGCTGCATAAGATCTCTTTGAAGTGTTCAATAGCAAAGATACCAGTTTGAGAACTAAGGTACAGCTGACTGAAGCCATGGTATTTTCAGTAGCCTCATATGCATGTGAGAGCCCTGGTGTGGCACTCTAGGATAAGCACTGAACTGGTAACCATAAGGTCAACAGTTCAAACCTACCAGCCACTCTTGGAAACCCTATACAGGGTCGCTATGAGTCAGAACTACCTTGATGGCACACAATAACAATAACATGTGTATGTGAATATCAGACAGAGAATAAGGAAAACCACAGGAGAATTGATGCATTTGAGTTATGGTGCTGGAGAAGAATATTAAAAGTATCATGGACTGCTGAAAAATGAACAAATCTGTTTTGGAAATACTGCCAGAATGTTTGTTGGAAGCCAGGATGGCAGGACTTTGTCCCTTACACTTCAATCATATTATCAGAAGGGACTAGTCCTTGGAGAAGGACATCATGCTTGGTAAATTGGAGGGTCAGCAAAAAAGAGGAAGAGCCGTGATGAGATGGATTGGCACAATGCTTATGAGCTCAAGCATAATACAATTGTGAGAATGGCACAGGACTGGGTAAGGTTTTGTTCTATTGTGTATAGGATTGCTATGTGTTGGAATTAACTTGATGGCACATAACCACAATAACAACATCATAACGTATCGGACATTGTCTTTTCTTTAAAATACCATAATGTAATATCATTAACCACCACTTGTCTGTCAGTTTGTTATATTGTGGTGGTTTGTGTGTTGCTCTGGTGCTGGAAGCTGTGCCAGAGGTCTTTTAAATACCAGCACGGTCACTCATGGTGGACAGGTTTCATGGTGGACAGGGTAGCGTAGTGGTTATGAATTGGGCTGCGAGCTGCAAGATCAGCAGTTCAAAACTACCAACTGTTCCGTGGGAGAAAGATGAGGCTTTCTGCTCCTGTAAAGATTTACAGCCTTGGAAACCCTGTGCAGGGTCGCTATGAGTCGGAACCAACTTCACAGTATTTAACAACAACAACAACGGTCACTCATGGTGGACAAGTTTCATGGTGGACAGGGTCGCTGAGTTTCCAGACAAAGACAGACTAGGAAGAAAGAGAGATAGACTGTTTCTGAGTATTTAGTAACTGAAAACCTTATAACAGTGGAACACTGCCAAAAGGGAAGAGTGCCTTCCAGCCTCAGACTAGGGAAGAGCAGCATCCTCAAAGTAGACTTGATTGTGATGACACAAATGGAGTAAAGCCTTCGGTAAATTCATTTGTGGATGGAGCACAACACAAATTGAAGAGGAAACAGCTGTAAACATCCATTAATAATTATAACATGGAATGTGTGGAATATGAATATAGAAAATTAGAAAATTGTCAAAAATGAAATGGAATGCATAAACATCAATATCTTAGCCATTGGCTGAAATGGACTGGCATTATCCACTTTGAATCTGGTAATCACATGGTTTACTATGCCAGGAATGACAAATTGAAGAGGAATGGTGTTGCATTCATCATTAAAAAAACATATCAAGATCTGTCTTGAAGTACAATGCTGTCTATGATATGATAATAATCATAGGCCTACAGGGAAGACCAGTTAATATAACTATTATTCAAATTTATGCACCAACCACTAAAGCCAATGAGGATGAAACTAAAGAATTCTACCAACTTCTTCAGTCTGAAATTTATCAAACGTACAATCAAGATATATTGACAATTATGGAATACAAAGGTTGGAAACAAAGAGGAAAGGATCAATAATGGAAAATATGGCCTTGGTGATAGAAAGTATGCTGGAAATCACATGATAGAATTTTGCAAGACCAATGACTTCTTCATTGCAAATACTTTTTTTTTTTAACAACATAAAAGATGACTCTACACATGGACCTCACCAGATGGAATACATGGAAATTGACTACATCTGTGGAAAGAAACACTGTAAAAGCTCCATATTAGCTGAAACAGAGCCAGGGGCAGACTGTGGAACAGACCATCAGTTGCTCATTAGCATGTTTAGGCTGAAGCTGAAGAAAATTCAAACAAGTCCAGGAGAGCCAAAATATGCCTTGAACACATCCAACCTGAATTTAGAGATCATCTCAAGAACAGATTTGATGCATTCAATACTAAAGACCGAAGACGAGAAGAGTTGTGGGATGACATCAAGATCAAAAGGTCATTAAAAAGACAAGAAAGAAGGAAAAGACCAAAATTGGTGTCAGAAGAGACTGAAATTTGCTCTCTAGCATTGTGATGCTAAAGCCAATGGAAGAAATGAGGAGGTAAAAGAGCTGAGTAGAAAATTTCCAACAGCAGCTCAGGAAGACAAAGTCAATTATTAAAACTAAATGTGCAAAGACCTGGCCTTAGAAAAACAAAAGAGAAAAACCCACTCAGCATTCCTCACACTGAGGGAACTGAAGAAGAAAATTAAGCCTTAACTTGAAATATTGAAGGATTCTATGGGCAAAATATTGAATGATGCAGAAAGCATCAAAAGAAGATGGAAGGAACACACAGAATCACTCTACCAAAGAGAAATGGTTAATGTTCAACCATTTCAAGAAGTAGCATATGATCAAGAGTCAGTGATACTGAAGGAAGAAGTCCAAGGTGCATTGAAGGCATTGGCAAAGAAAAAAGCTTTCTAAAATCCATTCAGGTATTCACTATTCTATGCCAAGACATTTGGAAGACAACTAACTGGCCAACTGACAGGAAGAGATCCATATTTGTGCCCATTCCAAAAAAGGTGACCCAACAGAATGTGGAAATCATCAAACAAAATTTTGGTAAAGATAATTCAAAAATGGCTGTAACCATACATTGACAGAGAACTTCCAGGTGTTCAAGCTAAATTCAGAAGAGGACGTGGAATGAAGAATGGCATTGCTGAAGTCAAATGAATCTTGGCTAAAAGCAGAGAAAACCAGTTAGATGTTTATCTATGCTTTGTTGAGTATGCAAAGGCTTTCAATTGTATGGATCATGACAAACTATGGACAACATTGAAGAGAATGAGTATTCCAGAACACTTAGTTGTGCTCATAAAGACCTGTATATAGACCAGGAGGCAGTTGTTCAACCAGAACAAGGGAATGTTGAATGGTTTAAAATTAGGAAAGGTGTGCACCAGGATTGTATTATTTCACTATACTTATTCAATCTTTATGCTGAGCAAATAATCTGAGAAGCTGTTAGGTGCCATTGAGTCGGTACCAATTCATAGCGACTTTATGCACAGCAGATCAAAACACTGCCCAATCCTGGCCCAACCTCACTACTGTTGCCACGCTTGAGTCCATCGATGCTGCCACTTGGCCAATCCATCTTATTGGGGGTTTTCCTCTTTTTCCCTGACCCTCCACATTACCAAACATGATGTCCTTCTCCAGAGACTGGTCCCACCTGACAATATGTCCGAAGTATGAGAGACGAAGTTTGGCCATCTTGGACTCCAAGGAGCATTCTGGCTGCACTTCTTCCAAAACGGATCTATTGGTTC
>NW_006408712.1:5886876-5930669 GCF_000296735.1 Chrysochloris asiatica
CCCAGCTTGAGAAATGCTGAGCGTGTTCTTCCTTTCTGGTTTTCTGATTCCAGGTCTTTGCACATTTTGTTTTAATATTTGGCCTTATCTTTTTGAGCTGACCTTTGAAATTTTCTCTTCACCTCTTATACCTCCTCATTTCTTCCATTTGCTTTAGCATCTCTATGGTGGAGAGTAAGTTTCAGTGTCTCTTCTGACATGCATTTCAAGAGGTAGCATATAACCAGGAGCCAATGATACTGAAGGAGGAAATCCAAGGTGCATCCATTTTGATCTTTTCCTTCTTTCTTGTCTTCTTAATGACTTTTTGCTTTCTTCATGTATGATGTTCTTGATTATATGAAGAAAAACATGGCATCAGAATAGGAGGAAAACTCATTAACAACCTATGATATGCAGATGATACAACCTTCTGTAGGGGTTGCACCTCAATGTAAAGAAAATGAAAATACTCACTAATGGACCAATAAATAATGTCATGTTGAATGGAGAAGAAATTGAAGTTGTTGTAGTCTTCATTTCCTCAGATCAACCATCAACACTCATGGAAGCAGCAGTCATGAAATCAAACAACATATTGCATTAAGAAAATATGCTGCATAAGATCTCTTTATAGTGTTGAAGAGCAAAGATGTCAGTTTGGAGACTAAGGTGTGCCTGACCCAAGTCATGGTAGTTTCAATTACCTCATATGCATGTGAAATTTTGACAGTGAATAAGGAAGACGTAGAAGAATTGATGCATTTGAGCTATGGCGTTGGAGAAGAATATTAAAAGCATCATGGACTACCAAAAACAACAAACCAATCTGTGTTGGAAGAAGTTCAGTCAGAATGCTCCCTGGAAGCCAGGATGGCTAGACTTCATCTCTCATACTTCAGACATATTGTCAGGAGGGACCAGTCCCTGGAGAATGATATCATGTTGGGTAAAATGGAGGGTCATAGAAAAAGAGGAAGACCTCCAATGAGATGAACTGGCACAGTGACAGCAGCAATGGCTTCAAATGTGGAAATGATTGTGAGGTTGGTGCATGACAGGGCAGTGTTTCATTCTTTTGTGCATAAGGTCACTATGAGTTGATACTGACTCAGTGGCACCTAACAACAACAACAACACTCTCAATTTTTTTTCCAGTCTAGTAAGTGAAAGTTGGAAATTTGGGGAATAGGATTTACTTTGGCTGAGGACTAGAACCATTTAAACTATTTTATTCAAACTTAATTTTGAACTCTTTCTTCCTTGATCACATTCAGTTGGGAGGCCTGCTTTCTGGGTAAACATGGTTAATTAAGGACTGAGTATGAAAATTGACCATAAAGAAAATTTAGAGTTTGCCTTTATGAATGTTGTTGTTGTTGTTGTTAAGTGCCGTCGAGTCGGTTCTGACCCATAGCAACCCTGAACAGGATTTCTGAGGCTGTAAATGTTTACGGGAGCAGAAATCCTCATCTTTCTCCTGTGGAGCAGCTGGTAGTTTTGAACTGCTGACCTTGTGGTTTGCAGCCCAATTCATAACTGCTATGCTACCAGAGCTCCTTGCCTTTATGAATAGAAGGGTAATAAAAAAGAAATTTTATATAGAGTATCTCTGATCAAAGTCATACAAATAGCAATTAGATTTTTTTTTTTTTTTTGGTTGCATGCTTGCTTTCTTTGTCCAGCCTATGATGAGACTTTACAAAGTTCAAGGGAGAATTCCTTTATCTTTTAGTTAAAAATTTCCACACGCTTCTTGAAGCTTCTGTATGTGGCTATGATAGAGAACACTTGGGCCATCTTCATAACTGACTTGATCAGTGTTTCTACACTAGTCTTTCACTGAGGATAATATTCAGTTTTATATTTTAATGTCTCCATCCATCTGTCAGTTTGTTGTACCATGTGGTGGCTTGCCTGTAGGTGTGATGCATGAAACTATGTGTTTCAAATACCAGCAGGGTCACCCATGATAGACATGTTTTAACACAGCTTCCAGATTAAGAACAAACTAGGAAGAAGGGATAGGCAGTTCATTTCTGAGGAATTAGCCTGTGAAACCCTTAAGAATAGTAGTGAAATGTAGTCTGATATAATTCCAGGAAAATTTGAAATTATAAAAAATTAAATGGATGCATAAAAATCAATATCCTAGGCATTAGTGAGTAGAAATTGACAGGCATTGGCCATTTTGAATCAAATAGTCAAGTGTTTACTATGCTAAGTGTAAAAAATTGAAAAGAATTGGTATCACCTTCGTTGTCAAAAAGAACATTTCAAGATCTATCTTGAAAAACAATGTTTTCCATGAGAGGGTAATATCTATATGCCTACAAAGAAGACCAGTTAGTATAAGTATTATTTAAATGTGTGCACCAACCACTGAAGTCAATAATGAATATATTGAAGATTTCCTCCAATTTCTTCAGTTTGAAATTGATCGAACATGCAATCAGATGCATTCATAACTACTGGGGATTGTAATGTAAATGTTGGCAACAAAGAGGATGGATGGGTAGTTGTAAAATATGCCCGTTCCAAAAAAGGTGAGTCAACAAATGCACAAATTATCAAACAATATCATTAGTATCACACAAGTAAAATTCATTCAAAATTGGTTGCAGCAGCACATTGACAGGGAGCTGTCAGAAGTTCAAGTCTGATTCAGAAGAGGACATCGAATTACATATATCAATACTGATTTCAGATGGGTCTTGGTTGAAAGAATAGTATCATGGATTGAATTATGTTTCCCTAAAATCAGTTTCAGCATGATTGGGCCATGAGTCTAAATGGTTTGGCAGTTATATGATGAACTCCCATGATGTGATCTGATGTGATAAACCAATAAGGATTCCACACTTAATCCCATCATGACCCTGGTTTGATTCAGAAAGATTCCCAGGGATGTGGCATGCAATACCTTTTATTTTACAAGAGACAAAAGGTGAGAGAAGTGAGCAGAGAAAGGGACTCACTATCACCAAGAAAGAAGAACTGGGAGCAGAGTGAATCCTTTGTACCTGCACTATGAAGCTCCTAGATCTAGAGAAAGCTTAATGCTAAAATGCATGGAGATCTCCATACAATGCTGAACCTACAGATGCTGAAAGGAGACTGGGATCTTTCTCCAGAACTAATAAAGAGCGAAAGCTTTTTCCTAGAGTTGGTACTATGAATTTGGACTCCCAGCATTCCAAACCATGGGAGAATAAATTTCTGTTTGTTAAAGGCATCCATCCACTTGTGGTATTTCTGTTTTAGCAGCACTAGATAACTAAGACACAAAGAACACAGAAAAATATTTTCTTCTGTTTTATTGACTATGCTAAGGCATTTGACTTTGTGGATCATAACAAATTATGGACAACATTGCAATGAACTGGAATTCCAGAACACTTAATTGTGCTTATGCTGAACCTGTACATAGAACAAGAGACAGCTGGGAGAACAGAACAAAGGGATGCTGAATAGTTCAAAAATCAGGAAAAGGTTGTGCCAGAGTTGTACTCTTTCACCATACTTATTCAATTTGTATAATGAGCAAATAATATAAGAAGCTGGGCTGTATTAAGAAGAATGTGGCATCAAGATTGGAGGAAGACTCATTAACCACCTGTTATATGCAGATGACATCATCTTGCTGACTGACATGAAGAAGAGTACCTGAAGCATTTGCTGATGAAAATAAAAGACTATAGCCTCAGTATGGATTACAACTCAATACAAAGACAACAAAAATCCTCACAAATTGAACCAATAAACCACATCAGGATATATGGAGAAAAGAATGAAGTTGTCAAGGATTTCACTTGAATCCACAATCAATGTTCATGGATGCAGCAATCAATAAATCAAATAACATATTGCATTTGGGCAAATTTGCTGCAAATTTTGATGCAGCAAGCATCAAAAGAAAATGGAAGGAATATACAGAAACACTGTACCAAAAAGAAATTGTTGATGTTCAGCAATTTCAAGAGGTAGCATATGATCAAGAACCTATCATACTGAAGAAAGAAGTCCAAGATGCACTGATGACATTGGCATAGAACAAGGCACTGGGAATTGATGGAATACAAATAAATGGAAAGGTTTCAATAAACTGATGCAGCACTGGAGGTACTCACTCATCTATGCCAAGAAATTTGCAAGACAGTTACCTGGCCAATTGATTGGAAGAGATGCATATTTGTGCCCGTTTCAAAGAGAGGTGACCCAACGGAATGTGGAAATCATTGGATGATATTAATATTACATGTAAGTAAAATTTTGTTAAAGGTAATTTAAAAATGGCTACAACAGTACATTGACATGGCACTGCCAGAGGTTCAAGCCAGATTCAGATGAGGACGTGGAACGGTGGATGTCATTACTGATAACAGGTGGATCTTGGCTGGAAGCAGAGAACCCCAGAAATATGCTTATCTGTGCTTTATTGACTCTGAGCATTATGAAAAGCTATGGCTAACATTGTGGAGAGCAAGCAGTTGTTTGAACAGAACAGGAGGACACTAAATGGTTTGAAATCAGGAAAGCTGTGCACCAGGGTTGTATTCTTTCATTATACTTATTCAGTCTATTTGCTAAGCAAATAATCCAAGAATCTGGACTATATGAAGAAGAGCATGGCATCAGGACTGAAAAATTCATTAGAAACCTGTGATATGCAGATGATGCAACTTTATTTTCTGAAAGTGAAGAGGACTTAAAATATTTACTGATGAAGATCAAAGAGCACAGCCTTCAGTATGGATTGCATCTCAATGTAAAGAAAACAAAAATCCTCACCACTGGACCAGTAAATAACATTATGATAAATGCAGAAAAGTTCGAAGTCATCAAAGTCTTCATTTTGCTTGGATCCACAATCAGCACTTTAAAAAGCAGCATTCAAGAACTCAAACTACAAATTGCACTAGGCAAATCTGCTGCACAAGACCTCTTTAAAGTGTTCAAGAGCAAAAATATCAGTTTGAGGACTAAGGTGTACCTGACCCAAGAAATGTGTATTTTCACTAGCTTCATATGCATGTGAAAGTTGGACAGTGAATAAGGTAGACCATAGAAGAATTGACACATTTGAGTTATAGTGTTGTAGAAGACTATTAAAAGTACCATGGACTGCCAGAAGAACAAATTAATCTGTGTTGAAAGAAGTACAGCCAGAATGCTTCTTGGAAGCCAGGATGACAAGACTGCGTCTCTCATACTTCAGGAATATTACCATGAGGGATCAGTCCCTGGAGAAGGACATCATGCTTGATAAAGTGGAAGGTCAGTGAAAAAGAGGAAGACACCCAACGAAATGGATTGGCACAGTATCTGCATCAATGTGCTCAAGCTCAGCAACAATTGTGAGGCTGGCACAGGACCAGGCAATGTTTCCTTCTGTTGTGCATACGGTCTCTAAGAGTTGGAAGAGACTCTACAACACCCAACAAAAACAGCAGCTGCAAAGGAGCTCTTTAGAGTGTTAAAGAGCAAAGATGTCACTTTGGGCACTTAGATGCACCACATCCAAGCCATGATATTTTCAGTAATCTTGTATGTATGTTAAAGCTGGACTTTGAATAAGGAAGACCAGAAAATAATTGATTCATTTGAACTATGGAGTTTGTAGAGATGTTAAAGGTACCATGCACTGCTAGAAGAACCCACAAATCTGTCCTGGAAGGGGTACAGTCAGAATGCTTCTTAAAAATAAGGATTAGAGACTTCATCTCATGTACTTTGGACATATTATCAGGAGGGATCAGTCCCTGGAAATGAGATGGATCAAAATGCTTGATAGAGTGGAGGGTCAGAAAAAAAGAAGACAATCCTAAAAAAAAAAAAAAAAAAAAAAGGACTGATTCAGTGGCTGTACCAATGGGGTTAAACATAACAAAGATTGTGAAGATTCTATTGTGCCTAGGTTCACTGTGAGTCGTAGTTCCCTGGATGGTACTCAATGACAACATATTTTGATTACGTACCATTTCAAGTGTTTCCACACCCTGTTAGGGTGTTTATTGCTCTTCTTGGAAAGGAGCTTCTTTCTAAGGGAAAAGATGGATTTACCTCAGTTTGGCAGAGGAAATTCCAGAGTGAGCCCTTGCCTGAACTTTATGAATTCGTTTGGAAATAACTACAAAGAAAGACTATTGGATGGGGGAATTTGACAGTACCCTAATTGGCAAGATACAACTGAGGCAGTTGAAAGTGGTTTGGGCCAAAAGTTGAGGTTTAGTGAGTATGATAGAGTCAAGACACAAATGGACTAAAGTAGAGGATCTGTGATGTAGAGTAATGATGTTGGAAACTTGAGGAACAGATGATTGATCGTAAATTCTAGGGTTTGACACTTGGACCTGAGCCAGAATTAAAAAAGAGTCAGGATGACATGAAGTGACTTTATTCATCATGTGCTATTTCTTGTCTTTCAGTTTTAAATGTACATGTCTATATTCCTTTAGACCAATGGTAGCATAGTGGATTATGAGCTGGGCTGCTAACTGCAAGGCCAGTAGTTAGAATCTACAAGCCACTCTGCTGGAGAAACATGAGGCTTTCTGCTTCCATAAAGATTTACACCTCAGAAACCCAATACAGAGTTGCTGTGGGTTGGAACCAACTCGGTGGAACACAACCACCGCCACCACCACATCCCTTTAAAAAGGAGCCTTAAAGACACAATGATAAATGTGAACCTGTCAGCCACTCTAGCTCAGAAAAATGTGGTAATCTACTTCCTCAAAGGTTTATAATCTAGGAAATCCTATAGGGCAGTTCCGCTCTAACTGACTCCATGGCAAGGGCCTTATTCTCTTCCTTTAATGATATTAGGAATGGGATTCTGATTGGCCCGTGAGGCTCCCTCCAAAGCTCTGCCTCTTGGGGGTGCAAAATGGAAGACTTTCTGTTTCCTGTCTATTTCCCAGGGGCTTCCTGTTCCTGAGAGTATCACCCCAGCCTTGATTCTTTACAAACCAGACAGTAATAATGGATTCTAGCATAGCAGTGAAATGAACACTTTACACCAAATCTTCTTCCTTGTGCCCCTACCTCCTGGAACACCTGCCACAGCTGCAGAAGTGTATCTAGGGGAAGGTAGACATGGCACATGCCCTGGGTGC
The DNA here is from genome assembly GCF_000296735.1 of Chrysochloris asiatica. Taxonomy (NCBI): domain Eukaryota; kingdom Metazoa; phylum Chordata; class Mammalia; order Afrosoricida; family Chrysochloridae; genus Chrysochloris; species Chrysochloris asiatica. The sequence continues at coordinate 5,893,974 of NW_006408712.1, forward strand.
CATTTGAGGCAGGGGGATGCCAACCAAGCAGTTTCTATTCACCACGGCTGTGAGAGCTCATTCAGCAATTTTAAAGTAATTGCCATAGATTCTTCGTTTCCCTAATACGCCTCTGCACAGGTGAGAAACATGCCCTGCTCAGAGATGTGGGGTCCCTCCCTCATGCCCTCCTTTAACTCAGACACTAGTGCCGATTGAGCAGCCTCTGTCTCAGATGTCTGAATTTTTCAGTTCTGTGTAGCCTCTGCTCCAAAATTGTAGTTTTAATAATTCCACCATCTTCTCTTTGTTCCTACAGCTGCTTCCTTTATTTCTTGTCTCTGTGATACTTTAATGCTCCACTTTTAAATGTTCTGTTTTCCATACAAAATTAGTGATACTTCATATAGCATTTTATCTGATAAAACAAGAGGTGTGAATTCTGTCTTTTCTCTGAACTCTGATGGATACCAGTTCTCCCAAGGTGAAGTGTATCTGGGAGAGTGCATGCGTTCCTGCATCCTGCAGAAATGTGCCACGTGACTGTGGTGGTGCCGCTGGTGAGGATGGAGGGGGTGAGGCACATTTGATAAACTTCGTTGTTGTTGTTTAGTGCCATAGAGTCAGCTCCAACTCATAGGGATCCTGTTAGGCTTTCTGAGGAGTGACTTGTGGGTTTGAACCATCAAACTTGCAGTTCGCCATTTCAGTGCTTATACAACAGTGCCATTGCAGGACTCCTGACAAACTTATTGAGGCAAAAAACTAAAAAGACTTGGTGATTAGAGATACGGGTGAGGAGAGACAGGTATTCAACAGATAAACCTTTAATCCTGGGTATTACGACAGTGATGAATTATGCTACAGAAAACAGGGAATGTTGGGAAAGAAAAGAGTCCGAATAAGCAGAAAGAACAGTGGAGCTATTATAAAAGCATTTGGTAAAATGTAACTGAGGTTCAAGTGAGAACGCTGGTCTAGAGAGATGGCCTCCACAGTGGGGGAAGGCTGAGTTCCTCGAGAACAGGAGCGAGGGGGACAGGATCTTCCACAAAACCAGTAGCTGTTTAATTGATTCTGACTCAGGGCAAGCCAGGTGAGTCAGAATAGAGTTATGCTCAAGAGAGTTTTCAGAGGCTGACTTTTTTTTTTTTTTTTTTAAAGTAATCATCAGGTCTTTTATCTGAGGTACTTTTGTTGTTGTTAAGTGCCGTTGAGTCGGTTCCAACCCATAACGACCCTGTATAGGGTTTCCAAGGAGCAGTTGGTAAGTTTGAACCGCCGACCTTGCAGTTCAAACGGCTTTGCAGTCTGGCGCATTAAACCACAGCTCCACACCAGGACGCTAGGTGAACTCAAATTGCCAACCTGCCAGGGAGCAACTGAGTAAATTAATTATTTGCATCAATAAGAAGCTTACAGATAACTTGTGAAAAGGAGCTTAATGCAGTTTAGCTTGAGGGGTGAACTCCTTGTCAATGCTCTGTGCAAGTTAAGCATAATAAGCTGTCACCCCGCTCCCCCTCCCCCACTGCCATATGCCCATTTATCTAATTAGAAGAAGCTAGTTGTAATTACGGAGTCCTGGTGTGGCGCTGTGGGTTAATGCGCCAGACTGCAAAGCTGTTTGAACTGCAAGGTTGAAGGTTCAAACTCACCAGCTGTTCCTCGGAAACCCTATACAGGGTCGCTATGGGTCGGAATCTACTCAGCGGCACTTAACAACAACATTCGTGATTACCGGTGATTATTTTATTGTTTACATAAGCAAATTGATGCAGAACTAAATTTCTGATTGAGCTGGTTGAGATTGAGTAGAGATTCTAAGTTTGTAAGATTGAAGCAGATGAGCAGGTGACATAAATGGCCATTTTGCATGAGCAGCAGGCTGTCAAGCTTGTTGTCATCAAATAAAACACACAGCAAAGTCAATCTGACACACAGTTAATACTCTTCCCAGTCACTGGGCTGCATTGTAATTAGACACAGGTGGTAAGCAGTTTCAGTAAAGAGTGTAATGCATATTGAGAAAAGTCCAATCCGTTTTTTTCAAATTTTCTCTTCTTGCTCTTTTTGTCCGTTATCAAAAATGGATCCATCAGCAGCTTCCACTGGGATCAAGTAGCTTCAACAAAAATCCATTTATCAAATATTTATTGAGGTTTTTTGTGTTCCAAGTATTGTGGTAGGCTCTGCATACTATAAATCTAACAACACTTGGCTCTAGAGCTGAGAAGTTTATGTATATCTTTTCATCTGAGTCACACATATGCTATAGAGTGATTCACACATGTTCCTGCAGTATGTTTCTGTGTTGTCCTTGAGTAAAAATATGGCTTCCGCAGATAATTCTTTCTCTTATTCAATTGACAAACTCTCTCCCCACAATGCTCATCTTCTTACTGCCGTCTGTTGGGTACTGTCCTCTGCTGAGTTCTTTCTCAGCATTCTTCTTTGTTTCCTGAATTGTAAAAGTTCTGTCGCCAAGAGAACTCTGGTACATGATTCTGTGGCTCTTTTGCTTACTGGAGGGATAGACTCTATGTATGGTAATGTAGACGGCACAGGGAATAAACCAACTGGCAGTCTTAAGGGAAGGGAAGGGAAATGATAGAAAGAAGACTATGCTTAGCCGGGAAAAACAGGAGGAGAGACCTGGCCAGGGAAGGGGAATCATGCTTCAGTAGGATGGTCTCCAGTTAGAGCAAGATTTTTCATACAGCAATTTTGAGGGATGGGCCCCGAGTAACAGAAGCTGATACAGTCCCAAGGTTTAATTGGCTTTTGGGGAATGACAGGCCAATAAAACTTGGTCCCTTCCCATGAAATCTTACCTGTTCTCTTGAGTACGACAGGAAAATATATTAGAGAGAGAGACCAAAGAACCTTGCTGCTTTGTTCTGGTCCCCAGTGACTCCATCATGAAAGTTTAAGCCATGTTGCAGTAACAAACCCCAAATCTCACTAGTGTAACACTACAGAGATTTATTTTTCCCTTGTTCTGCATGTCTAGCATGGGCTGGTTAGGTATATTTCCCCACGTCAACCTTCCTCAGTGTACAGGCTGACAGAACTTCTACTCTCTGAGAACATCAGTGATTTCTAGTAAAGGAAAAGGGAAGGCAGATCACAGATTATTAAGATTTTGCTTAGAAATTACATAAATCATTTTGGTCACATGTCATTGGCCAAAGCAAGTCACATGGTCATAACTTTTTTCAAGGCTGCAGAGAATTACACTTATGTCAATCTGTACCATGTGCCTAGAGGCAGGAGAACTAGAAACAGAAACACCTAGGTGCTGTGCAGTGAAGAGCCTCTTGAGTGTTCACTGTGCCTAAATGTGATTGGGTGGCACAGTGGTTAAAGCACTTGGCTGTTAAACACAAGGTTCACTGTTCAAACCTACCAGCAGCTCTGCAGGAGAACGGTGTGACAGTCGGCTTCCATAAAGAATGACTGCCTGCCTTGGAACCCTATCATTGTGGTGGTGGTGTAGGGGGTGCAGTTCTTCTCTGTCCTAAACAGAGGATATCAGTGGGAATCGAACCAGTGATAGTGGGTTTTTGGTTGTCCCTGAAAAATCTTTTTTTAACCTCTTCCCGATTCTTGAAATTCTACTAATGAATAAATCATATGTAATTAAATAAGAAAGGCTTAAAAAAAATCTGTCTGACAAATAAAACTCTTCCATGTTATGTGGAAATATGGTCCTTTGATAGATAGGTGAACCTCAAGGGGCAAGGAAGAGAAATGATCCAATGAATGCATCCTGAACTTCTATAACATATACTTTCACATAAGTTGTCTGATTCAATCCTTTCAAGATCGTTTGAAAGTTAAGAATATAGACTTTGAAGCCAGATTGCTTGGGCTTGAATCTTGGCTGTACCATTTAGCACTTTGGTGAGTTTGGACAATTCCTTAGTCTCTTTGTGACTCTGTTTCCTCACCCATAAAACACAGATAACAATAGTGTCAACCTCAAAGATACTGGGAAACTGGAGTCCTGCTGTTGTGCTATAGGACTAGCATTTGACTGCTAACTATAAGGTTGACAATTCAAACCCACCATCCGTTCCTATACAGGATTGCTATGAATCAAAACCAAATTGATGGTAGTTAGCAAGAACAACCTCATAGGGGTTTCGGGAGGAATTAATGTTTGCAAAATATAAAGAATGTTGAGAGGCTAAAGGTGAGTTCTTTATATAAGCATCTAATTCAATAAATTAACCTCTGTGAAGAAGTAGCTTCATTCACCAAGAGGAAGTAGGACAACATAAGAAAAGAACCAAGAAATGTGCATTCACAATTCTCACCCTGTGGTACGCATGGTGTTAGCTTGTCTACTAACCTAAACATTGGTGATTTGAACTTACCAAGTGAACTGCAGAAGCAAGGTATGGAAAGCCACTTTCCAAAAGATATGTAATGAAGGAAACTCTATGGAGCAGTTGTATTCTGTAATACATGGGGTTACTATGAGTCGAAATTAACTTGACAGCAATGTTTAAAGTACCCAGCTGTTTATGGTGGTTATGACAGAGAACTTCCAGAGGTTCAAGCTGGATTCAGAAGAGGCCGTGGAACGAGAGATATCATTGTTGATGTTTGTTGGATCTTGGCTGAAAGCAGAGAATATCAGAAAGATGTTTATCTATGCTTCATTGACTACGCAAAGGCTTTTGATTGTGTGGCTCATGACAAGCTATGGACAACATTGAGAAGTGTGAGTATTCCAGAACACTTAATTGTACTTCTGAGAAATCTGTACCTGGACCAAGAAGTAGTTGTTCGAACAGGGCATGGGAACACTGAACGTTTTAAAATTGGGACAGGTGTGAGACAAGGTTGTGTTTTTTCACCATACTTATTCAAACTGTATGCTGAGCAAATAATACGAGAAGCTGGGTTCTATGAAGAAAAACGTGGCATCAAGATTGGAGGAAGACTCATTAACAACGTGCAATATGCAGATGATACAACCTTGCTTGCTGAAAGTGAAGAGGACTTAAAACATTTACTGATGAAGATCAAAGAGCACAGTCTTCGGTATGGATTACATCTCAATGTCAAGAAAACAAAAATCTTCATCACTGAACCAATAAACAACATTCTTATCAATGGAGAAAAGATTGAAGTTGTCAAGGACTTCATTCTTCTTGGATCAACTATCAACGTTCATGGAAGCAGCAGTCAAGAGATCAGACGGTGTATTGCATTGGGCAAATCTGCCGCACAGGAACTTTTTAAAGTGTTGAAGAGCAAGGATGTCAGCTTGAGGACTAAGGTGTGCCTGACCCAAACCGTGGTATTTTCAATAACCTCATACAGATGTGAAAGCTGGACAGTGAATAAGGAAGATCATAGAAGAATTGATGCCTTTGAATTGTGGTGTTGGAGGAGAATACTAAAGGTGCCATGGACTGCCAAAAGAACCAATAAATCTGTTTTGGAAGAGGTGCAGCCAGAGTGCTCCTTGGAGGCCAAGATGGCTAAGCTTCGTCTCTCCTACTTTGGACACATTGTCAGGAGGGAACAGTTGCTAGAGAAGGATGTCATGCTGGGTAGGGTGGAGGGTCAGAGAAAAAGAGGAAGACTCCCAAATGAGATGAATCAGCCAGGTGGCATCATTGATGGCATCAAGTGTGGCAGCGGTAATGAGGTTGGCCCAGGATCAGACATTGTTTCGTTCTGCTGTGCATGGGGTTGCTATGAGTTGGTTCCGACTCGATGGTACCTGACAACAACAACAAAATGTGCTGTGGAGTCAGTTCCAACTCAGAGCAACCCTGTACAGGGTTTCCGAGGCTATAAATCTTTACAGGAGCAGAAAGCCTCATCTTTCTCCTGTGGAACAGCTGCTATTTTCAAACTGCTGACCTTGAGGTTCGCAGCTCGATTCATAACCACTACGGTACCGAGCTGTTTATAGGGAGGGATTATTGCTTGGTGATTAAAAGCAAATTCTGAAGTCAGAGAGTAAAGTTTGAATTGAAGTTTTATCATGTATTAACTGTGTGATGGTTGGTTTCTCAGGTAAATAATAGAAACCATGATATAGTTGGCACCAAATAATCATTCCATCTCTCCCTTCTTGTGTGGCATGTTCCTTGGGTGAAATGGAAGAGTGGGCCTTGATTAGTCTTTGCCAATCATTGTCTGCACCACATCTTGTCCCAGCAATGGTATAAGGATGTGCAGGTGATTCATAACTCAGTATGAAACTGAATTTAAGAGTTTCTAGTGTTCTTTGGTTCTAGTGTGATGTCCATTTCCTTGAAGGTGGATGAGGAAGCATGTAAGGTAACATTTTGTGACTGTGAAAGGAATCCACACGTTTGCTGATGACAAATCAAGCACATGAAGCAGGACAGAGATGAGGGAACTATAGAGAAATGGTTAAGAAATGGCTAAGCCATACCTAAAGTCCACACTACTGCTGATGTTTTTAGTTATAAAAAGCAATGGTGGTGGTGTGCTGTAGAGTCCGTTCCAACTCATAGTGATCCTGCATAGGGTTTCTGAGGCTGCCAATCTTTATGGGAGCAGAAAGTCTCATCTTTCTCCTACGGAATAGCTGGTAGTTTTGGACTGCTGACCTTAAAATTAGCAATCTCACTCATAACCACTACGCTACCAGAGCTCCTTATATTAGCAATTGTTGTTGCAAAGTGCTGTTGAGTTGGTTCTGACCCATAGCGACCCATATAGAGTTTCTGAGGAGCGGCTGGTGAGCTTGAACCTCCAATCTTGTGGTACAAACTGACTTTGCAGTCCAGGGCATTAACCCACAGGGCCACAACAGGACTCCTATATAAACAATAAACTTCCCTTATCATTAAGCCAAGGAGCTCCAGTAGCATAGTGATTATGAGTCAGGCTAATAACCTCAAGGTCAGCAGTTCAAAACTACCAGCTGTTGCACTGGAAAAAGATGAGGCTTTCTGCTCCCATAAAGATTTACAACCTTGGAAACTCTATGCAGGGTCGCTATGAGTCAGAACCGACTACATGGCACACAACCATCACCGCCACCACCTTTATTAAGCCGGAGTCCTGGTGTGGCACTGTAGGATAAGCACTAGACCGCAAGGTTGGTGGTTCAAACTTACTCACCAGCTGCTCCTTGGAAACACTATGAGATGGAACTAACTTGATGGCAGTTAACAACAGCAACAATCACAACAACTGTCAAGCTAGTTTGAATTATTTACCACACAAAGCATACTAATTTGTATTCTTAGTTCCAAAGTACAAGGATTAAATGACACTGTATAGGTAAGTTTCCTAACAGAGTACCTGGTGAGTTCTAAAACATTACCCATCATGGTAGTCCATTATTGTTGCTTGCCTGGGAGAGGAGAGGAGCTATAGGTAACAGCATGTAACTGAGCCCCAGGGATAGGGTGGTGGTGATTTTTGGTGCAGAGAATAGAAATTAAGAATAGAAACAATCAGTTAAAACTGCTTTTCCATCAAACTCTCAAGTTAATTACTAATTAATTCACTATTTATTTGGCAACTACAACTATTAATTATGTTAGGAAATAAAGAGATTTATAAATCTGTAGTCTCCTATATTCTATCATTAAGAGCCATGAATCAGAAGGAGGCGCATGATTTACTTGTCAGTTCAGAAAGCTCCAGGACTTTAAGATGTTGTAAGGGATGGGTTATAGCCTTGTAAGGGAACCCTGGTGGGACAACAGTAACTGAGCTGCTAACCAAAACATGGACCCCTTCAACCCACCCAGGTTCCTCAGGAGAAAGTCCTGAGAATCTACTCTTTTAAAGATCACAACTAGAAAACACATGGAGTTCTCTGTCACAGTGAGGTCAATAGAAATAGACTTTGGGGCACATAACAACCACATCAATTGGATGAATAAGAAAGTCGAGTCCCAAACAACAAAACTGATGTAAAATCAATTGAAGTGACAATGTTATTCTTTCAGTCTTCCTAAGTGAAATTGGGGAGCACAGTCTTCAGTTGTGCTGGAATGTGAGGGCAGAAATCTACCTTCCTGAAGCCTGGGCACGATGAACTGTTCTGGGCCCATCTGGGAACTGTAGGAATTGGAGCCTGAGGAGAGGGTGCTGTTGAATGCTCTGGAGAAACCTGGAGAGAATGAAGGGGGTTGTGGAGAGATAATGAGCTCCGTTTCTGACATGTTTAGTTTTAGGAGGTGGTGGGACACCCAAGTAGAGATATTCTGCAGACAGAAAGAAATATGGGACTGAAGAGAGGGTGAGAGGTCAAGACTGGGGCTGGAGATTTGAGAATCATCTGCATTCAGGTGGTAATTAAAGCCATCTGACTGGGGTGCTTCCAAGAGGAGTGTGCTGTGAGGGAAAAAAGCCCAGGGCCCCAAAAGGAGGAAAAGTGGGAGAAAGGCACTTGTAGGAGGTTCAGAAAAGAAATGATGATAAAGGAAGGAAGAAATCTTACAGTTTATGGTCCTAAAAGCCAAGGGCAAAAAGAAGATTGTTGTTGTTGTTAAGTGCCATCAAGTCGGTTCCAACTCATAAGGACCCTGTGTAGGGTTTTCAAGGAGTGGCTGGTGAGTTTGAACTGATGACCTTGTTGTTCAAATCAAGAGATCAATAAAAAGGCTCATAGAAATTGGATATGCTATAAATAACAATTAGACAGTTGGATATTTCTATCATTTAAAAGGAGTCCTGGTGTGGCACTGTGGATTAATATGCTGGACTGCAAAGTCAGTTTGAACTGTGAGGTCAGTGGTTCAAACTTACCAATCGCTCCTTGGAAACCATATACAGGATTGCTATGGGTTGGAACTGACTTGACAGCAATTAACAACAACAACAATTTTAAAAAATACTATTATGAAGGAAGCAAAGATCATCTGCCCTTCAGAGCATTTACGAATGCCTGGCATAAGATGAATTCATTGTGGGAAGTTAAATTCTTTGTTAGCTTTTTTTTTTTTTTTTTACTAGAAAAGAAATGATATTATCAATTTTGGGTGGTTTATGAAGCTAATCAGCACTTTCAGAGGAAAAAAAATAAATGAATGAGAAGTTCTTACTCATTCTAATGCCATGGAAATTATCATTACAAATTTTCTATTGTAAAAATACATGTAATGCATTTGCCAATTCAAACTTTTTCATGTGTACAATTCAGCGACACTGGTTATATCAATTTTGTGCAACCATCATCAGTATTATCAAATTTCCCATTACCATAAACAGAAACTTCATAATGTTAGTATAAATTGAAAGAAAAAAAGATAGTTCTTGAAAGATATTGGAAGGAAGACATAAAGAAGGAGTTCTCTCACTGGGACAAAACCTTAGGAACCAAGCTGTAAGAAATATATGTAAAAACCGTTCAGATCCACTCTGTTTGTGAATGTTAAATTCCAAGTGAAGCCATCCACAGCCATGACATTGCTCAAGCTAGCTAAGCAAACGGAACGATGGGAAAGGAGATGAAGTTATGAGCTGACAATAAACACCTCATCTCTCTCTCTCTCTCTCTTTTTTTAGTTATTTTCATGATAGATGAGACCTGGTGGTGCAGTGGTTAAGTGCTCAGTAGCCAGTGGTTACCCACCAACTGCTCTGCAGGAGAAAGCTGTTACAGTCAGCTTCAATAAAGATTTACAGTCTTAGAAACCCTATGCGGTAGTTCTACTCTGCCCTATAGCATTGCTCTGAATTGACTCAATGGCAGCAGGATTTTTTTAAAAAAAATTCCATGACACAAAGCAATGGGAAGTCACATTTTTCTCTCTGATACATCATAACTTAATAGTGCCAGGTGTGATAATCCCCCGATTCTCTCAGTCCACAGTCCTGAAGGAATTTCATAGTGACAAAGGACTTGGAATCATATTCTTCTAATAGCTTGGTGAATTCCTTTAAACAAGATGTATATTAATAATGGAGTGATGATAGGATCATTTCCTCAGGTTCTCTAGAGCTGGTGTGTTGCCTATAGTAATAATGCAGGGTGGCTAAAATGACTGCAATTACAACTCTCACCCAGCCATTAAAACAGAACATAACAACTTAGTATTTACCCCTGGTGATGACCAATAGCTGTCTCTTGGAAGGAAGGCATCTATATTCCCATAAAGTATCTAAATGATTGGATAAAGCTGTGTATGCCTGCTTAGAGGGAGGATTGGGTTGTGGCCAGGGACAAATGTCTTTCTTATACATTAAAAGCATAAAGCTTTCTCTGAGGCATGAAGTTTACTCTGCTCTTTGCACTCACACATATAACCTGAATTTTCCAGGCTCCTTTAAAATTCCATTAATTGAATTTGATTGAATTGTTATAAAATATAGACTGCTTCACAGAGCCAAAAGAGACGATATGGTATAAGGAGACTAGTTGGGACAGAAAAGGGATGAGTTTGGAAAGAATAAAGTCAGGTGAGGCAGGGTGAGGTGGGGGACTGAAATATTCTCTGCCTACTTTTGAAAGTCGCAATGATCTTTGTTCTATTTCAGAAAGGAGGAGGTGGATCTCATATTTACTGAGTGCTCTTTCATGCTGAAAGTGAAGAAGACTTAAAATATTTACTGATGAAGATCAAAGAGCACAGCCTTTGGTGTGGATTGCATCTCAATGTAAAGAAAACAAAAATCCTCACCACTGGACCAATAAACAACATTCTTATCAATGGAGAAAAGATTGAAGTTGTCAAGGACTTCATTCTTCTTGGAACAACTATCAACACTCATAGAGGCAGCAGTCAAGAAATCAAATGACATATTGCTTTAGGCAATTCTGCTGCACAAGAATTTTTTAAAGTGTTGAAGAGCAAAGATGTCAGCTTGAAGACTAAGGTGTACCTGACCCAAGCCAAGGTATTTTCAATAACCTCATATGCATGTGAAAGCTGGACAGTGAATAAGGAAGACCATAGAAGAATTGATGCTTTTTAGTTATGGTGTTGGAGGAGAATATTGAAAGTGCCATGGGCTGCCAAAAGAATCAACAGATCTGTATTGGAAGAAGTGCAGCCAGAGTGCTCCTTGGAGACCAGGATGAGCAAACTTTGTCTCTCATACTTCAGACATATTGTCAGAAGGGACCAATCACTGGAGAAGGAGATTATGTTTGGTAGGGTGGAGGGTCAGAGAAAAAGAGGAAACCCCCCAGCGAGATGGATTGACTCAAGCGTGGCGACGATAGTGAGGTTGGCCCAGGATCGGGCAGTGTTTTGTTCTGCTGTGCATAGGGTCTCTATGAGTCAGTACCGACTCCATGGCACCTAACAACAACAACAACTTTCATGACCTTCATAGCAAAGTGATACGTTTCACAGCAAAACAGCATTCCATAGGATTTGATGAGTCAGAATCGACTCAAAAGCAACTAATTTTTGTTGTTGCTGTTGGGCTTCATGACCAGGATAAAACATATGTTGATTCATGTATTTTTTACAGTAATCCTTAAGAGTGTATATTACTGTTGTATTAATTTGGAAACTTATCCAAGGTGATGGTAAAATCCAGATCTGAAAAAAAGCCTCCCACCTCCCAATCTTCCTTCTTTCTAACTTTCTGCTTCCCTTCTCCCATCCTTTTTCCCTACCTGCCTTTTATCCTTACTACTTACTTTCTTTCTCTCTTTCCTTCTTTCCAACCAATACCTTAATACTTTGTTTTCTTTTCTTCTTCATATTTTGGGATCTCATGGGAAAGAGGTTGAATTTCCCTGTCTGTGTTATTTTAACACTTGTATGTAGCTTTTTCAACTGCATGGTGCTGAACTAGATCTCCATCTGTACCATGAAGCATGAATATACAGGTGGCAGTGAAGTGCTCTAGAGTTGGCCAGACATCATTTTGTGGTTCCAATTGGCTTCAGCACATCAGACTGTTTCCATATCAGTATGTACCAGGGAAATACACGCTCCTACACTTAAATGTAAGTTTGGTGGTTCTAACTCAGCAGCAACTCCTCAGAAACCCTATACACAGTTGCTATGATTTGGAACTAACTTGACGACACTTAACAACAACAACATAAGTGATCATTATCAGACAAATTATTAGGGCTTACATTACAGATGGAAAATTATGGCTAAACTCCAGGGTTAGGGAGAGGGACTGGCAAACCAGGCAGAAATTGGTCAGAATTAGGGAGGGGATGAGACCAAAATCCAGTTTTACAACTAGGTATTTCTGAGAATGTAGTTTGAAGCAGGAGAGCTTTGTTTGACGTTTACCCTTAGCATATTAAATCCCAGTTCTGGTTATATCAAAAGGATTTTAGTCCATGCCAGGAAGTGATGGAGACGTTTGAGAATACAAAGCCATGAAGGTCAGGGTAAGTATTAGAGAAACTTTCTAGAAAAAAAATTTAAGTCTAAAAAATTACAGCAAATTGGATGGTCAAATGGTCAGGAATCAGGAGGCCCATGCCCACTAGCACCAAGAAGAAAGGACAAGGGGTTTTCATGTTCCTGAAAGATTTCCAAGATCCTGGGACAGAGGCCGAGAAATAGCTGGAGTTGACTAAATAGAAGTATGTGTGTATCATATGGGAGATATGACGGATTGATCATGACATATCATCAGTTTTCTGTCAGATGAGCGCTATCCTTCCATGCCTAGCTTCCTGGCTGGAACATTATTGGGTTCAAATTGGGGATCCTTTTATTCCCTTGATGGGATTACTTGAAGAAAAAAAAAAAAAAAGATGCCCAGTTAAATAACAATTTCAGATGAAAAAAAAAATCTAGTGTATTTATGTCCCAAATATTACATGAGACATGTTGTTAGGTGTCATTGAGTAGGTTCTGGATCCTAGTAACCTTCTACACTGCCAGGTCCTGCACCAATTCAAAAGTGTTGGTACAATTGAGCCCATTGCTGCTACCACTGTACCAATCCATCTCATTAGGGGTCTTCCTCTTTTTGGCTGACCCTCCACTTTACTAAACATGATGTCTTCAGGGACGGATCCCTTCTGATAATATGTATGAAGAATGAGAGAGGTAGTCTGGTCATCTTGACTTCTAAGGAGGATTTTGGTTGTACTTCTTTCAACACAGATGTTTGTTCTTCAGGCAAACCATGATATTTTTAATATTCTTCTCCAACACCATAACTTAAATGCATCCATTCTTCTCTAGTATACTTTGTTCATTGTCCAACTTTCATATTCATATAAGCCTACTGAAATAACATGGCTTGGGTAAGGCACACCTTAGCCTTCCTTTTTTTCTCTTGAACATTTTAAAGTGGTCTTGTGCAGCAGATTTGCCTAATGATACATCATTTGAGTTTTTCACTGATGTTTCCATGATTGGTGATGAAGGATCTTTGACAATTCAATCTTTTCTCTATTTACCATTATATTACTTATTCGCCCAGTGATGAAAATTTTTGTTTTCTTTACACTGAGGTGCAACCCATACCAAAGTCTCTGGCCTTTGATATTCATCAGTAAGTATTTTGAATCATCTTTGCTTTCAGCAAGCAAGGTTATATCATATACATATGGAAGATTGTTAATGAATCTTCTTCTAGTCCTGATGACATGTTCTTCATACAATCCAGTTTCTTGGATTATTTGCTCAGCCTACAGACTGTATACATATGGTGAAAGACTACACACACCTTTCCTGATATTAAACCATTTACTGTCCCCTTGTTCTGCTTGAACGACTACCTCTTGGTTTATGTACATGTTCCCAATGAGCACAATTAAGTATTCCAGAATACACATTCTCCACAATGTTGTTCATAGCATGTCATAATCCACATGGTTGAAAGACTTTGCATAGCCAATAAAGCACAGGTAAACATCTTTCTGGTATTTTCTGCTTTCAACCAAGATCCATTGGATGCCAGTAAATGATATCCTGCATTTCACATTGTCTGAATCCAGCTTGAACCTCTGGTTCCTGTCAATGTACTGTTGCAGCCATTTAAAAACTATATTCAGCAAAATTTTACTTGCATGTGATATTAATGATACTGTCTGATGATTTCCATATTCTGTTCAGTCACCTCTCTTTGGAATGGGCACAAATATGGATCTCTTTTACATCAGTTGACCAGGTAGCTGTTTTTCAAATTTCTTGGCATAGATGAGTGAGTGCCTCCAGTGCTGCACCAGTTTGTTGGAAGACTTCAATTTGTATTCCATCAATATCCAGAGTCTTGTTCTTTGCCAATGCCTTCAATGCACCTTGGACGTCTTCCTTTAGTAACATTGGTTCTAGATCATATGCTACCTCCTGAAATTGGTGAACATCATCCATTTATTTGGTACAGTGACTCTGTGCATTCCTTCCATCTTCTTTTGATTCCTTTTACATCATTCAATATTTTGCTCATAGAATCCTTCAATATTGAAAGTCAAGGCTTCAAATTTTTCTTCAGTTCATGAGAAACACTTGTACTGAAAAATTTCTTGTTGTCTCTTGGAAATGAAAATTCAGTGGGGGCAGCCTATATTTTAATTGCTTTATCTGGCAACCCTGCCCCCAGGGGATGTTTGGCTATGTCTGTAGACATTTTGATTGTGATGACACCAGGGAGGGTACTGCTGACATTTAGTAGGCAAGGTTCTCTATAAGACATAAGGTCCCCACCTACAAGGATTGCTATCCAAATGTCAATAATGCTGAGGTCAATAAAGCCTCCTGTATGACAGTTGATTTGGCAATATCCTTGTGTCTGGCTCCAAGATCCAAATCCAACAAAAATAAATTCAAATCATCAGCATTCTGTGTTTAGAGAAAAAAAAAATTTTTTTAGTAGTTTGTTGTAGTTGTTGTTATGTGCCGTGGAGTTGGTTCCAACTTATAGCGACCCTATACAGGGTTTCCGAGGCTGTAAATCTTTACAGGAGCGGAAAGCCTCATCTTTCTCCCGCGGAACAGCTGGTAGTTTCGAACTGCTGACTGTGAGGTTCGCAGCCCAATTCACACGTAACCACTACACTGTCACAAATACAGCACGTTGTTATTGCTGCTAAGTACTTCTGACTCATATTGACCCAAGTATAGTGTTTCCAAGGTGTCCTGGTGTGACACTGTGGGATAATCCACTGGACCACGAGGTCAGTTTGAAACTCAAGGTCATTGGCTCAAATTTACCAGTCCCTCTTGAAAACTCTATGTATGGTCGCTATGAGGCAGAACGGACTTGATGGCTCTTAACAACATCAACATAGTGTTTCTAAGGCTGTGCATCTTTGAGGGAGTAGAAAGTCTCATCTTTCTCCCATGGAGCAGCTGGGGGGGCTCCAACAACTGACTTGTGGTTCATAGTCCAGTACTTATCCTATGAAGCCACCTTGTTGTTGTTGTTGTTGTCAGGTGTGATGCCTTTGAGTTATGGTGTTGGAGGAGAATACTGGAAGTGCCATGGACTGCCAAAAGAACCAATAGATCTGTTTTGGAAGAAGTGCAGCCAGAGTGCTCCTTGGAGGCCAGGATGGCTAAGCTTCGTCTCTCATACTTTGGACATATTGTCCGGAGGAAACAATCATGGGAGAAGTATGTCATGCTGGGTAAGGTGGAGGGTCAGAGAAAAAGAGGAAGACCTCTAACGAGATGGATTGGCCAGGTGGCATCATTGATGGACTCAAGTATGGCAGCGGTAGTGAGGTTGGCCCAGGATTGGACATTGTTTCGTTCTGCTGTGCATGGGGCCACTATGAGTCAGTTCCGACTCGATGGCACCTAGCTTCCAAATATTGCATGTTGTTGTTGTTGGGAAGTGTTGTCAAGTTGGTTCTGATTCATAGTGACCCTGTATATGGTTTCCAAGGTGTGACTGGTGGGTTTGAACTACTGGCCTATCAGTTCAGACTGACCATACTGTCCAGTGGTTACCCTACAGCGATAGTTATTTATTGTTTATCTAAGATTTAAATTTATTGAGCATATTATATTTTGACTTACTGAATCTACCAACCTTAGCCATTTTGCAGTAGAGTGAAATTCTGTGATGCTTTCCCTTTGGTGGGCATGTCTCAGGTGGTCAGGTTGGAAATGAACTTCAAAGCGAGAGTTGAAGGTGCGCAAAGGATCACTTCTCCTTAAAGACAATGTAACAACAGGAATTGCAAAACTGCCATTTGTTGCTAAATGGCTTCTTTAAACCAGGCCCTGATGTTTCATTATACCAGTTAATTATGTATGGATGGGATATAAAATAATCCACAGACATGTAAAGCATTCTAACATACTGCCTTGTGCAAGTTATAATGCCATTCTTATATCCTTGTACAGAGAACATCACATTTTTTCTATATAGGGTCACATGATAAATGTATTCTGCTTTCTTGTCATGTTTGGCCTGTGTCACATATTCTATTCCTCCTTTCTCTCCCTTTTCTCCTCAAATTCTTTTTCTTTTTCTTTTTTTTTTAACAGGCTTTTAAAAATACAAAAATCATTCTTAACATGTAGACTACACATAAAAGGCCAGGAGCTAAATTTGGCTGTAGTTTGTGAACCCTTGCTCTTACATCAGGATACCATTGAGAGGTATGAAGGATTCTGATGTGGTATGTTTAGTTTTTATAGTTATTATATTTGTAATTTATAATGGAAGTGAAAGTGGCATCTGATTATAATTAACTAATATTTCTTTATCGAAAGTAAGATGTAGTTGTAAGTTTCTTACATGTATTTATTTAAACTAAGGCATAGAAAAGTTCGGTAATTAATCTAAGGCCATACAACTAGTAAGTGGTAGAGTTGGGATTTGAATTTCTTCATCCTAGTTCCAGAGTCTCCAACCTTAATTATGATGTTCTATTGTATATCATGAGAGTAGTAACAACTTAAAAAAATCATCTGTAATATTCTTGCCCTATCTCATTTCATCTTGCAAATAACTCAATGGCTAAGATTTTAAACATACTGAATTGATCAAAGAAGAAACATGCTTGTTGAAGGTTACCTACAGTTTGGAACTTGAGAAATTTTCACTGATTGGAGTAAATCAAATTAGATGATGTCAACTCTGAGTAAGGATCATATAGTACTCTAGCACAGACCATGCAAATATAAAGATTTTGAGTACTTTTAATAATGGGAGTAACTAGTCTTCCCCAGATAAGGGAGAAATTTCTGTGCTTCACAGATTCTAGAATGAGGTTTTCATTGGATATCCTAGAAGCAGGAAAGACTTAATATATAAAAGAGAATGAATCAGCCATTGGGAACCTCTTGCTGACGTGAGTAGCATGGTCTGAGGGGGGCCAGATAATGATGCTTGTGAATATTCCTCTTAATCTGGAATCTGATGAACCCGGGAATATTGATGGGTCAGACTAAAACAGGCAACACTTTTCTTCTTCACTAACCACTATCTTACAAGAACTCTTGGAAAGAGTTCATCAGGAAGTTTAAGAAGAAATAAAAACCCAACAATAATTAGGAACACTACTAGATAAAATAAGAAGATGAATCAGTTCTGACTCATAGCAGCTGGTAGGTCTGAACTGTCAACCTTTCAACCTTGTGGTTAACGTTCAGTGCTTATCCTATACTGCCACACCAGGACTCCAATTTTCCTCAGTAGTATTGCTTTAGTTTTTTTTATTATTATTATTATTTATGTTTTATTGAGTTATATGATAGTTTACATGAGAGAACCTCAGTTCCATATTCATTCCATCGTATATCATTACATTGCCGTGGTTCCAATCCCCTCCATGCATCGTCTTCCGACCAAAGGTCATATCCTAGAAGCTCGTGCTCTACACTCCCCCTCCCCCCTCAGCCTTCAGCCCACAGTTCCTCTCCCTCTCTGGATCCAAAGTCCCCAGCCACTTCATCCCTCCATGTCATCATCTCTGTCTCCATATCAGGCATCCCCAGTTCTCTGGGTGGGGTCCCGTTCTCGGCTCTTATCCGTTGGTGGTCCTAGAGACCTTTGCTCCTAGACTGGAGAAATAATCGCTTTCTTCCTTGCTATAAAACATCTACCCTTGCATTTCCAACACTCACAATCCATCTTGATAACCATTATTCACTACAGTATCACACGTAACCCATCTGTATTTCATTTCATCAGCTCCACCTAGACAAACTGGATAGTACTCACTGGTGATTCTGCCTTCCTCCATGCCCCCTGGCTCTAGGTTCCCTCTTGAAAGCTTGTAAGCCAGTTACTTCTTGCTTTTGTAGTGCCTCCTTCCCCATTTGGGTATCCAATGTCCAAGTTGCCCCTCTCTGTCTACTCTGTGTGTGGAGGGGGTGGGAATGTTTCTTGCTGTAAGGATTTGTTGCCTCTTTTGTGTCACTGCATTTGTATGCATAGGTTAAGTTCATCAGCTTGGATCAGCTCAGTCTTCTTTCCCCCCTCCCTTTCTTTCTTCTCCTGGTTGAGCTCTGATCATCCAGTCATCCAGTCCCGGTCACGTGGGTGTCATCTGCAAGTGTGGGTGTTCTTGTGCACATGCCCTCCGTGGCCATGTCACTGACTCTGGGCCCAGGAGTCCTCGGGTCTCCTCACACTGCTTGCCAACCAGGTCCCCAACTGGGTCCACAGAAGCCCTCTGAATATTGTGAGGCTTAGCTCGCCGCTTCATTGCTGCTTTTACCCCATTTCTCCCCAACGGTGATGCGTGTGTTTACCAATCCGAGCATGCATTTCCACCGAGTCTCAGTTTTGTGGGAGGGGAGGGCCTACGTTGGTGGGACCCGACCGACTGCCCCGATGTCTCCTAGTGGAGGGACCTGTTTGTTCCCGTAGTAGCAGTCCATCTGTCTCCATTGTGTTGTGTTTTTCCTGTAGATCTTCCATTTGAGATGTATCTTTTGTTCTTCTCACCATTCCAGGCTCATCAGCTCATCCCTTCAAGTGGGGATTTCTCATCTCTCGTGATCTGGATGTGGGTCTGGTTTCTACCTATAATCTCATGTATTGCAAAGGCTCCGCAGAAAGCCTGGTTCACTGGGTACGCTGTAGCCCCGTTTTAGGTATTCCGATCAGTTAAAGGCAGAAGACGGACTTACAAGCCTTCTAGTGTGATGTTTCTGACTATTCCTTTCTCTCCCCCTCCAGTGTCTACTCTATATTATAATAGTATTGCTTTAGTTTTATCTATTTTTTATCCTTCTCTCCTCCAGGACAAATTTTGTGAACTCATAGTTACTAGACTCAAAGGATTTTAGAGTTGGTGTGCTTTTAGGAGATTTAAAAAAAAACTTTTTTTTCTTTTTTTCTTTGAGTGATAAAATAAGACTTCAGTGATTTAACTGGTTAAATTGTATATTAATTATTATTTAATAATATAATTTCTTGGAGGCACTGGAGGTCATTAGTGTATTTATAAGGTGGCAGTCTCTGGTGGTCTTACACTCTAAGTAAAGTCTCCTCAATTTACTGAGTTTTTCTTCTCAAGGAGATGGTTAAAACTTCAGCTTGTGAGTGCTTTAAGTGAGAGGGTGTATGCATGCATGTGGTGATGTGATATGTGTGTGTGTGTATGCATATTGGGGTGGGGGCGTAGCAACTACTCCATGGATCTTTACACACTTTCATTTGCCACTGGAAACAAATTGCATCAGATGTAAAGGAAACATTAACATCCATAGATGTTCTAGTTGGTACAGCAAAGTTTCAGAGAGTTGAGAAACATATTCAGTTTCTCAATATAATGCTATTAGGATGTTTAGACAAAGGAAATTAAGCATAATGATTCTGAAATGAATTAAATGTAGGATAGTTATGAGTTTTTTTAGTTAACTCATTAATATGCCTATGTATATTTTTGCTCTCTTTCCAAATTTCTTCCTTCTTATGAGAAATAACAAGGTATTTTATAAATGCAAGTTTATATATTTCATAAGCTAGAAAGAAGGACCTGGTAAACTCAGGGCATATTTATATACTCACTTTGGTTTCAGAAAAGTGTGTCTTCAGATATGCAGTATACTAGCTTAATTCAAAACCTTCACAAACCCTGAAAGAAAAGCTGAAGTTTACAGGAAATTCTGTTGCTTTGACTAGACTTGCTCTACTATAGTGTCATGCAAAAAGTGGGTATTCAATAATTATATTCTGATTTGATTTGCAAGAAAGAGCCCAGATATTATTTTCAATATAGAAGCAAAGTGGAGACTTGGTATATTAGCTTACAGTGTTTTTCCAGATAAGACTGAACTGTGAGGTTAGGATAGCAGGAAGTGATAAATTTTCTTAGGTATTTAACATGGTCCTTTGAAGGGGATCAGCTTTTGAATCTTTAAGATTATATTTATTGCAATGGTGCTTCTCTTGGATGTTTAGACATGAAAGTGAATGTCATTACTGAACAGTAAACACAGGAGAATGACTTTGTGACACAAGTATGTAAAGTATCTTGTAATTCAGTATGAGAATCAAAGTCCGCTTCAGTTCTTTGCATTCTCAGGGATTCAGAAAGGATTAAGGTAACAAAAGCTAGAACGTAGGCAAGAGAGTAACTCAAGGATAGCATTCCTTGAACCTCAGAAACCTGGGTGAAAGGAATTGGGCAATTAAGGTCTTTAGGAAATCTAATGGGGTCATTTGTGAATGACTTCTTCATGGAACTTGGAAACTGTCATCTCAGAGATCAAGGAAGGTCACTGGCTTGGGGGTTTGGGAGAATGAAAGTGAAGTGACTGTTTCCTGCAAAGTATGTTTAAAGACTCTTAACTCTTGTTTGAAAGTAGCTACAGGTTTTTTTTTCTGTCCCCTGACAGAGAACTAACGATACAATACTTCCGCAGAGTGAGTTCTTTAGGTTTGTTGCCTGAGTTATATCATGGCCAAAGAGCCCAGATTTACTTTTTCCCATGCATCTATTCAAGTGCAATTGTTCATAACAATTAAATTAACGAATTACCAAATATTTAATGAATGATAAGCCATGCTGAAGATCTAAAGTGAAACATAGAAAAGAAAATGTCTTACATTCGCATAAATTTGCAAATACATTCATGCTATTGCCAATTTATCAACAATCTTTCTGACAGGATTTTCTCATGGCTCAAGGAGAAATCTGAAAAGGAGCAAATGTAAAATTATAGTCAAACCCATGAGAACTGGAAGTCCACAGGACTGCCTTGTGATTTGGGGTTTCACAAGTTTTCTGTCTTTGACAAGTATACAGTTTATCACTTTTGTATGATTTCTTGCAGTGGGATATATTTGCACTTACCTTCTCTGGCAGGTTACCATCTTGTACAGGTCCCAGTCTGTGTAGACTTTACTGTAGAAGAGTCGACTCAAGAGTGTTATACATTTTAAGTGGAACAACGACAGTAGATCTAAAGGACAATGACAAGGTATCTGGAAATAGAAATCATCTGAAGACAGGTGGGCTGAAAAGAAAGACTATTAAACTAATGTATGAGGTCTGCTTTCAAATATCCAAACGATTGGTTTATAGAAGAAAAAAGTGAATTTTTCTTTTTGTTGCAGAACAAATGGGTTGGAGTTATAAGGAGGTAATTAATATAAGAAATAGTTTGATTTGACCTGGAAAGGTCTTCATACTTCTTTAGGGTAGACAAGGAGGGTAGATCTGGCAATCATGAATTAATAATGACTTTTTGGCATGTTTGCCAAGGTATGAAGGTGTGAAGCAAGAGAGAGCTTGTCATGAGAGGTGTTGGGTGGCAGCTACTGTGGTAACCCAGATGCAGAACAGTGGATTTTCTCATAGGATGGTAGGTAGAGGTGGGAATGAAGAGGAAGTCTGTTTGGAAGACATTTTCATAAAACATTAACCAGACCATAATTTGGGTGACTGAAAGATTGTTAACACCTCTGATACAGTTGGGAAAATCAGGAGGAGATGACAAGTTATAGGTACATTTGAGGGTGAAGTCCCAGTGTGGTGCTATAGGTAAAGCACTGCTAACCACAAGGTCAGAGGTTCAAACCCACCAGCCGCTCCTCAGAAAACCTATACATAAGGGCCACTATAAGTCGGAATCAACTCGATAGCACTCAACAGCAACAACATAGTTGAGAGGGGCAAGGGAGATGCATTCACAGACTGACTTTGCTTCCAGATATATTCCTTTGATTTTCTATAACTGCCCAAGTGTAAAGACTAGTGGAAAGTTGAAAATTTGGAACTGCCTCAGTTCAGAAGATAAGAGGTAGATGCAGATGTGAAAGACATTAGCAGAGAGTTCTTGAGGGAAGACTGGTCAAGGCAAGGGAGGATGAGAATGGAAAACTGAAAGGTGAGCCTGAGTAAGCCCTGTTGTAATGGTTACTTACAGCCTGGCTACAAGTCAGGCTGTTAATCTCACCATCAACAGTTCGTCAGCAGGTCAAAACTACCAGCTGTTCCTCGGGAGAAAGATGAGGCTTTCTGCTCCTGTAAAGATTTACAGCCTCGGAAACTCTATGCAGGGTTGCTATGAGTCAGAACTGACTCCACGGCACACCACCACCACCACCACCACCATAGCCTTTTGCTGTTTCAACAAGTTTCCGTATCTGTGTTTGTGGAGGGGGGAAGGTAGAGCCAGGGTGGTGATGATGTGCTGTGGAGTCAGTTCCGACTCATAGCGACCCTGTACAGGGTTTTTGAGGCTGTAAATCTTTATGGGAGCAGAAAGCCTCATCTTTCTCCCGAGGAACAGCTGATAGTTTCGAACTGCTGATCTTAAGGTTTGCAGCCCGATTCGTAACCACTACACTACCAGAGCTAGGATACAGGCTTCTAATTTCAAAATTGGACTACAGAGTCTGGCATTGCTTTTTTTCAGATGGAGACTAAAATAATACTAAATTGCAAGGCCCAATGCTTTATCACACTAAAGAGCCATTTTATTTGGGCCTGGGTATATCTGAAGAACCATCACTATTATTAATACTGTATATATTCTTGGCTTTCACTCTTAATGCATAAGGGGAAAAAAAAAACTTCAAGAAAGTTTTACCCTTAAAGACTTATCACAATGAATACGTCTGCCAGATCTTCAACTTTGTACAAAAGATAAATCACCTGTTTCGGTATATTAATCTCACAATTTCTCCGGAAAAAGGAATGGCAGCTAAAAACAGGTAAGTTTTGTCTTGTTGTTTCTATGAAAATCCAAATATATTCTCTTTCAAGTAAATGACAAAAGGATATAAATAGAAACACAGGAACTATAAGGAGGTTATAATACATAGATACTCATTTAATCCCAGTTCCTATAGTACCTGAATTTTCTGTGCTTTAAAGACTTTGAAGAGCTAAACAACCTTATCTGTAAAGAATCAATCATCCTTTTATGATTATTGCTTTTGAGTATGTCCACACAGCTACCTTCTATCTTTTCTATTTTTTTTTTTTTCCTAAAATGACACCTTTATGTACTCCTGGACATATCTATGGACCTTTAAACATTCCTTTTTATTATAATATGTTGTTATAGTAATCATTAAGTGCCATCGAGATGGTTCCAACTCATAGTGACCCTGTATAGTGTTTCTGATGCTCAGCAGGTGAGTTTGAACCACCGACCTCATGGTTAGCTGTCCAATGCCATACCAGGAAACATGACAAAATATACATGACATAAAATCGTTTATGTCCTTTCAACCATTTTAATGGTACATTCCCACAGCACTATTTGTATTCATAGTATTGTACAACCATTACCACTGTCTACTTCCAAACATTTTTTTAATCACGCCAAGCTAAAACTCTGTACCCCTTAAGCTCTAGTTTTTCATCTTCTCTTCTGCTGCCAGCCCCCCAGGCTTGGGTAATGCTAATCTTCTTTCAGCCTCTATGGATTAGTCAACTCTAGAAATCTTGTACGTTTGTTTTACGTTGTGTCTGGCTAATTTAATTAGTGTAACCTTTTTTGAGATTCATCCATGTAGCACAGACCAGAACTTCATTTCTCTTTACTTAACCAAAAGCAAGTATTATTTAACCTAATAATACTTCATTGTATAGTATTTATCCATTCAACTGTTAATGAACACTTGGATGGTTTTCACTTTTTGACTGTTGTGTGTGAATAATGCCACAATAAATATTGGTGTGTAAGTATCCGATTGAGTCCCTGCTTTGAATTCTTTTTGAGTGGATACCTAGGAATGGAATTGCTATATGGCGCGGCAGGATAAGCACTCAACTGTAAGGTTGGTTTGAGCCACAAGGTCAGCGGTTCAGACTTGCCAGCCACTCCTTGGAAACCCTACCACAGGGTCACTCTGTGTTCCAGAACCAACTTGACGGCACTTAACAACAGTAATAACAACATGGTAATTTGGTGAGTAACCTTTTGATGAATCGTTAGGCTGTTTCCATAGTGACTGCATCATTTTACATTCCCACTAGCAGTGGACAAGGATTCCCAATTTCTCTATATCCTGTTTCCTTCCATCTTAGGAGAAATTGCACAGTGAGGCTAGAAACAGAAGTATTAAGTGTGTGTGGAAAATGGAAGCCACTGTTCATAGCACAGTTTTACCTTGGGAGCTGGAAAGCTCTGTTTTTATAGTTCTGAATAATCATCAGATGGTGAGTAAAATCAAACACATTCTAATAAGTTGATTTACTCATCAGCTGTGCAGATATGGGCCAGGGTGGTTGGGTAATGTTGAGTTTAGAACTCCAGGCACTTCCCTGGAGTTTAGTACAAATGCTAATTTCAAAAAGCTCCTGTTCGAAACACAGAGAGTTGAAATATGTGGTGGCAAGATTTCTGAAAAGTCTACTTCATTTAACTCAAAATATTTATGAATGTGTACAGCCAGCCTTGAACTTGTTTTGAAATGAATTCTTATAAGTTACTGTAAACAGAACTCTTTGGTTCAAGCATCAGGGACTTTCTAATTACTGTGAACCAAGCTGCAGCTGTTTAAAAATAAAGATTTTTTTGTGTTTGCAGCACAGGTATTTTTGTTTTCATCACAAAGTCTATTCCCAGTTCTTCAGGATGGAGGAAAGTAATATTTATAAGCCTCTGGGGTCCAGATAGCTTAACTATGAAGATAGGGGATTATGATTCTTTTTTCCAGATTAGTGTCAAAAACATACCTGAGAATGCACTTGTTAGAGTTAAAATGAAAAGCACTTGGATGGTAACTTTTGATCCATCCAGTTGGCAATTTCGTGGTTCACATCTATATGCACTTATAAGTATGAATCCAGAGGTGGCCCCAAGTGGTGTTTTTGATCTAAGCATGAACCCAGCTGCACTCTACTCTAATAATAGCAAACAGGATCTGCTTTCCTAAATGGAGAATGATTTAAGGCTCTATTTTTGTTGTTCAGCAAATGCTGTTAGGCGTAGCAGGTTACCCTTTTCCCATCACCTTAATTCCAGAGATACAGGCCTGACATTAGGCTGTTGGCTACTCGTCATAAGACTTTTCTGTCAAAGTGAATTCAGCTGATGAGCTATGAACACACTTACAGTCAGATAATAGATGAAAGAGTTTCAAGATAAACGAGGTGCCTATGGAAAACCTGGCCAGAGTTGTTTAAAAGAGGATGGCAACGGCCGTTAATTCTCTTCAGGCAGTTTCAAAAGGTGATGGGTAGTTAAGTTCTTACTCATGTTGCACGTTATCTTAACTTTCTGCAAGAATGGGGCCTTGGGTGCATGTTGAAAGGGGGAGTGTGCTTCTTTAGACTAACATTAAACACCTTGTTCCCCTGAAGGGAAATTTCTGCCCCCCTGTTGCTCCACCAAATATGATAAAGGACTTTGTAGCCATCCTTACAGCCCAACATTTTGACCAGTTTATATCACACAAAATATTCTTGCTCTTTCAAACTCTTCCTCTTTCACTTCTACTCAGAAGAAAGCTCAAGCTACACCTCGGTAAAATATTAACATGAACACTAATCATCTTTTCTTTTCTGGTGCTGATCATATCTAGCTTCAGCAATATTTCTGGTGATCTCTTATCTTCACACTTGAAAAGGAGGACTTCAAAATATAAGTCGTCCACAAGTTTTTTCTGAAGTAGCCAGCATATAAGTAAATTGTATTATAGGTTGGTATCTATTAGCACAATTTATTAATAACAATGCTATAGGGTAAGTACCAGACTGCTAACTACAAGGTTCAAACCCACCAGCTGCTCCTCTGAAACCCTATACAGGGTTGCTATGAGTCAGAACCAACTTGACAGCACTTAATAAAAACAACAAAGATCTGAAAATATTTAAAATTAGAAAAAGTAAACACAAAACCCTTTGGCAATTGGATTAGAATGTCTCCCTTACTGCATTGTTATAAGCATTCAAGTTTGCCTAACATTTGCAAAAAAGAAAAAATACCCAATTGATTTCTTTCTTTTTCACTTTAATGAACAATAAGCTCAGAAGAATGTAGCCAGAGTCAAGTGTGAAAAGTAATAAAGAAAATGAGTTAAAACATATTTCTCCAAAAATGAGACCAGAGACTAACATATAGAGACAGTAAATCATTTAATGCATGTGAAGTTAGACAATGAAAAAGGAAGACAGTAGAAGAATGGATGCATTTGAGTTATGGTGTTGGAGATTATTAAAAGTAGCATGGACTGCCAGAAGAACAAATAAATCTGTGTTGGAAGAAGTTCAGCCAGAATGCTCCTTAGAAGCCAGGATGATGAGACTTTATCTCTCATACTCCAGACATATTACCAGGAGGGATCAGTCCCTGGAGAAGGACATCATGCTTGGTAAAGTGGAGTGTCAGTGAATAAAAGGAAGACCCCTCAATGAGATGATTTGACACAGTGGCAGCAGCATTGGGCTCAAGCATAACAACAATTGTGAGGATGGCACAGGACCGGGCCAGGTTTCGTTCTGTTGTACATAGTGTTGCTACAAATTGGAACGGACTCAGTGGTATCTACACCAAATTGTTCAAAATGGCTCTCACAAGAGAGATTCTTTTGCCCATTCATTTGTACCATCCTCTTTCATCATGTTTTAACTCATTTAGCAAACATTTACTCAGTATAGATGGTGTGCTAAGAGCTAGGGTGCCATGGAAGAATATTCCTGCATACTCTCATAGTTTATAGTTCAGAGATGTGGACTAGACAGTTATTATAGTTCAATAGTGTGAAACAGACAGTCTAGGTCCAGCCAAGTCAGTCAGGGGCCATTAGGGAGGGTGTCTTGGATGAGGACCTACACTCCTGGAGTCTTGGAGAACAAGTACAAGTTAGTTGCTGTTGTTAAGTGCCGTCAAGTTATTTCTGACTCAGAGTGGCTCTGTGTGTGCAGCATTTCTAAGGAGTAGTTGATGGGTTTGAACGCCCAACCTTTCAGTTAGCAATCCAGTGCTTATCCTACAGAGCCATAGACGTGTTAAAGGGTGTTCAAAGTTGATCAGTTAAAATTTGAGGTTATTGGAGAACCTGGAAACGTTTAACATAGATCCTACTATTGTTAGATGGAGTCAGTTCTGATTCAGAGCGACCCCATATACAACAGAACAAAACACTGCCTGGTCCTGCGCCATCCCAACCATCCTTGATATATCTGAGCCCATTGGTGCAGCCACTGTGTCAGTTCATCTCATTGAAGGCCTTCCTCTTTTCATAGACCCTATGCTTTACCATGGATCCTTGTGTGGCACTGCAGGATAATGCGCTAGAGCGCAAGGTCAGTTTGAACTGCAAGGGCGGCAGTTCAAATCCACCGACTGTTCCTTGGAAACCCTATACAGAGTTACTCTGAGTCAGAACCTATTTGATGGCACTTAACAATAACAACAGTGATTTACCAAGCATGATGAACTTCTCCAGGGACTGGTCCCTCCTGATAACATGTCCAAAGTCCATAAGACTTCGTCATCCTCCCTTCTAAGGAGCATTCTTGTTGTTCTTATTCAAAGACACATTTGTTTGTTCTCCTGGCATCCGTGGTATATTTTATATTCTTTACCAACACCATAACCCAAATTAATCAGTTTGGACTTCCTTATTAATTGTCCAGCTTTCACATGTATATGGTGGTGGTGGTTATGTGCCGGGGAGTCGGTTCTGACTCATAGCGACCCTGTACAGGGTTTCCGAGGCTGTAAACATTTACAGGAGCAGAAAGCCTCATCTTTCTCCTGTGGAACAGCTAGTAGTTTCAAACTGCTGACCTGGAGGTTCACAGCCCAATTAATAACCACTACGCTATCAGAGTTCCTTTCACATGTATATGAGGTGACTGAAAATATGATGACTTGGGTAAAGCACACATTATTCCTCATAGGACAGCCTCGTGTTTTAAGTTTTAAGTTTAAACAAGTATTCTGTAGCAATACTTGTTTTGATTTATTTACCATGGCTTCCATGGGCATTGATTGTGAATCCACATAAAAGGAAATCCTTGGTAACTTCAATATTTCTCTTTTTATAATGATATTGTTTATTGTTCCAGCTGTGAGAGGAGCTGAAAGATCTGAATGTGGTTTTGTAAGAGGAATAAAGTGGGTTCCATAAATCTCATGAGGTAAAATTAGTATAAATATCAACTATTGGTAGAAAAACAGGGTAAAGAGAACAATATATATGCATCATCAATAGAGGGGAAAAAATAAATTATGAAGAAACCCTGTTGAATTATATTGATTCTTATGTTAACCACTGGGTGGGATCATTAACTCAGGGCGTGGGGTTCTCTTCTGAGAGATAAATGTCCTCAGGGTGGGGAGGGAACTGCAGGTCTGCATTAATAATACTAAAGGGTATTAAAGAGCTACTTGCTTGTCATTTTAATCAACTCATACAGTCTTCTTCCCACAGACAGAGCTGCATCTAAACTATTTCAGAACATTGGATACATTTTTTGTTGGTAATTGCTGTCAAGTTGGTTCTGACTCATAGCAACCGTTACAGGGTTTCCAAGTAGTGGCTGATGGGTTTGAACCACCGTCACTGAAGTTCAAACCAACTTTGTTGTCCAGTGCTTTATCTTACAGCATCACACCATGACTCCATAAATGTTATTGTTTGTTGTTATTAGGTAACATCGAATCAGTACAGACTCATAGCAACCCTATGCACAACAGAACGAAACACTGCCTGATCCTGGGCCAACCTCACAATTGTTGCCACACTTGAGCCCAATGATGCTGCCACTTTGCCAATCCATCTCGCTGGGGGTCTTCCTCTTTTTCTCTAACCCTTTACCTTACCAAACATGATATCCTTCTCCAGTGACTGATTCCTTCTTACAATATGTCCAAAGTATGAGAGACAAAGTTGGGTCATCTTGGCCTCCAAGGAGCACTCTGGCTGCACTTCTTCCAACACAGATCAATTTGTTCTTTTGGCACCCCATGGCACTTTCAATATTCTCCTCCGACACCATAACTCAAAAGCATCAATTCTTCTATGGTCTTTCTTATTCACTGTCCAGCTTTCACATGCATATGAGGTTATTGTTATTAGGAAACACAATGTAAAATTTCAGGCAGTTAGGTTAGCACCAGACAACATCCACAGCTGGGAACATTTCCCTTGTATCTAGGTTGATTATTTCTTTACTCATTAATGTATTCAGGAAATCTTGATGAAAGAATCCTTGAATAGAATTCTCTTATAGTTAGGCCCTCAGTGTGAAAGTAAAATCACTAATAATGCTTAATAATGTATGTGAAAGATCTTTGAAAAATGTGAAGTGCCATAAAAGTACAATTCATCATTATTGTGACTGAGATTATAGTTGAGTCTTGAACAACATAGACTCCGCTGACCCATTTCTACATGAAATTTTGTGTGTGTCCTGTTGCTATTGCAGTGCCTCAGTGTTGTGAGTATAAACTTAAAACATGACACTAATCAGCTCCGCTTGAACAGTTTGTCTCTCCAGTATAGAGACGTGTTTAGAATCACCTCAGTCCTGGATTATATGCCATCTAGTTTTAAAAGTGATTTGTGAGAGAAGCTTATGTCCTTAGCAAGATCAGTTAGTATTTACCAGACAATACTAAATTGTTGTTGTTATCAAGTGGCATTGAGTAGGTTCCGACTCAGCAACCCTGTATGGGGTTTCTAATGGGTTTGAACTTCTGACCTTGCAGTCCTGTGCATTATCCTGCAGCACCATACCAGGACTCCACACATAAGAAAATAGTTTTGTCCACTTACTACTACATGAAGTTGGTCAGTTGAAGAAAATAAGTGTCTTTGTTGGCTTACTGGTATCAGATTGGTTACTGTTTTGCCTGAAAAACCATTGGATAGAAAAGGACTTAGATTCTCTTAACTACTGAGAATTTGTCACCATTGTCTCAAACAGAAAGGAGATACTACTGTCATTTCATCATTGCTAATGAATTGCTCCAGGATGTCCCAATAATACTTATAGTTTGAAAATGAATAAAGACTCTATATTCTGGCCCATGATGGAATAAGCGCAGCTGATATGGCTAACAGCATGAATCTCCTTGCTCAGTAACAAGGATTTAGAAAATAATTATTTTCTATCTAATCAGCTGAATGACGAACTTGTTAATGAAGGAAAATTTGAAAAATAGTCCTATGGCACCAGAAAAATACTCTGCATAGCTGTTATTATTCTGAAATTGTTAATACATGATCTTACTCAAGTTTTTCAATTAAGTTTCTATGCTGTAAAGTACCTGAGACATGAAAGTCACTTCCTGGGTGTCCTTAGCCATCAGTGTTCATGTGGGACATATGAAAACCTTTGGTAGTTTAGACAGCAGTAAGTCCAGGAGTTGCTTTAAAAAATACAATTGATCATTTGTTCCTTTTCAATTACTTTCACATATTTTCGTTGCTGTGAAAATGCCATTTAAGAGTCTGACTTTAATCTGGAGTTTGGGTCTTAAAACGAAATGCTGTGGAAGGTAAGAGTTAGGCTTGGTTATATGGGCAGATTATGTTGCTGCTAGTTAATTATGAGAGGAATGGATTTCTCTTTTTTCACATGTAGTAAAATACTAAAGAACAATTTGTTGTTGTTTAAGTGCTGTTGATCGGGTCTGACTCATAGTGATCCTGTATAGGGTTTTCAAGGAGCAGGTGGTGAGCTTGAACTGCCAACCTTGTGGTTCATTCCGATCTTGAAATCCAGCACATTAACCCACAACACCACACCAGGACTCAATAGAACAACAGAAAAGATAATTAATAGAATTCAATGCTCATAATAGTCAGACACGAGTCTTGTGATTTAGGGAAGAATGACTGACAAAGTTGCTAATATTGAGTTTTGTATTGAGAATTTGCAGATGGAGAATTAGGTATTTAGTCACCATAACATTTGAGATTAAGGAATCTTGAAACTTTCCCAAATGATTGGAATGGAGGAAAGTCAGGAAAAAAAAGGATAATTAATATTCCCAAGTGTAAGCTCTCATTAGCAGAATCAGCCTTTGCTTTATGATTCAAAAGTTCTCTGGCAATCAGTAGGCAGTCATCAAAGAAATAAAACCTTACATCTACCTTACCTAATCAGCATGCCCATTAATGTGCTCACTTAATGTTTATTAAACATGTGTGATGTGCAACGCCACTGCTGAATATTGGAGTTTCACATATGTTTACTAGAAATCCCTCCTGTAAAGTGATATGGTGAGAATTTGTGGTTTTCTATTTAGTTAGGAGTCCTGGTGTGGCACTGTGGGCTAATGCATCAGACTGCAAAATCATTTGAACTGCAAGGTCAGTGATTCAACGTCACCAGCTGCTCCTTGGAAACCCTATACAGGGTCGCTATGGGTCGGAATCGACTCGACAGTACTTAACAACAACAACAACAATTTAGTTAGAAAACTATTACTTGTCACTGTTAAATTGATTTTTCTAAATTAAAAAAAATGCAGATACTTAGCTTGGGGTTAGCAATACTACCAGTGGCTATTGGTACATTGTTAAGAGGTCTTCCACTTACTGTAATCTTTCATTAGCATCTAGGACTCGGAAGCCTGCTCCTATATAAAAATGATGTTTGACTCGGAAGCCTGCTTCTATATAAAAATGATGTTTAGAAAGCATTGGCATTCTGGGAATGTTGTTTAAGCTTTAGTGTTGTTGTTGTTAAGTGCCATCAAATCAGTTCTGACCCATAGTAACCCTGTATAGGGTTTCCAAGGAGCAACTGATGAGCTTGAACCACTGACTTTGTGTTTCACACTAACTTTACAGTCCAGCATGTTAACCCAATGCTAATAGAAAAAAGGACTTCTGGTACGGCACTGTTGGTTAATGTACAGGACTACAAAATCTGCTTGAACCTCGAGGCCTGCACTTCAAGGTCACCAGCTGCTCCTTGGAAACCCTACACAGAGACCCTATGGGGCGGAACCGGCTCTACAGCACTTAACAACAATGGGAAAAAAACCACCCTGTGTTTCAAACCAGCAGGCACCAAATACACAGAAAGCTCCCTTTTCAATCAGAACACCATGGAAAATATGAAAGGTTATAAATCTACGTGGGGACAGCAGGAACAGGTGAGTTAATAGGATAATATGAATGCTTGGCATCCTCAAGCTAGAGAGGTGGTCTTATACCAAAGCTAAGCAATTATGTGTCACCCTTTATATACTCGTTGAATGAGATACAACTGAAGATATTTATGTACCTGTTGTAAACTTATGCCAGCTTGGAGTGAGACTATTCCTCCATGTAATCATAAAGACGGGAGAAACAGAGAAGCAACTCTGAGTGCCCCTAGTCCTGAGGCTGGGCTCATGAACTTAAGTGTCTCTCTCCCACAAATGGCCAAGTCTTACGGTGAAGGAGAAAGTCATGCCTGAATGGTGCTGAGATGAGGGAACTGCTGGGTAACTGGCCTTTTCCATGTGGTCACGTGAGTCTTCAACATCTTAGAACTTTTAAGCAGTAGCTCTTTTCATCATTACTGTAGAGTTTCCGAAGGGCTCGGAGTCCTGTGACCATTAGATGGACATTTCTGAGAGCTTTACTAGAGTTATATTTTCTACAGCTTCTACTTTTCACCTTGAGTTTCAGTCTTCTTTCACTTTTCAGGTCTACTTGTCAGGTTATCTTCTATGCTTTCTTGTCAACAATTTCTTGCCATTTTTTTCCTGGCTTCTCTAATACCTAGCTACCTGAAATAATTTTATACATTAAGTGCAATAGGCTATGTATCAACTTCTGCCACTCACATGCTTATCAATTTAGTCATGTGGTTGAAGTGTGCTGGTGTGGTGCTATAGGATCAGCACTGGACTGCTAACTGCAAGGTTGATGGTTCAAACCCACCAGCTACTCCTCAAAAACCCTAACCCGAGTTGCTATGAGTTGGAACTGACTCAACAGTACTTAACAAGAGTATAACAATCTCTGGTTGAAATACAGCTTCTTTCTTTTCCATTTCTAATTTTGCTGAAAGACTTTGGTACATTTCATATTAATTGACAATGAAGATTCACTAGATAAGATACTTCTTATACTGGTATTTTTTTTTGTTGTTGTTATTTTTATAAAAAGAGTTATTATACAGAAGCCTATAAAAGTATATGGAGCCCCAGTGCGGTGCTGGAGGATAAGCACTAGACTGCATGGACGCTTGTGTCACAGGTCAGTGGTTCAAACTCACCACCCATTCCTTGGAAACCCTATACAGGATCACTATGGGTAGGAACTGACTCGACGGCACTTAACAACAACAACAACATGACAGTATATAATATGTAACACATATAAAAGTTCTCCTCTTGAATAAAATTTCCCATACTTCCTAGAGGTATTCAGAGTTCACCATTTGGTGTGTTTACTTTGGGACCAGTTATGGCCCTATTGTTGTTGAGTACCGTGGAGTCAGGGTTTCCGAGGCTACAAATCTTTAAGGGAGCAGAAAACTTCATCTTTCTCCCGTGGAATGGCTGGTAGTTTCGAACTGCTGACCTTGAGGTTCGCAGCTCAATTTGTAACCACTACACTATCAGAGCTCCTTGTTGTTGTTGTTGTTAAGTGCCGTCGCTTAGGAAACATATATTTGCATATATACATCTGAGCTGGCTTTCCTAAGAAACTTCCACCTGCTACTAGTGGATAAGTAATAACATTCTGTTTAACATTGATCCCCAAATAATTTTAACTAGTATTTCTCAAAAAAAGAAAAATGTGAGGAACCACAGTAGCAAACACATTTTACATACATAATCTAATATGCCTGTATGTATTAAAAGCAGAAACAATGTCTTTGTGAAACATAATGCTTACCTTACTATGTTTGGTTCACTCTAATATTTTCTGTTTGGCTCTATTTTATTCTATTCTTTTGAAAAAAAAAAAAAAAACGTCTCAGGCAACCTGATTTTATTAACCATGAATGGAGTCCTAAAGTAGTCCTGGTGTGGCCATGAAGGTTAAGTGCAGGACTGCAAGGCTACTTTGAACCATGGTGTTCCAACTCAACACCCACTCTTCAGAAATCTTATACTGGGTTGCTATGGGTCAGAATCGGCTTGACAGCACTTAACAACAACAATGGAGTCCTAAGGAGCCCTTGTAGCATAGTGGATTATGTGATACTAACCACAAGGTCAGAAGTTCAAACCCACCAGCTGCTCCGGAAGGAGAAAGATGAGCTTTTCTACTCCTGTAAAGATTTACAGCCTCGGAAACTCTATACAGAATCACTATGAGTTGGAACCGACTTGGTGGGACACAACTGCCACCACTAATGGAGTCTTGGTGTGACTCTATAGGAACCTGATGTGGTGCAGTAGCAAAGTCAGAAGTTCAAACCCACTAGTCACTCTGCAGAAACCCTATACAGGGTCACTATGTGTTGGAACCAACTTGGCAGTACTTAACAACAGCGACAACAGCAACGTCTGATGACCCACTGTTTGAAAAAAACTGATGTTAACAGTCCAGATTAGAGTTTGAGTGTTCAGATAATTCTTTAGGTTTTCATTTATAAGCTGTTGTTTAAGTGCTGTCAAGTCAGTTTTGAGCCATAGCAATCTTGTATAGCGTTTCCAGGCCTGTAAATCTTTGCACAAGCAGAAAGCCTCATCTTTCTCTGCAGAATGACTGTTGGGCTCAAACCACTGACCTTGTAGTTTGCAGTCCAGTGTTTATCCCATAGAATCATGGCACTCACCCAGTTATAAGTACTCCTACTTCTTTTCTTTTCTCTTCCACTTTCTTTTCCTTTGCTTTTAATGTACGGGGTGGTTCTTAGGGCTTCACCATGGTGGAATGTAGGAGCCCCATAGCTCTTTGCACCTAATGCTTTTGTATATTTATGTGAATATTTCTGTAGGATGTGTATTACTACTAAAACTGTAAATGCTGGGTCAAAGAGTATGTGCCTTAGAGAGTTTGAACTGTACCTTCTCAGAAACCATCTGTACATGTGTTGTTGTTGTTATCGTTGTTAGATGCCATCGAGTCAGTACCAACTCATGGCAATCTTATGCACAGCAGAACAAAACACTGTCCAGTCCTGGGCCAACCTCACTACTGTTGCCACACTTGAGTCCATCAATGCTGCCACTTGGCCAATCCATCTCATCAGGGGTCTTCCTCTTTTTTTCTGACCCTCCACCTTACCAAACATGATATCCTTCTCCAGCAACTGGTCCCTCCTGATATTATGTCCTAAGTATGAGAAATGAAGTTTGGCCATCTTGGCCTCCAAGGAGTATTCTGGCTGCACTTCTTCCAAAACGGATCTATTGGTTCTTTTGGCAGGCCATACCAGTTTCAATATTCTCCTCCAGCACCATAATTCAAAAGCATCAATTTTATCAATTTTTCGATGGTCTTCCTTATTCACTGTCCAGCTTTTGCATGCATATGAGGTTATTGAAAGTACCATGGCTTGGGTCAGGTGCACCTTAGTCCTCAAGCTGACATCTCTGCTCTTCAATACTTTAAAAAGATCTTGTGCAGCAGATTTGCCTAATGCAATATGTCATTTGATTTCTTGGCTGCTGCTTCCGTGAGTGTTGATAGTTGATCCAAGAAGAATGAAGTCATTGACAACTTCAGTCTTTTCTCCATTGATGAGAATGTTGTTTATTGGTACAGTGGTGAGGATTTTTGTTGTCTTACATTGAGATGTAATCCATACCAAAGGCTGTGCTCTTTGATCTTCATCAGTAAATATTTTAAGTCCTCTTCACGTTCAACAAGCAAGGTTGCATCATCTGCATATTGTAGATTGTTAATGAGTCTTCCTCCAATCCTATGTCACTTTTTTCTTCATAGAACCCAGCTTCTCGTATTATTTGCTCAGCATATAGGTTGAATAAGTATGGTAAAAGAATACAACCTTGTCACACACCTTTCTTAATTTTAAACCATTCATATTCCCATATTCTCTTTGAACAACTGCTTCTTGGTCCATATACAGATTCCTCATTAGCACAATTAAATGTTCCAAAATATTCATACTTCACAATATTGTTCATAGTTTGTCATGATCCACACAATTGAAAGCCTTTGTGTAGTCAATAAAGCACAGGTAAACGTCTTTCTGATATTCTCTGCTTTCAGGCAAGATCCATTGGACATCAGCAATGATATCCCTCATTCCACGGCCTCTTTTGAATCTGGCTTGAACCTCTGGAAGTTCTCTGTCAATGTATCTTGCAGCCATTTCTGTATTACCTTTAGCAAAACTTTACTCGCATGGGATATCAAAGAGATTGTCCAAAGATTTCCGCAATCCATTGGGTCACTTCTCTTTGGAACGGGCACAGATATGGATCTGTTCCAATCAGTTGGCCAGATAGTTGTCTTCCAAATTTCTTGGCATAGATGAGTGAGTGCCTCCTGTGCTACCTCACTTTCTTGAAAGATTTCAAT
>NW_006408712.1:5931478-5932006 GCF_000296735.1 Chrysochloris asiatica
TCTTGATTGCATGTTTGATAGATTTCAGATTGAAGAAGTTGGTAGAATTCTTCTATTTCATCCTCACTGGCTTTAGTGGTTGGTGTGTAAATTTGAATAATAGTAATATTAACTGGGCTTCCCTATATGTCCATGGATATTAGCCTATCACAGACAGCGTTGTACCTCGTGACTGATCTGGATATGTTCTTTTTGACAGTGAATGCAACACCGTTCCTCTTTAATTTGTTATTCCTGGTATAGTGAACCATGTGGTTGTCAGATTCAAAATGGCCAATACCAGTCCATTTCAGCTCACTATGATATTGATGTTTATGCGTTCTATTTCACTTTTGACATCTTCCAATTTTCCCAGATTCATACTTCGTACATTCCATGTTCCGATTTTTAATGGATGTTTACAGCTGTTTCTCTTCATTTTGAATTGTGCTCCATCAGTAAATGAAGGTCCCAGGGGCTTTTCTCCCACAGGCTTTACTCCATTCGGGTCATCATGGTCAACTCTACTTTTAGGAGACATCTCTTTCC
>NW_006408712.1:5932106-5947815 GCF_000296735.1 Chrysochloris asiatica
AGTCGCATTTTGAATGCCTTCCAATCTGCAGGGCTCATTTTCTGGCACTATATCTGACATTGTTTCTCTGCTATTCATAAGGTTTTAGTGACTAAATATTCGGAAGTAGTTCGTGAGTCCTTCTTCCTAGTCTGTCTTTGTCTGGAAGCTCATCTGAAACCTGTCCACACCATGGGTGACCCTGCTGGCATTTAAAATACAGGTAGCATAGCTCTCAGAATCACAGCAACGCACAAACCACCACAGTATGACAAACTGAGAGACGAGTGGTGGCACATGTGTTAGGATACATAAATGCATGAGGGGTTTAGTGGCGCCCAGCTAACCATAATAGACATAAAAGACAAACAAGCTACTCTTGTTTAAAACCCACTCACAGGTATTTTCTAAGTGACTCTAACAGACAAATTGCTATGAAATAAACTTAAAGAAATGAAGATATATGTATGTTCCCTACTTCTTAAGAAGATTGCAGTTGGACAATATTCTAAGCTGTTTTCTACAGCAATGGATACAATCCACATGTCTCAGTCTACCATTAAAGACTTTTTCCCACTTAGCACAATTCTTGGCCCCACATTTCTACCATATTCCTCAAGCTCTCATGCCAGCACTCCTAGACTACTAAATGGCTGTTTTTTGGTTTTACAGTTTTCCCAGCCTGTTTATCTTTTTTACATCTTACCTGTCCTCAAAGTTCCCAGTTCAAATTCATTTCTCCTTAAGTTTTCCTAACCTCTCTCCATGCATAGAGAATCAACAGTTCTGGATCTGGGGTCCCCACAGCCTTATGGCACACATTTGATGCTTCCCCTGCTATAATAACATTTACTTTCCTTATTCTAATCATATCTCTATAGGATATGGTCCCTACTTACCTCGTCTCTTTATTTTCAGACCTCTGTCTCCTTACCCATTCTATTCATGCAGCACTCCTCAAACATGTCAGGTTTTTCCATTATAAGGAGTACCCTTCCCTAGACCTCTGCATGATTATGTGCCTTTTGTCATTTAGGGTCTTCCCTACATCTCAGAGAGTACTTTCTTGGCTGAACCCCTAATTTGACATAGTGGCCTATGCTCTCTACTACATACAATTGTTTTATTTATTTGAGTTTTTATCATGAATTATGTGACAGTTTACATGGGAGAACATTATCTTTACATTCATCCTATCGTATTTCATTTCATTGCAATTATTACAATTCCATGCATGCATCATCAAACAACCAAAGGGTACTACCCGCATGCCTGCCCCCAAGCGGCCAGCACACAGCCCCTCTCCCTCCCTGAGTCTAGAGTCCCCAGCCCAGTTGTTTTATTTTTATAGCACCTACTACTAACCTAATTTCTTATTTATTTATTCTCTAACTGCCTTCACTATCATTTAAAATCTTTTCTTTCCTTCACAGATGAATTCTCCATGTTCAGAACAGCACCTGAGTGCAATGCAGTGAACTACATCATACGTCTCTTTTAGCCATAGTCTTTGTGCTATTGTTCAGTGCCCTCAAATCACTTCCAACTCACAGTAATCCTGTATAAGGTTTCCAGAGAGTAGCTAACATTGCAGTTAGCAGTCCAATGCATACCCTACAGAACCACACTGTAACTTCTACAAACTACCTTTCCCTGGATGGGTCTTGGTAAGTCTTAGGAGAAGGTGTTGATGGATTATATGATTCAGTTGTGAGTGATTGTTAACAAGATTAACTGTTTACAGTAAACTTGAAACTCTAATGTGAATATAAAACGAGGCATCTCAGAAGCAGAAGGGTGATCTCTCTACCACCAACAAATAAAATCCAGGAGTGAAGCATGTCCTTTGGACCCAAGATACCCTGCACATTGAACCTCTTTGACACAGGGACAGGAACAGTGACACCGGAGGGGTGGCAGAGGAACTGCAGCAGCATAATCAAGAGCATGAGACAGAGTGGTGGGCTTTCCACCATATGGAGCAAATAAAGCTGAGTGACTCTGGGCAGGAAATTGGCTTACACAGTAGGGTGCCTCCAGGTCC
The DNA here is from genome assembly GCF_000296735.1 of Chrysochloris asiatica. Lineage (NCBI taxonomy): Eukaryota > Metazoa > Chordata > Mammalia > Afrosoricida > Chrysochloridae > Chrysochloris > Chrysochloris asiatica. The sequence goes on from NW_006408712.1 coordinate 5,934,130, forward strand.
TTAATTTGGGGGAGGTAGGTTTGTAGAACCACAGAGCTCGAGCCAAGGATCTTCAGGCTGAGGTTCGTGGTGGAATGGTGTGTCGTGTGGGCATGTATCAGTAGCCCTAAAAGAGCTGATGAAGATCAAAGACCACAGCCTTCTGTATGGGTTGCCCCTAAACACACAGAAAACAAAAATCCTCACAACTGGCCTAATAAATAATATCAAGATAAGTGAAGAAAAGTTTGAAGTTGTCCAAGACTTCATTTTGCTGAGATCAACCATCAATGCTCATGGAAGCAGCAGTCAAGGTATGAAACAATGTATTGCATTAGGCAAATCTGCAGCACAAGAATGCTTTAAAGTGTTCAAGAGTAAAGATGTCAGTCTGAGGACCAAGGTGCACCTGACCCAAACTATGGTATTTTCAGTTGCCTCACATGCATGTGAAAGTTGGACATTCAAGAAAAGAATGAATGAATAAAGAAGACTGCCTTTCTTTAATACAATCTTTAAGAATAATTGATGCATTTAAGTTATGGTGTTGGAGAATAAGGTTAAATGTACCATGGACTGCCAGAAGTACAGCCAGAGTGCTCCTTAGAAGCCAGGTTGGCCAGACTTTGTCTCTCATACTTCAGACATTTTATCAAGAGGGACCAGTTCCTGGAGAAGGACATCATGGAGGGTCAGCCAAAAAGAAGACCCTTAACAGGATGGATTGGCACAGTGGCAGCAGCAGTGGCTCAAGTGTAGCAACAATTGTGAGATTGGTGCCGGACTGGGCAATATTTTGTTCTGTTGTGCATAAGTCTCCTCTGAGTTGGTACTGACTCAACAGCACCAAAGAACAATAACAACAAAGCTTGGTAACATTGCTTGGACAGAGAAAGGCCTGCCTGTGGGCATGGCAGAGGAGAGACTACCTTGACTAGATGAACTGTGTCCTGAGTCAGAAGGCCCTGAATTGTAACCTGTTAATTTCCCTAATGAGCTCCATAAATGTAAGTATGATTTCTTAATTCTGTGTGACCACTGCAATGAATGATCAAATCCAGCAAAGTAGTAGAGAGTGCTGTGGCAGGGATGGTTGTTGCCATTTTAGGGGCACTGGTGCATAGTAAGTGTTGAATAGAAGTTTGTTGAATGAATAAAATGAATGAAGTACATGTTCCTTAAAGTCACAACCTATTTGATCTTCTATGTCATTGTTGTTAAGTACCGTGGAGTCGGTTCTGACTCATAGTGACCCTGCACAGGGTTTCCGAGGCTGTAAATCTTTATGGGAGCAGAAAGCCTCATCTTCCTCCCACGGAACAGCTGGTCGTTTCGAACTGCCAACCTTGAGGTTAGCAGTCTGATTTGTAATCACCATGCTACCAGAGTTCCTTACTTGATCTTTGGCTCTCTATAATTCGGAACGTAGTAGTTTGAACATAATTGTTGTCAGCTGCTTGCTGTTAAGGCATCCTTGAATCATTGTGACATCCTGCACAACAGGATTGGACCATTGTAATCCATAGGCTTTATGTACAATGAGTGTTTTTCAGAAGTAGATTTCAAGTCCAGTCTTTTTTCCTAGTCCATCTTAGTCTGAAACTGGTGCAGCATCATAGCAACATGTAAACCTCACTGGCAAAATGGTGGTGTCTACATCTAATTGCACTGACCAGGAAATGAACCAGGACCTCCCGTATGAATGTTGAAAATTCTACTACCAAACTCTGTGTTTGTATTGTAAGGGGCTTCAAAAATTCCTGGAAAAAGATGGAATGAGCAGATGATGGAACTTTTCCACAAACTTTTTGAAGCCCCTTCATTTATTAGTACACGTACACAGCACACACATACATGTATGGAAATTAATATATATATATATGAAAGTAGCTATCTTTGAGCTGATTGGTACAGTTTTAACATTTTTTCAATTATATTTTTTCAGAATGTAGTGAACTTTTCCTTGTCTTATTTGTTGATTTACATAATTACAGAAAAGAGGACATCTGTTCCTTTTAGATGAGCATTCCCGTTCTTGGACAAGGCTGGGTGGACACCCCTCAGGATATGTGTTCCATTGTTGGGTGCATTCTTAGAATAGAATTATATGACCTCACAGCTCTCAAAATGATTTTAATGTGGTTTTTATATATGCACTCATTTTCTTTTTTAATGGCAGTGTGGGGTAATACTTTTACAGAATAAATGACAGTTGGAGCAATGTTTACTTTGGTTGTGCACTACATGTTCAGGGGCTCATTTGTTTGTATTTGGTCTTTGGTAAAGGACTGTCACTCATACAGGAAGTTCAGGACCCTGATGCTAGGCAGAGCACAGTCAGTGCACTGGGAATTTTGTCTTGGGTCATTCATACCAAAGATCCTAGTTCAGGATCTATCTATCTATCTATCTATCTATCTATCTATCTATCTATCTATCTATCTATCTATCAATCTATCTATCAATCAATCTATCTATCTATCTAATTTTACTTCAGTTTTATTGAAAAATCTTGAGTTACCATTTACATCAGGAGATGTCATATACACAAATGCACGTACACATTCCTGATTTCTCTTACAAAAATTAAAATGTAGGGCAACACGGATTCATATTCTTTGTGGCAATAATTGACTAGAACTGAGTCCAAGCTGTCTCTTTTAGATGGGTTTGCACTCTCTCTGTTGGCCACAGAACTCTCAACTGCATTTTGAAAATTCAGGTCCTCTACATTTTCATCTGGAGTCCTGATGCAGTGCTGTGGGTTAATGCACCACACTGCAAAGCCATTTGAACTGCAAGGTCAGCGGTTCAAGCTCAGCAGCTGCACCTAGGAAACTCTATCCAGGGTTGCTATGGGTCAGAATCGACTTAATGGCGCTTCACAAGAACATTTTACTTTGAAATGCATGGGAGTCAATAGGATTTATCTGCAAGGCTTTGTGGTCACGTTTCTAAATGACTACACTCTGAGGTGTGATGGTGGTTCTATAGTAGAATGCTCACCTTCTATGTGGGAGGTCCTAGGTTTGATTCTGGCCTATGAACCCTCATGCACAGCAGTCACTCAGCTGTCAGTGGAGGCCTGTGTGTTGCTATGATGCTGAAGAGATTTCAGTGGAGCTCCCAGTTTAAGACAGACTAAAAGAAAGACTTGGAGATCTACTTCTGAACATCATCCAGTGACAACTGTGTGGATCACAACAGTTTGATTCAAAACCGATCATGATGCAGGCAGAGCTTTTGTGTGGAATCATCATGAGTTGATGATGACGATCACAGCAACAGCACACATTCTAAATAATTTAAGAAAACAAAAGGATGGTTTACTGCTGCTCTGCCATCCCTGCCTAATTCGAGGTTCTGCTGTCTGGTTCTCAATCCCGGACTCACATTGGCATCCCCTGGCAGCTTTTCATGGTGCTGGGACCCATCCTTAGAGTTTCTGATTGGGTCCCAGAATTAGTGTTTAGTAAAAAAAAACCCTGGTGTTTGGAATGTACAATGAAGATTGAGAAACACTTGTTCAGTTAGTTCTTTGTACATATTTTATGGTATAATTCACTGAACCAAAATAATGAAAAATCCTGGTGTGTAAACAAATGAAACAAAAAGGATTTAAGTTTAGCCTGTTATAGCCAGATCAAAGAAGGACTGGTAAGCAGATTAACTCTCAGAGATACGGTGGAATCCCCCATCACACTGCCTGGCAGCAGTTTGAGAACTCTGCCAAGGTTTCTCAATAGCCCCAAGACAACTTGGCTTTATCTTCAATCAGCATTAGGATGAAGAGCAGCTCATAGTGATGAAGAACTTTAGATGCTCTTCTTTGGGCATGGGCAAATCTGCTCCAAAAGACCTGTTTAAAGTGTTCAAGAGCAAAAATATCAGTTTGAGGATTAAGGTGAGCCTGTCCCAAGCCATGATATTTTCCATCACTTCATATGCATGTGAAAGTTGGACAATGAATAAGGAAGACCATAGAAGAATCAATGCATTTGAATTGCAGTGCTGAAGAAGAATATTAAAAGTACCATGGACTGTCAGAAGAACAAATACATCTGTGTTGGAAGAAATACAACAAGAATGCTCCTTAGAATGCAGGATGCAGAGACTTTCTCTTTCATACTTCGGATATGTCAGCAGGAGGGATCAGTCACCGGAGAAGGATGCCATGCTTGGTAAAGTAGAGGGTCAGCAAAAAAGAGGAAGACCCCCAACAAGATGAAATGACACAGTGGCAGCAGCGATGAGCTCAAACATAATGATGAGAATGGTACTGTACCGGGCAGTGTTTTATTTTGTTGTGCATTGGGTCACGATGAGTAGGAATCAACTTGATGGCATCTAACAAGAACATCATCATCTGGCCATGAGTATCTTTTTAGATCTATAATGTTCAAACTTCAAATTTCACACTTAGTAGAAGGTTTCCATTGGGATTTGTTATCATTTTCCTGTAAATTACCAGTTCTCCAAATACTTCAAGTTATATTTTGTCACAAATTTTACTTACAAATTTTTGGCTAATCTTTGCCATCAAGATTCTGTGAAATCTTGTGCTTGTGAATAGATACTAATTTTCACGATTATCATATATTATTATGGAGAAATATCCAACTTCAGAATAGTTACCTTACCAGGTTATATTATGAAGCCAGTAGTATATTAAATCAATTAGTATATTTTAAAAAGTGGTCTTACCATTGAATCATAACGAGCATTGGTAGCATGTTGTTGTTGTTGTTGTTAGGTGCCATCGAGTCAGTACCGACCCATAGCAACCTTATGCATAGCAGAATGAAACACTGCCTGATCCTGGGCCAACCTCACTACTGTTGCCACGCTTGAGACCATAGATGCTGCCACTTGGCCAATCCTCTCATTGGGGGTCTTCCTCTTTTTCTCTGACCCTCCACCTTACCAAACATAATATCCTTCTCCAGTGACTGGTCCTTCCTGACAATATGTCCAAAGTATGAGAGACGAAGTTTGGCTTGGTAGCATAGTGAATAACAACTTAGGCTGCTACCTCAAGGTCAGCAGTTCAAATCTACCAGTCACTTGTTGAGAGACGGATGAGGCTTTCTGCTCCCATGAAGATTATTTACAGCCTAAAGAACCCTATACAGGGTCGTTATGAGTCAGAACCATTCGACGGCACACAACCATCATCACCACCACTACCATCAACATCATTAAGTCATATGTGAAGGGGCTTCAAAAAGTTCATGGAAAAGTGGAATTGAAAGATGATGGTATTTCCCCAAGAACTGTTTGAAGCCCCCTTGCATTCTTGAAATCAAATATTAAACAAGTTTCATATTTTAAATTTAATTTTCAGAAATTATAATTGACCTATACAGATGCATATAAATGTCTACTAATTGAAAACCATCATTCATTTTAATATTTATATTTTAGTCACAATATGTGATTTTCTTAAATAAAGCACTCAAAAATCATTTCAATCCAAATTTGCTCTCTTTAACAAAGTAAATGGTGAAGCAAATCCACAGCAAAGGAGGCAGGTGTTCATGGAGGTAATGAGCCCTATGTTGCATATCCTCTGCTTTTTATTTTAATGACTGATAAGACTGTATCTAGAATGTTGTTGCTGTGAAGTACCGTCGAGTCAGTTCCAACCCATAGCAATCCTGTGTAGGGTTTCCGAGAAGCAGCTGGTGAGCTTGAACCACCGATCTTGCAGTTCAAATGGCTTTGCAGTCTGGAGCATTAACCCACAGCACATTCAAAATGGCAAAGTAACTCTTTTCTAAAGGAGTGGTTAAAGAAACTTAGCATATCGGTGGTCACAAGGTAGCTAGCTACCTTCCAATTGTTTTGAGTTGTCGTACAGAAGTGAGTTCTATAGAAAAAGTTCTGAATTGCCACATTGGGCAGGGATAATACCAATTAGTATTTTAACTCAATATAAGAAGTACTTTTCTGACATTATACTTACTTACAATGAACTTGGCCTTGCCTTAAATGGCTAAGGGATTGGCAGTACTGAAAAAAAAAAAAAAAAAATGACCCAAAACAAGCCAAATCCACAGCCATCCAGTTAATTCCTACTCATAGGACCGTGTAGGGCCCAGTGGAACTGCCCTGTAAGGCTTCCAAGGCTGTAACTTGTTACGAAATCAGACTACCAAACCTTTCTTTTGTGGAAAGGCTGGTGGGTTTGAACTGCCTACTTTTCAGTTAGCAGTCAGCACTTAACCACTGAGCCACGAGAGCATTTTAAAAAGTGTCCAGACAGCAGTATTCAGGAAGGGCTTGGTAACAATGACAACAGTAATTTGAGTGCTTTGCTTCTGTTCTGAACACTTGCAAAGGTTAAAAGGTGGGACTAGATGACCCTCTTGGCTTTTTTTCCCTAATATATAGTGGTTCTGAGGAAATGGTTTTTTATAAAAACATTGTTTCATAGTATCTAACTGACATACTAAGATGTTTCTATTTTCTTTTGCTCCCTAATAATTATATTCTCTTGCTTATAAGTGATCATTAAAGGACCTCTGCTATTGAAATGATGCATGTTAATACTTTAAAAGTGTTATAAACTAAAGACATATTTTTAGGAGGGGGCGAGGCGTACTCTGCGACCAGACTGTTAGGTTCTCAACTCTACCACTTAAGTAGTATGTCTTTCTGTACTTCACTTTCCTAAACTATAAGATGAAGATAATAATAGGATTACCTCATAGGATTGTTTTGAATAAGTGATTTATTCTTTAAGCCTCTTAGCATGGTGTTCTACACATAGCATTTCATTATTTAAGTTCTTTAGATTCTGTTTGCTTCCAGTGACTGTCACTAATGCCACCTGCTTTCATTTATTTATTCATTAAACACATGTATTATATGGCTAACAAAGACCAACACTGTGGTAGCAGCTGAAGATTTAGTTGTGATTGTGGTAGACATAGTTTCTGACTTCATTAAGTTTATAATCTAGTAGACTCTTATCAGCCAATATCAAAACCAGGGAAAGATGCTTGTTAGGATCTCAGTTAGCAATTTAGTCTCTATGAGTCTAAACCAACTTGATAATTGGAGTCCTGGTGTGGCACTGTGGGCTAATGCATCAGACTGCAAAGTCATCTGAACTGCAATCGTCGGTGATTCAAGCATACCAGCTGCTCCTTGGAAACCCTATACAGAGTCACTATGGGTCACTTGACGGCACTTAACAACAACAACAACAGCAACGTTACAGCAACGTAACAGCACCAAGTATAATGAAGAACACTCCCAAATCTTTAGTTCTGTTAAAAGCTTCACCCTCTGTGATCCTTAGTTTTACTAAGGTTGTGTATGTGTTTGTATGCCTGTTTAGTGTCTTTAAGGAAGGTTTCAGCAATGAAATGGATTTAAGACAGTAGAATGTAAATGTGGCCACACAATCTTTCTCAGACAATTCAAACTTTGGTTGTTCTTATAACTGGTAGATGAAAATTGGCTGGAAAAGAGGACTAGAAAGCATTGGAATCTTACAACTTTCTTCCTGCTAGAGATGTTCTACCAGAGGATACTAATTATAAGCAATCAAGTGAACCACTGTGACCTATCAAAAGTGAAAGATATGTGAACAATAATGAGAATGCAGGTTTATAGCTTCTTGGTTAACCAAAGTTTCTTTGCAAGCTTTCCAAAGGCAATCTCCCTTTTGGTAGCAACCGAATCCTTTCCCAGACTTTAAAACACCGTTGAGTCTTAAAGCTGTTATTGGCAAGTTGAGGGATTTTGAGGTCTTCTAAAAAAAAGTTACATGCTGTTAATTGAACTGTCCTCTGTTAACACTTTAAGTAGAATAAATAGACTTATGTTCCTGGGATTTGAGCTTGGAATTTCTTGGACTTGTGTAAATGTTAAAGCAGCTACTCAGATCTTAGAGCCATTTCCTTTGTATTTAGAGTTCAAATTGGAAGCTCAACTTCTAACATGCCCTGGCAAATCCTTCTTCTCCACAATTAACACATTCACTTGAACACCAGTTAATCTAATGTCATATTGCTTTTCATGCTAATAACTTTTGCTTCATTACATGCCATGAACATGTACGTTTAACATTAAATTTGAATTAAAATGTTATTTCTGAAAGATTTTTCCTTTTCTGTCTCTATTTTCTTAAGTGAAACCATGATTTTGTGGCAAAACTACTATAGCAAACCTGTGATTTTCATTAAAAATTTTAGTGACAAGCATTCTTTCCTAATTATAAGTATAGAGTGGGTGGGTCTAAGAATTTGTGTACCAATTTCAAAATGTTAGCCACACCCTTGTTTTTATCTGTTTGCTTAAGCCAGTTGGATTCTTTGAAATCTTGAAAGAAACACATTTTCTTTTGATTAGTAACAGTGCATCAGATTTGTTAAGTGCAGTCAATCAAGCCCTTTCCAGAGACCTATTCCAAGACATAGATATACAAAGGGGCTTTAAAAAATTCATGGCAAAAGGGAACGAAAAGATAATGGAATCTTTCCACAAACTTTTTAAAGTCCCCTTGTACATATGCAGTGTTTTTTTTTTTTTTTTTAAAGGAATGTTATTCTAACCTTTCACATGCAGACACAAAAGGAATATAATAAAAATAGGTTTTATTGGATCTATACAACAATATAGAATTTTCAAATTAAGTCCCTGTTTTAAAGTTAGCTTCAAGTAGAGTATTTTAATAAAGAACTCATCTTACATTTAATAGAATAGTAGATACATTGAATAAAAATGTCTAACATGTGAAGGAAAGTAAAAAGTAAAAATGAAGAGTGACCTACAATTTAAATTAGAAAACTCTTGCCAAGTGATATTGAAATGTTATCAATTAATGGTTGTGGTGTAGGTGCTTTATAAAACATGTTATGATGATGTTTTGTAATTATTAAGTAGAACGAGATCAAATGTTTAATAACAAACTATCAATTTTTAAAATTAGAATGTATACAGCAATGTTTGTGGTTTCTTTTTTGTTTTTGTTTTTTTATGAGCAATAATGAAAACTTCATACATAGCCTTGGTTTTACAAATACCCTCAATATATAACACATTCCTATATTTATATTCCTCTCTAAGTCTTTGCACTGTTTTCAAGGTTCATTACCTTGACCTAATCCCCCAGTCTTGTTCTGGTAGAAAGTGGATTACTTCATTAGCAATCCAGAAGTGCCAGGTGAAAATCTTTATAACATCCACCTCTCTGGAACAGATATGTCCAGGTTACTGGTAATACACACATGTGGTATTGTTTTTCCATTATTTGGAACATACAGAACTAAATTAATAACAGTTCTTACAAGACCCTCGGGGTTTGTGTAAAAGAATTTTGATCTCCTTAGGAAAGGCTCACCCGTACTCTCAGGAGAGATGCACTTGACTTTTGACCTCTTTTCAAAGGCACCTGTGTGAGCTTTTAAAATCCACTACCACCAATTATCCACTTTCAACCTGAAGTGTTTAAACCTAGGACCACATTAACTGAGCTTAGCACATAGCCATGTCATTGTAGACTTCCTGATGTGAGGAGATGTCTTGACCTAGTTAAAAGGGAGTTTAGGGATGGCGCATGAGATTAATCGGGTTCTCCTGCTGACAGCTTCAAACAAAGAAGCCTTTTAGCCACCTGGTTTGTGTCTCTCACACCTGCATTCAGATTGCTGGGACAAAGCTTTGTACCATTGCCTTGATCCAATTCTTTTCAGGTACTTGTTTGTAGCTACCCTGCATTGCTTAATGACTCTTTAGAAAAGACAGCGTAGAAGATACAAATAAACCACTTCCCCTTTCAGGAAAAGCAGCACTGGTCAAATTGTAGCCATTTAGAAAATCAAGACTTACTAGAAATCCTATGAGTGTATCTTGAAGACTTTTGGAAAGGGGGCCACAGTTCCCAGTGCATTTGAGTTTTATACATAATTATTCTGCTATAATTTTCTTGGAAATTTAAGCCAGGATGAATATAAGTTTCACTCGCCTTCCTTCACATCATTGTTGGTTGGTTTCTTTGGCAGTCAATGTGGCTTTGATTTTCATCTCTGAGTTTATTAAATTTAATATTTTTATTTCTTACTTATGGTGTGGAAGACTTAAGCATTGTAGTACTAAGTTATTCCAGGGCAACACTGGGAAAGTGAGATTCCACTTGTCTAGCACATCATTTCAGTGTTTGCATGCTGCAGCATTTCAACGACAGCCAGTGACTGCATCTTTTGCTGTAACCAAGTAATGCAGAAATATTAGAGGCCTAGTTGAGTTCATATTCTATGCCTGGCTTAAATCACTGATGTTGTAAGATCTGGCCATGGACTAAAAAAAATTCCAAATGTTTTCTGGTTCTACTTTTTGATATATTATTTTTTTCATATGAAAAGTAAAACCATACAGGATCTCTTGATTGCACAATGAAGCACAGTTCCAGGGCTATGCTAATAATTTATCCCAGTTTAGCCTTAACAGAGTTATGCAATGGCAATTTCAAATACGCTCATCCAAGCCATTTGATCTTGTGGTTCAAGAGTCATTTTGCTGAAACAAGAGTGGCGCATGCTCTCTAGTATGTACTTACTAGGTGAAGCATCCTGCTATTCACTTTACTAAGGTTTCGGTTCTTTTTGATTTCTGCTTTCTATTGTTTTAACTGCTTAGATTTCCTGTCTGGTGCTAGATCAATGCTAGTAGTGGTATTAATAATGACAGTAGCAACAGAAGCAATAACTTTGTACCAGGTATATGCTGAGAGCTGTGTTTCTTTTTTAGCTCATGAACATCTTCTCCACGTAACCCTAAGAAAGGGAAAACATCCGGTTTCCTGATAAGGAAACTGAGACTCAGAGAGGAAAGTAACCTGCCCAAAGTCAGACACACTGTAATTAGAGAACCAGAATTTGAACCATGGCAGTCTGATTCTAAAACCATGATCTTAACTGTCATTTTAAAGCCCTTCAAGTCAGTTCCGACTCATAACAACCCCTGTATAGGGTTCCTGAGGGTTTAAATCTTTATGGGAGCAGAAAGCCTCATCTTTCTTCTGAGGATGGGCAGGTGGACTCAAATGGAGAACCTTGTGCTTCCCAATCCAGTACTTGTTGTATGGAGCCACCAAACTACCAGTGATCTTAATTGGTGGTGGTTATATGTCACGGAGTCGGTTCCCGCTCATTGTGACCCTGCATAGGGTTTCTGAGGGTGTAATAGGAACAGAAAGCCTCATCTTTCTCCCATGGAACATCTGGTAGTTTCGAACTGCTGACCTTGAGATTAGGAGCCCGACTGGCAACTACTGTGCTACCAGAGCTCTTTAATGATCTTAATTAGAGCACTGTAAAAAAAAAAAAAAAAAAAAGTCCTAAAACTGAAATAATTATTGAAATGAGAACAAACTCACCTCCATTTTACATTTTAAAAATTGCTAGGACCAAAGCAGACAAACTAGAGATTGGTAAGAGTTTGAAGTATCAATTGTTTTTTTGTTCTTTCTTTCTTATTTTTAGCTTAATCATAAGGAAACTGCATGAAGTAAGGAAAGACAAATGTGATATTCTCTTCTCATCACACATATGCCCTTGATGATCATGAAAAGTTCCTTTGCAATTCAGTGTTAAATAGAACCAAAATGTTTATTGATTTTGAAAAATGCCTTCTTTTGTGTTTCCTTTTATAGGAGGATTGTTGTTGTTATTGTTAAGTGCTGTCGAGTAGGTTCTGGTTCTGACTCATAGTGATGCTGTATAGGGTTTCCAAGGAGTGGGTGAAGTTTATTTAAAAATTGATCAGATTGGTGTTTGCATCTTGATGATAATTATTTATAACATATTGGTTTTTAAATTAGTGATGTATTTTTGCCTATAGATAATTCTTCACATCTCAGTGATTGTAAGTGGTTTCTTTGCAGTCTGTTTGGAAGGCTGTGTGAAAGAAACAGGTTTGGTGGTTGTGTATGGGTGTCAGTCTGTTTTTAATCCTCAGGATAGGGCTCTGCTCTTTCTAATTCTGTTTCACAAAGAAAATTTGATGGAAAAGGAACAAACAGTAACAAACTGGTGCGCCAAGTCTGCAGCCTCCTAAACCCTCCAAGTTATTTAGCAGATTTGCCTCATAACACACTCTTCACAATATACTTATTGTACAGACATACATGGGCATCAGATGGATACCATAGAGCTTTCCAAGAGGTGACACACAATAACTTCAGAACCAAAGAGAACCAAAATGATGCTTGAGAAAGAGGAACAGGGAGACTGTGACCATTTCAGTATTGTCACAGGTCAGAAATCACAATTGAATTTGTTCTCCCAACTCCTACTTTGTCTCCTCAACACACTCCCTATCTGCAAATTAATACTCCATCAAGAAAGGATTTTTGAAACCAGAGCTGCAAAGACCTCTAGGTCAGGTCTTCCATTCCTTTATCAAGCCTGAATCAGCCTCTGTACCCCAGAGCCCTTTCTAGTTCTGTCTCAAGCCTTGATTTTCCTTTTCACCTTTATGCCATTTACTTCTAGTTATAACCCATTTATCAGGTCAAATAATTCCCTATGTCCTTTGCAGACAATTATATCAGTTTTAGTTCTTACTGGGATTTATTCTTTTAATCTTGTCTACCCCTGACACCCAGAACTAGCCTTTTGGTTATTCAATAATTCTTTTAAATTACTTTTTCTCTTAACTCTACACTGTACATCTTTCTTACAATGAGAGCCCCAAAGCTTGAATGCATCTTCCTGAGAGTGGGCTCATTTCAGACAGGATAAGAAGCCATTATTACTTCTCTTTCATAACATAGGCTACTTTAGCCGGAACCTTCAACAAGCAATACTTAAGTTCACTTTTGGCTACAAAACGCCTACGAAATACAGGAAATTATTTGTTTACAGACACCTGTGCCTGGGAGCATTATTGTTGTTGTTAGGTTCCATTGAGTCCGTTCCAACTCATAACAACCCTATGCACAACAGAACGAAACACTGCCTAGTCTTGCGCCACCCTCATAATTGTTGTAGCCATTGTGCCAACCCATATCCTTAGGGATCTTCTTCCTTTTTTCTGACCCTCCACTTTACCAAGCATTATGTCCTTCTCTAGGGATTGATCCTTCCTGATAGCATGTCTGAAGTATGAAAGATGAATTCTAGTCATCCTGGCTTCTTAGGAGCATTCTGGTTGTACTTCTTCCAACACAGATTTGTTTGTTCTTCAATCAGTCCATGGTATGTTTAATATTCTTCATAATACCATAACTGAAATGCATCAATTCTGGTATGATCTTCCTTATTCACTGTCCAACTTGCACATGCATAAAAAGTTATTCAAAATGCCATAGCTTGGGTCAGAGACACTTAACTCCTCAAACTGGCATCTTTTCTCTTCAACACTTGGAAGAGGTCCTGCATATCAGATTTACCCAATGCAATAATTGTTTGGTTTCTTGACTGCTGTTTCTTTGAGTGGTGATAGTGATTCCAAGCAAAATGAAGTCTTTGGCAACTTCAATCTTTTCTCCATTTATTTTGATGTTGTTTATTGGTCCAGTGGTGAGGATTTTTGGTTTCTTTATGTTGAGGTGTGAAGGCTGTGGTCTTTGATCTTCATCAGTAAGTATTTTAAGTCTTCTTGACTTTCAGCAAGTAAGGCCGTATCATCTGCATATTTCTTGTTGTTATTCTTGTTTATGTTGTTGTTGTCAGGTGCCATCCAGTTGGAACCGAC
>NW_006408712.1:5948855-5956815 GCF_000296735.1 Chrysochloris asiatica
CTCTCATTCCACGGCCTCTTCTGAATCCAGCTTGAACCTCTGGAAGTTCTCTGTCAATGTATGATTATAGCCATTTCTGTATTTACCTTTAGCAAAACTTTACTTGCTTGAGATATCAAAGAGATTGTCCGATGATTTCCGCATTCCGCATTCTTGTTTATAGCAGGTTGTAAATGAGTCTTCTCCAATCCTGATGCCACGTTCTTCTTTATATAATCCAGTTTCTTGGATTATTACCTCAGCATACAGATAGAAGAAATCGAAAGAATACAACTCTGGCATGCATGTTTGCTGATTTTAAATCATTTAGTGTCCTCTTTTTCTGTTTGAACAGTCTCTTGGTCTATGTACAGGTTCCTTATGAGGATAATTAAGGATCCTGGAATACCCATTATTTGCAATGTTATTCATAGCTTATCATAATTCACACAGTTAATTGCCTTTGCATAGTCAATAAAACAGGTAAACATCTTTCTGGTACTCTGTACTTTCAGCCAAGATCATTCTGACATTAGCCATTATATCCCTCAATCCATGTTCTCATTTGAATAAGGCTTAAACCTCATGTAATTTCCTGTAGATGTACTATTGTAGCCATTTTTAAATTATCATTAGCAAAATTTTACTTGCATGTGATATTAATAATATTGTTCAATCAAATCTGCATTCCATTGAGTCACCTCAATTTGGAATGGATCCACAAATGGATCTCTTCCAATCTGTTGGCCAGGTAGTCATCTTCCAAATATCTTGGCATAGATGTGTGAGTGCCTTCAGTGCTGGATCAGTTTGTTGGAAGAGTTCAGTTTGTAGTCCATCAATTCCTGGAGTCTTGCTCTTTGCCAGTGCTTTCAGTGTACATTGAATTTCTTCTATCAGTACCATTGGAAGTTTTTTATTCTCTAAATCAATGTTGTCCAATAGAAATAAAATTGAGAATCACACATATAATTAAAAGTTTCTTTGATTGCCACATTAAAAGAGGGGAAAATACACAGAGGATATTAACTTTAATATTTAACTCAATATATAAAATATTTCAACATATAATCAATTTTTAAATTATTAATTGGATATTTAAATTTTTTCCACTAAATCTTAGAACAATACTGTATGATTTTTTTTTAGATTTTCATCAGAAATATAGTATTGTTGTCATTGTTAAATGCTTTAGAGTCAGTTCTAATTCATAGCAACTCTATAGTGTTTCTGAGGAGTTGCTGGTGAGTATGAACTACTGACCTTTTGGTTAGCCTTTGAATGCCTATCTTACAGCTCCAAACCACTTGATTTCTATTTAGAGTTCATGAAATCTGAATTTTCATGAAATTGAAAGTGATTCACATGCCAAATTATTTAAAAGTTCTCCAAGAACTAAAGTGAGTACTAGTTTTTAAATTTCAAAATTTTTGGAAGCTTTCTTTAATCTGTATTTCAGTATTTTCATCACATATTGGATATAAAACTAGCAATTATTTAAGAACATAGAAGTAATCATTGCATTAATAAATGCAAAGAAAATAACTGTAGGATCACATAAGAAAGCCGTGACGGCAGCAGAGTCCACTTACTTTTGAAGAATTGGAGGGTAGTGCTTGAATATTAGAGGAGGTGAAGAAGTGTTTTTGAGCAAAAATAAAAATAAAATTTCCTTCATTATCCTATAAAATATTCAATTCTTAAAAAAAAAAAAGTAAGCATTAAACAAAACCAGCATAGGAAATCAAAGTAAAAGTTAGACTAGAACTCTTATTTGTTCTTATATGGTGTATATATTTTTTTAAATGCTATTTTATTGTAAATTGGGTGAATGTTTACAAAATAGGTCATCACTTGTACAGTCAACAATTCATACACATTTTGGGTCATGTCATTGATTACAGGCCCCTCAATGTAGCATCACTAATCGCACTTCTTCCTGTGTTTCCTGTTTCTATTCCTCCTTCTCTCCTATCCCTTCCAAACTTTGTCCTGGGGCCTTGGGTAAATGCCCTTTTGATCTCAAATAGTTGATTATTTTAAGGTATGCACACTTCACTAATACTATTGTTCCCCTTATAGAACAGTCCATTGTTTGACTGAAAACTGAGCTATGGAGGTAAGTTCCGTTTCAGACCTGAAGGATGTCTAAAGGTCAGTCTTGTAGTTTCCATCAGTCTCTATCTGATCAGTAAGCCTGGTCTCTTTTATACTTTTTAGTTTGTTCCACATTTTCTTCTACTTTGTCCAGCACCTTCTAATGTGATTCCTTTCAGAGCAGTTGGTAATGGTAGTCAAAGTCCATCTAGTTCTTCTGTTCTCAGGATCATGGGAATTGAAGTTCTTGGGATCAGTTAGTCTATTGGATGAATTGTTTCCATGTATCTTTGATTTTCATCAGTCTTCTCTCTTGTAAATAAGGAGAGACCAATAGTTGAACCTTAGATGGATGCTCATAAGATTTGAAGACCCTAGTCACTACTCACCAAAGCAGGATGTAGAACAATGTTTTTGTGGATTTTTATTCCAGTTGAATTTGGTGTCACCTGAAACTATGGTCCTGAGTCCCCAGGCCTAGAAACACATGCCCTCAAAGTGTTTGGTTATGTCTGAGAGTTTTTTGTCATTTGCTTCCTGTATGCTCCACCATACCCATGAGTGTATTTGTAGCATAGGCAAATACCCATGTACAAATATCCTCTGTCGAGTCTGTATGTATTTGTGAATATACTCCCACTCTCCCTCCCACACCTGTTTAGCTTACATGTTTATTCATGCATCTGCTTACTCTTAGATCACCATTAGTGCAGGATTGTGTATGCAACATTATTTACTTCTGTTGATTTTAAATCGTCTTCTCCTTCTATTGTCGTCCCTTGTCACCATCATTTTTTGTCAGCCTCCCTCATATTGTATATTTCTTTCCCCTTCACCTAAATAAAGGAGCTCTGCTAGTGTAGTAGTTACGAGTTGGGCTGCTAACCTCAAGGTCAGCAGTTTGAAACTACCAGCTGTTGCGCAGGAGAAAGATGAGGCTTTCTGCTCCCATAAAGATTTACAACCTTGGAAACCCTGTGCAGGGTCTCTGTGAGTCAGAACTGACTCCACGGCACACCATCACACCACCACACCATCATCACCTAAGTAACGCATATACTGGTTTCTTTCTAAGTTTAAAACAGTCTATTCTGTTGTGAAATCTACTTGACTTCTTTTCCATTTGGAAGTTCTGTCTTTGCACTATTCACTCTTTTTATTTTATCTTCATTAAAACTTGATACCTTGGGTTCCCTATTTTCAATGTGGTGCTGTAGGATAAGCACTGGACTGCTAACCACAAAGTCAGTGGTTGAAACCCACTAGATGCTGCTTGAAAACCCTATACAGAGTCTCTATGAATCAGACAGCATGTAACAGCAATAACAGCATTGTCTTCTTGCCTGCATGGTTTCTTTTGAAAACTCAGAACTTCATTTTATTGGCTGTCATTGGTGGGTAGCCGTTTATTTTTTCCTGAATTGATCTCATAATTCTCTGCCCTTCTTTCATTTTGGAAAGTTTGATTATGATAGATCTTGGTGATTTTCCTTTGGGGCCTATCTTGTTTGGGATTCATTCAACTTTTTGAATGCATAGCTTCCCATCTTTCATGATACTAGGGAAACTAGGTAGTATAGGAGTGGGTAGGGGCTCTGCATCCTGTAGGTGGGATTGCAGGAGAAAGTACAAGTGTGTTTGGGCTTTGTGGGCATGGTTGCTGTCTCCTATTGGGTGAGACAAGAAAAAAAAATAAGATTTTGAAAACCCCTAAACAAACAACAGCAAAAAGAAACTAAAAAAAAAAAAAAAAAGAAAGTTAGGGAAGAAGGCAAACAACAGCAAGAAAAAAGAATTTAATAACTGAAAATAAAAAAGGGAAAAGAAAATATAAATAAGCAAAGTGAAAAAAGAAAGAAAAATACACTTAGTTAAGAAGAGACGTGAGAGAATAGTAAAAGGAAAAACTATGAAAAAAGATTTAAAAAGAGGAAGGGATGGGGGAAGAAAGAATTAAAAAAAACAAACAGGGAAAAGAGAAAAAGGAAAGAACAACAACAACAATAAACAAACAAAAGAGAAAACTGGGCAGAACCCAGAGAGGAGAAAACTGTGGGAGGTAGGCCACCCAGTATGGATTGGCATCCTTCATTAGCCTAGGAGCTCAGAGGGTGGGATTAGGGAAGGAGAGAAGTATCCAGCACTAGATTCAGTTCCTGTCAATTTAGATGTTGTTTGGGGTTAAGGCACCTGGTTGGGAAGTAGCTTGTGCCAGCTTAGAAAGAGGCTGAGATCAAGGTGATGGTTCCAGAAAGGAATTCTTTCAGACCTATAGGGCAGCTGGGGGCAGGGCTGCTGTTTATCCAGGTAGTCCCTGCTCAGGATCTGCTGATCTGATGAGGTGTAGTTCATGTGCTCTCAAAGTGGTAGTGCCTGATTCACAAGGGTTAAACTTTAACCCCAGGTAGAGCAGGGGCTATGCGGAAGTGTCACTTGTTGCTGAGTGAGTCATGTTGTGGACTGGTCACCAAGAGGGTGTGAGGAACAAGAAAGGATCCCAGCTTTCTCATCACCAGCCACCAGTGCATGTTTGTGCTGTCAGGCTACTGTCTCAATTGAATGCTGCTTGAAAAAGTTCAAGATGGCTGCATCAGGCCAGTTAACAGTTCGCCTGCCTGTCTCCTCTGTGACCAGTTTTGTTCAGTTTCTTCTACTTGTTGGTATTCAATCCACTTCTCTATACTTTCTTCTAAAGTTTAGGGTTCCAGGATTATCATCTGTGTCAGTTTCATTTGATCTCTCATGTCTTTGTTGTAGAGGGTTTGTTTTAGTGTGTCTGCCTAGTCTGCCGTCTTGCTGGAAGTGTCAGATTTAAATTTTCATTAGTTAAAATAAAATTAAATAAAAAATTCAGTTCCTAAGTCCCACTAGTTACTAATTACAGTTTCTCTATAGCCAAACGTGGCTACTGGATCATGTATACCAGTTAGCTGTAAAATCTATAGTAATTCCAAAAGTGTCCATCTCACTCCCCAAGATGATACCTTTTTTAAAATTTTGCTTATGAATTGAGTGAAGGTATATAGAGCAGATTGTAAGTTTCAACAAATGAGATATACTGTGCTTCATTTCAATTATTTCAATATCCTCATTTACCATGAGGTAACAACATTTACCTGTAGTCACTTTAACTCTTGCATTCTTCCCTGTGTCTCCTGCTACCTTCATCTTTCCTCTTTTAACCTGCCTCTTGATGTGTATTGCCTGTCCCATCACCGATATTAACATGTATCTACCCTCTAGCCTGTGAATAATTTGTACACTCACACACACTTCCCCTGTCACTGATAATCATTATAGAATATTCCTTTTATCCAGAAAACCTTTGCTTAACTTCTTACAAAGTGGTTATCATACAATATTTGTCCTTTTGTGACTAATTTCACTCAGCATAAAGTCCTCCAAGCATATCCATGTTGTGAGATGTTTTGCATATTCATGCAATGAACATGGGTATGCATATATATCTACTCATGTTACAGCTCTTATTTCTTGAAGATATATACCAAATAGAGGGATTTCTGGCCGATACAGTATTTCTATGTCCTACTTTTTAATAAAGCGCCATACCATTTCCACAGTGGTTGTGCCATTTTACAGTCCCATCAGCAGTGTAGAAGTGTCCCAGTCTCTCCAGAACCTCATCACCATTTGTTTTTTGGGGTTTTTTTTGCTACGAATCCTGGAGTGAGAGGATATCTCATTGTTGTTTTGATTTGCATCCCAATGATGATTAATGATCACAAATATTTCTTTGTAAGTTTGTTGGCCACCTGAATGTCTTCCTTGGTGTGAAGTATCTATTAATGTCCTCTGCCCATTTTTTAATTGGATTATTTGTCCTCTTATTGAGATATTGAAGTGTTCTATAAATTTTAGAGAGTAGTCCTTTGTCTGGAGATGTCATTGCCAAACAATTTTTCCTAGTCTATGGGTTCTCTTTTTACTCATTTGGTAAACTTTTTATGCACATAAGTGTCTAATTTTTAGGAGGTCCCAGTCATCTAATCTATTTTGTCTTCCATTTGTATTTTTTCAGTTATGTTTGATAGTGTATTTATGATATATGTTAGAGCCCCTACATTTGTCCCTATTTTTTCGTTGATGACCTTTATGGTTCTAGGCTTTACATTTAGGTCTTTGATCCACATTGAGTTCATTTTTGTATATGATATGAGATATGGATCTTGTTTCATTTTTCTGAAAATGAATGTCCGGTTTTACCAGCACCATTTATTGAAAAGACATTCTTTTCCCCATTTACTGCATTTTGGCCTTTTGTTGAACGTCAGCTGACCTAAGTTGGATGGATTTGCTTCTGGATTCACAATTCTGTTCTATTGATATATATGTCTTTCATTGTAACAGACCCAGGCTGTTTTGACTACTGTGGCTATGTACTAGGTTTTGAGATCAGGAAGTTGGAGTCCTCCTACTTTGTCCTTCTTTTAAATAAAGCTTTGCTTATCCTGGGTCTCTTTCCTTTCCATATAGAGTTTGGTGATTAGTTTTTCCATCTCTTTACATAATGATGTTGGAATCTGAATTGAGATTAATTGTATCTATACAATTATATCTATAGATTGCTTTGGTAGTGTTGACATTTTCACAATAAGTCTTCCTATCCATGAACAGGATATACTCCTTCATTTCTGCAGGGCATTTTTGGTGTCTTGTAGTAGTGTTTTGTATAAACCACATTTCTCTGGTTAAATTTATTCCCAAATATTTAATCTTTTGGGTGGCTATTATAAATAGTATTGTGTTGTTGATTTCCTTTTCAGAACTCTATTTATTAGTGAAAATGAATTCCACTGGTTTTTGCATGTTGATCTTGTACTTTACCACTTGGCTGAATCTATCAATGAGTTCAAATATTTTGTTGTTGTGTCTTAGGAATTTTCTGAGTGTAGGATCATATCATCTGCAAATAGAGCTTTACTTTGGCTTTGCCAATTTGGATGTCTTTAATTTCCCTTTCTTGCCTTAGAGCTCTGGCTAAGACTGCTCACACAATATTGGATTGGAGTAGTAATTAAGGGCACCCTTGTATAGTTCCTTCACAAATGGAATGGTTTCAGTTTCTCACCATTGACAGTGATGTTGGCTGTAGGTTTTGTTGTTGTTGTTGTTAAGTGCCGTCGAGTCGGTTCCGACCCATAGCGACCCTGTACAGGGTTTCCGAGGCTGTAAATCCTTACGGGAGTAGAAAGCCTCATCTTTCTCCCGCGGAGCAGCTGGTAGTTTTGTAGGTTGTTGTTAAGTGCTATTGAGTCATTTCTGACTCACACCATCCTTTTATAGGGCTTCTGAGGAGCAGCTAGTGAGCTTGAACCACTGATCTTGTGTCTCAGATGATCTTGCAGTTCAGCATGTTAACCCAGAGTGCCACACCAGGACTCCCTTAATTATACTGAGGACTTTTCCTTCTATTCCTATTTTGTTGAGTGTTTTTATCAGGAATTATTGTGGATTTTGTCAGATGCCTTTTCTGCATTAATTAATAGGGTCATATGATTTGTTTCTCTTGTTTTATAGATACATATATGTCATGACCAAGTGAAATTCATGCTAGGTATTCAGGGATGGTTCAATATAGAAAAACCATCAATGTGACCTGCTACATAAATAAAACAAGAGAAAGAAATCACAGGATCCTATTAATTAATGCAGAAAAGGTATTTGACAAAATCCACAGAAATTCCTGATACAAACACTCAACAAAATAGGAATATATAAGGAGCTCTGGTAGCGTAGTGGCTACAAATTGGGCTACTAACCTTAAGGTCAGCAGTTTGAAACTCCCAGCAGTTCCACAGGAGAAAGATAAGGTTTTTGGCTCCTGTAAAGATTTACAACCTCGGAAAGCCTGTGCAGGGTCTAT
>NW_006408712.1:5957027-5994479 GCF_000296735.1 Chrysochloris asiatica
CTATGTTCATTAGGTATATCCCACAGTTTTCCTTTTTGGTGATGTCTTTACCTGGTTTTGGTATCAGAGTTATACTTCCTTCATAAAATGAATTTAGGAGTTTTTCACCCTTTTCTATATTCTTGAATAGAATTAGTGTCAGCTCCTCTCTGACTGTCTGGCAGATTTTACTAGTAATGGCACGTCAACCTCAACTTTTTCATTTGGGAGTTTTTAAATGACTTGATCAGTTTTCTTCTTTTGTTATAGGCCTGTTCAAGTTTTCTACTTCAGTCTGTGTTAGTTTAGGTAGGTGGTGTGTTTCTAGAAATTTGTTCATTTCTTCTAGATTTTTTATTTATTTATTTTTTTGGAGTACAATTCTTCACATTATTATCCCTTTTATTTCCATTGGTTCTCTTGTGACATCAACTGTATAATTTCTTCTTCAGGTTATTTGTATCTTCTCCTTTATTTTTGTTATGTTTGATAATGGTTTGTTGATGTTCTGATTCTTTCAAAGAACCAACTTCTTGTCTTGTTGATTGTTTCGATTGTTTTGTGCATTCTCCTCATTTATTTCGGCTCTAACCCTTATTCTTTCTTTGCGTCTGATGGAGTGGGCTTGCTTTGCTAGTCTTTTTCTAATTGTTGGATATGTTGGGTTCAGGTGTTGATTTGGGTTTTTTCCTTTCTTTGGATGCATGCATTTATTGCCATAAATTTATCTCTGAGCATTGTTTTTGCTGTAGCCCAAAGGTTTTGGTATGTTGTTTTTGTTCTTGTTTGATTCAAGGAATTAAAAAATTTTTGTTTTTTATTAGTTCTATTCCCCAGAGTCCTGGTGTGGCGCTGTGGGCTAATGTGTCAGACTGCAAAATCATTTCAACTGCAAAGTTGGTGGTTCAAGCTCACCAGCTGCTCCTTGGAAACCCTATACAGGGTTGCTATGGGTCACAGTTGACTTGACGGCACTTAACAACAACAGCAACAATTCTATTACCCAGTCAGGGAAAAGATGAGGTTTTCTGCTCCTGAAAAGACTTAAAAGATTCGGAAACCCTACATAGGGTCGCTATGAGTTGGAACCAACTCCATGGTACTTAACAACAGCAACAGTATTATCCAATAGCTTTTAAGCAGTGTTATTCAATTTCCGTGATTTCTCCCTCTTTGACCTTCCTAATGTTGATTTCTAATTTTATAGCATGATCTGAATATTCTATAGTATTTTGATGCTTTCAAATGTATTGAGATTTGCTTTATGGCCTAACATATGGTCTGTTCTAGAGAATCTTCCATGTTCATGGAAAAAGAAGGTATAATGTGCTGCAGTTGAGTTGAGTGTTCTGTATATCATGTGAGGTTAAGATGGTTGATTGTGTTGTTTACTTCTCTGTCTTTGTTGAGTTTCTTTCTACTTGTTCTCTCCTTCATCAAAAGTGGTATATTAGAGGGTGGGTCTTGATGGTGGCTAGGGTAGAGGTGCAGTGAAGTTCTCCATCAGCAATACCACAGAATACCAGGTGAAGTGGGTTCAGGGCAGAGCTCCAAAATTCTGAACCACATAAGTGGTTGTTGTTGTTATGTGCCGTGGAGTCGATTCCGACTCATAGCGACCCTGTACAGAGTTTCCGAGACTAAATCTTTATGGGAGCAGAAAGCCTCATTTTTCTCCTATGGAATAGCTGGTAGTTTTGAACTGCTGATCATGTGGTTTGCAGCCTGATTCATAACCACTACGCTACCAGAGCTCCTTAGAGCTCACATAGGTAGGGATATTTTAAAAGTTTGAAGACTTATAGCTAGTGGAACTTGTAGCAGAATTAAGAAATTTTGTACTTTAGAATCTGCCAGGCTCAGCAGCCTGGAGCCAACAACTTGGGCGAGACCAAGTGGGGGAGCAGACACACCACAAAATAATGTTGCGGGAACCTCAGAGCAAATGTGGACAATACACTTTGTTGGTTTTGCTTTGTTCTGATTTTCTTTTTTTGTATCTGTTCATTGGCCCCTCACTATTTGCATACTTCCATTCTGATGACTAGAGGGGATGCCTGAGTGAGTGGCTACCCAACACCCCCACCACTGGTGCATTCTTCTGCCATGCATCCATACAGATGCTCTTAGCATTTAAAGAGCCGGTAGCCCAAGAGCCAGCCCGGAACTGTTTTTTAATAGGAAAAAGGTCAGAAAAAGGCGTGTGGAGAGGGAGAGAGAGTTTAAAAACAAAACAGGCTGAAAATTAAATGCTGAGGTACAGCATAGCAACCAACAGTGGCATCTTGAGATTTATCAGGTGGCCTTGAAGGCAAGAAGCTGAAAGAGAACAATAAAATCATACTCATATTAGGCTACAGATTTTTTCCCCCCATCTCTCCCTCCTCTTCCTTTTCTGTGATTATAGACTACAGTATCCAATTTAGGTGTTGTTGTTGTTTTGTTGTTGTTTTTGTTGTTGCGGATTTACTGGGTTTTGTTCCCCCTTTTACCTTTTGGGGACTCTTTCTCTCCCTGTATTACCCAAGAAGGGACAGCAACTGTTGCCATATAGTCAAGATACAATCACACTGTATAAAACACCAAAATCCAGGCAAGAACCAACACCAACTGCCCTACACCAGGAAGGTAGACAACACCTGTGAAAGTTACTCTGAGTTAAACAACAAAAAGAGTGAAAAGGGAAGCCCACATCCAGATCACATCTATCTGGAGGCAATCAGAAAGCATAAAAAAATACCAAAACATACACTCAGTTAAGTATTAAGGCCACAGATAAACACTAAACATGTCCAAGAAGCAAAAGCAGATGACTATTTCAGCACATGTCCAGAAACAAGATAAAATGTCTGAGACAAATGTCTTAGAGGTAGACTTGGACTACATTCTGGAAGGAGGGCAGGCCTTGGAAATGCCTGAGAAGGAATTCAGGAAAATGATTATAAAATGGTTCAGAACACTTTACAATAGAGCTGAGAAAAATAAGGAAGAAGTCAGGAAAGTGCTACAGAAACAATCAAATAAGATAGATACAGCACTGGAAACAATTCAAAACCTACAGAAAGAGGTCCAAATGATCAATAATAGAATATCAGAAATAGACAATACACTGAAAGGGCAAAGGAATAGAATAGAAGAGATGGAAGGCAGAACTAGTGAGCTGGAAGGCAAATCTCTCAATACCACTAAGATAGAAGAGCAAGCAGAAAAAAACCTGAAGAAGGTCTAAGTTCCATGTTGGACAACATGAAGAAGAATAACTTAAAAATTATCAGCATTCCAGAACAGAAGAATCATACAAGTACACAGAGGAAATACTTGAAGAACTGCTGGAAGAAAATTTCTCTAACATCGTAAAAAATGAAAAGATAAACATTCAAGAAGCTCAGTGAATCCCAGGAAGGATAGACCCCAGAAGAAAATCACCAAGACACTTCATAATCAAGCTCTCCAAAATCAAAGATAAGGAGAGAATCTTGAAAGTAGCTAGGGAAAATAGAAGCGTTACATACAAAGGCAAGCAAGTCATATTAAGCTTGGATATCTCAGCAGAAACCATGCAGGCAAGAAGGCAATGGGGAGACATATATAAAACCCTGAAAGAAAAAAACTGTCAACCAAGAATCCTTTATCCAGCAAAGCTGGATATTAATGGAATATAAGGTAAGTGCAAAGAAAATTAACACTTCACATCATACCAAGAAAATGAAAATCAAAGAAGAACATGGAAACATTAAAACTATGAGGTAACTCACAAGAAAGAGCACAACAACTGAACTCAGCACAGGAAGATACACAGAACAAAGAAAGCAGCCAATATCACAAAAAGACAAACATAATGGCAGCAATTAATCCATACCTATCGATAATTACACTGAATGTAAACAGATTAAATGTACCAGTTAAGAGATGGAGGGTGGCAGAATGGATAAAAAAATCAAGATCCTTTAATATGCTGTCTGCAATATGCTGTCTTACACACAGAGACAAAAACACATTAAAAGTCAAAAGATGGGAAAAAATATACCAAGATAATTGCAATAAAAAACGAACAGGAGTGGCAGTAGTAATCTCTGATAAAATAAACTTTAAGGCAAAAACCAGCATAATAGATAAAGATGCCCGTTATTTCATGATTAAAGGAACAGTTGAACAAGATGACATACCCATAATAAATATCTATGCTTCCAATGAAAGAGCTCCAAAATATATAAAGAAAACTCTAATAGATATGATGAAAGACATAGACAAACCTACATAATTGAAGGTGATTTTAATGCACCGCTTTCAATGTAATCCACCATATAAATAAGAAAAAGGAAAGAACCACATGATCATATTGATTGATGTAGAAAAGGCATTTGACAAAATCCACATCCTTTCTTAATAAAAATACTCAACATAATTAAAAGCACATATATAAAATCAGCAGCCTACATTACTCTCAATGGAGAGAAACTGAAAGCCTTCCCTCTGTGAACAGGAACCAAACAAGGATGACCTTTGTCACCACTCCTATTTAATATTGTGTTGGAAGTCTTAGCAGGAGCTATACAGCAAGACAGGGAAATTAAAGGTGTCATATTGGCAAAGAGGAAGTAAAACTCTTTCTATTGGCAGATGATATCATCCTATGCATCGAAAACCCCAACGTCTCAGTATAAAGTTTCTAGATCTCATTGGAAGATTCAGCAAAGTGGCAGGATATAAGATCAACATACAAAAATCAGTAGGATTCATCTATAACAAAAACTACAGTGCTGAAAAGGAATTAGGAAAGCAATACCATTTACAATAGCCATCCAAAGGATGAAATAACTAGGAATAAATCTAATCAGAGAAACAAAGGACCTATACAAAGAAAACTACAAAACACTGCTACAAGAAACCAAAAGAGACTGACACAAATGGAAGAATGCACCATGGTCCTAGGTAGGAATACTTAACATTGTGAAAATATCAATACTGCACAAAGCAATTTACACATATAATGCAATCCCAATCCATATTCCAATGACATTCTTCAAAGGGATGGAAAAAACAATTACAAAATTGATACAGAAAGGAAAGAGACTCAGGATAAGCAAGGCACTGCTTAAGAAGAAGAATAAGGTTGGAAGCCTCTCACTTCCCAACTTCAAAATTTATTACATGGGTAGAGTGGTCAAAAAAGCTTGGTACTGGTACAAGATATATTGATCAATGGAGCAGAATTGAGAATCCAGAAATTAACCCATCCACATACAGCCAACTGATTTTTGACAAAGTACCTAAATATGTCACATGGGGATGTGATAGTCTCTTCAACAGGTGGTGCTGGCAGAACTGAAAGCAATATGCAAAAGATTGAAACAAGACCTTCACCTCACACCTTATATAAAAACCAACTCAGCATGGTTTAAAGACCTAAATGTGAATTCCAGAATTATGAAGGCCATCAATGAAAAATTAGGGACAAATGTGAGGGCTCTAATTCAAACAATACACAGACTGTGAAACATTTTGAAAAGTGTACAACAAAAGTAGACAAAATAGATGATTGGGATATACTAAAAATTAAAAACTTTGCTGCATCAAAAGATTTCACCGGAAGAGTAAAAAGGGAACCCACAGAATGGGAAAAAATCTTTTGCAACAATACATCAGACAAGGGACTCATTTCTAAAATATATAGGAAACTACACCTCTACAAGAAAAAGACAAATAACCCAATTAAAAAATGGGCACAGGACATGAATAGACACTTCACCAAGGAGGAGATCTAGGCAGCCAACAAACATATGAAGAAATGTTCATGATCACTAGCCATTAGAGAGATGCATATCAAAACAACAATGTGATATCATCTCACACCAGCAATAACAGCAAAGGTCAAAAAAGCAGAGGACAATAAACGCTGGCAAGGATGTGGAGAGCCTGGGATGCTCCTGCATTGCTGGTGGGATTGCAGAATGGCCCAGCCTCTCTGGAAAGCAATATGACTGTTCCTCAGAAGGTTAGAAATAGAAATACCTTGTTGTTGTTGTTATTAAGTACCGTGGAGTCAATTCTGACTCACAGTGACCCTGCACCAGGTTTCAGAGGCTGTAAATCTTTATGGGAGCAGAAAGTCTCATCTGACTCCTGCGGAACAGCTGGTAGTTTCTAACTGCCAACCTTGAGGTTAGCAGCCAGATTCGTAACCACTATGCAACCAGAGCTACTTAAGAAATACCTTATGATCCAGCAATGCCTCTACTTGGTATTTACCCACCAGAAATATGAACCATAATGCAAGTAGATATATGCACACCAATGTTCATAGCTGCATTGTTTACAATAGCAAAACAATGGAGACAGCCTAAATGCCCATCAATTGAAGAATGGATAAACAAACTGTGGTACATACCCACAATAGAATACTATGCTACCTTGAAGAACAGCAAGGAAGCTGCAAGCCACTGCATAACATGGATGAAGCTTGAGGACATTATGCTGAGTGAAATTAGTCAGTCACAGAAGGATAAATACTGCAAAGGACCACTACTTTAAAAGTCTGAGAAAAAGAACCCATATTAAAGGGGGGTGGTATTCTTTGCTGGTTACTGGAATGTGCAGGCTGGGGTGAGGGGAGGGAGGGGAAGGTGGTGCACAAGGTAGGGAATAGACACCGAATAGTTAGGGTGCTAGGGAGGGGGACAATACACAAAAGGGGGAGGGGTATGGGAGAACAAGGTAGGTGGGAAAACAATTAGGCAGGTTTGCATGGGCTAAGTGGGACAGAGGTGAATAATTATGCATGCACAACCTTGGAACAATGGGGCTCTGGGATATAGAGATTGAGACATAGTTGGAATGAGCAAAAGAGGGGAAATAATGTTAAGATGCTTGGCTGTCTTTTGAATCTTGGTTTCCCTTGCATACCATTATAAAATAGACACTTGAGGGGGAGAGAAAGGAATATCCACAATTATCATCATAGAAAGCTTGTAAATCTGTCTTCTGACTATAACTGATTGGAATACCTAAAATGGGGCTACAATGTGCCCAGTGAAGGAGGCTTCCTGCGGGGCCTCTGTATTACATAAGACCATAGGTGGAATCCTGAACCTCATCCAGAATCTTCTGAGGTGGGAAATTTCCACTTGAAAGGACAAGCAGACCAGCCTGGAGTGGCTAGAAGAATAGAAGATACTTCTTGAAAGAAAGACCGGCAGGAAGAATACAAAACAATAATGGCAGTCCTACTGACTACTACAAGAACAAGCAAGTTGCTCACCCAGGAGATATCAAGGCAAGTGGTCAGGTCCCCTCAGAGCAAATCCCCTACCAAGACTAAGACTCAATGGGAATACATGAGTAGACTTGTGCTCTGACTGGTGACCATATTCATCACCAAAAAGGGGAAGTGAGGGAAAAACAGCAATGATGCTGCAAGCTAAGTCCAACAATGTTCAATAGACTCCTGTGAACCCAGGTGGAGACCTGGATGGCCAGCAGTTTGGCAAGATCAGGGGACTCCTGGGCCCAGAGTCAGTGTCATAGCCAGAGAGGACTAAAATGGAGAATGAAGCGTCCAGCTATTAACAAGAAAGGTTATATGCACAAGAACCCCCACACTTTCAGATAATATCCATTTGGACTGGCTTCAATGGCTAGATGATCAGAGCTCAACTAGAAGAAGAAAGAAGAGGGAAAAAAGAGTAACTTGATACAATTTGATAAACTTGACCTACACCTATGGATGCAGTAGCTCAAAAGAGAACAAATCTTTATAGCGAGGATCATTCCCACTCCCTCAATACACAGGGTAGACAGGAATAGGCAACTTAGGCATTGGCTACACAAAATGGTGTGGGGAGAGGGGAGCTAAAAATGTGACTGTCTTACAAGCTTCCAAGAGGGAACCTAGATCCAGAGGACGTGGAGGAAGATAGAATCTCCACTGAGTAATATTCAATGTGTCTGGGTGGGACTGATGAAAGTAGATGTGGATAGCACTCATGTGGTAGAATAATGAATAATTACTGTCAGGACTGACTGTGAGGGTTGGAATGTAAAGGTAGATATTTTTTAGCAAAAGGAGGAGAGTGGTTGACTTTGCAGTCCAGAAGCAGAAGGCCCTGGGACCATCAAGGGAGAAGAACGGATTGCGCGACCCTACCCAGAAACACAGTGGCACCAGAAATGGAAGCAGAGATGATGACATGAACAGATGGAGTGACTGGAACTCTAGACCCAGAGAGGGAGAGGGACTGTGTGCTGATGACCGGGGGACAGGCTTGTAGGTATACCATTTGGTTGGCTGATGATGCATGGAGAGGATTATAACCATGGCAGTGTAATGATGTACGATAGGATGAATGTAAAGCTAATGTTTTCCCATGTAAACTATCACATAATTCACAATAAAACATTTTTTAAGTGGTATATTAAAATCTACTATTATTGTACAGTTGTCTGTTTTTATGTTCAGTTCTATTATAATTTGATTTATGTATCTGAGGCTCTGTCATTGGAGGCATTGACATTTATTGTGGTTATATCCTCTTTTTCATTCAATTGACCCTTTAATCATGAGATAATATCCTTTTTTGTCTCTTTTTGCTGGTTTTTGCCTAAAAGTCTATTTTATCAGAAACTAAAATTGCCATTCCTGATCATTTTTGATTGCCATTAGCTTGATATATTTTTTCTGTCCTTTAACTTTTAGTCTATTTCTGTCTTTGTGTATAAGATACATCTATTGTAAACAGCATATTGAAAGATAATTTTTTATCCATTCTGCTACTCCCTGCCTCTTAACTGGTGCATTTACATTTAGTGTAATTATGGATAGTATGAATTGTCTGTTGTCATTTTGCTGTGTGTGAGAGTGTGAGTTTGTGGTGCTGTTGGTTTCCATGTCTCACATAATCTTCTAGACTGAGGTCAGTTTGTTCATGGGTTTTCATTTCTATTGTGTTAATGTTTACTAAATCTTTCTGGTTTTCCTCATCTTACTTTGATGTGAAGGTGTACTGATTTTCTTTCAGGCTACCCTGCAATTTGTTAATTTTTCCCAATATGAAACAGTATGTTTTATCTTGAAATCTCCTTGACTTCCTCATCATTTAGAAGTTCTGTATTTTTAATTTTTTGCTTTGTGGTTGCCTTCATTATATATGGCTATCCCTATTCCATCTTGTAAGTTTGTTTTACTTTAAATACTTCTATACCTGGATTGAAAGAGCTCTGGTAGCATAGTGATTACGAATCAGGCTGCAAACTGCAAGGTCAGCAGTTTGAAACTATCAGCTGTTCCATAGGAGAAAAATGAGGCTTTCTGCTCCCATAAAGATTTACAGCCTCAGAAACCCTGTACAGGGTGGCTATGAGTTGGAACTGACTCCACAGCACATACCCACCACAACCATTCCTTGATTTGGTTGGGTGGTATTATCATGTATGTTAATCTCAGGTTGTTGTCTCCTGTTATTCAGTATTTTTTGTAAAGTTGGTCTTGTTATTACAAATTCCTTTAATTTTTGTTTAACTTTAAATGTCTTAATCTCCCATCATATTTGAGTGCCAACTATTCTGGGTATACAATTCTTGGTTGGCAATTTTTTTCTTTCAGAGTCTTGTATATGCCATCCTATTGCCTTCTTGCTTGCAAAGTTTCTGCTAAGAAATCAGAGCTTAGTCTTACTGGGTTTCCTTTATAGGGAATATTTCATTTTCCCCTCAGATTCTCTAAGGATTCTTTCCTTGTCTTTCATTTGGGAAAGTTTGTTTATGATATTTCTTGGTGATTTTTGAGATCAATCCTTTTGAGTGTTCATTCAGCTTCTTGAATACTAATCTTTTCATCTTTCATCATGTTAGGGAAATTTTCTTCCAATAACTCTTTGACAATTTTCATTGTGCTTTTTATTGTCTCTTTCTATGCTGGAATTCTGATCACTCATTGTGTCCCACATAACTCTTTGGTTTTCTTTGGATTTTTTCATTCTTTTTTTTTTCTTTCTGATATTTCTAGCATACTAGTATTGAGTTATCTTCAAGTTCACTAATTCGGGCTTCCATTGCTTGAAATCTACTCCTTTGCCCTTTCAATGTATTGTCCTTTGCTGAAATCTTAGTATTAATCTGGATTTCTAATTGCAGACTTTATATTGTTTCAAAATTTGCATTAATCTTGTCAGTTTGTTCTTGTCGTGTTTTCTTGAAATCTTCTAAATTTTTTTCTGTGTTCTGTTTGCTTTCCTCAATCTTTCTGTCAATATTTTGAAGATACCTTTATATTATTCTTTTGAATATTTTTCAGGTCATTTCATTACCTTTTCTTCCTCAGAATCATTTCTGGCTCTGCATCTTGTTCATTTGTTTGTTGTCTTTCTTGTTTCTTTGTGTAAGCTAAAGTTGTCTCTTGCCTCCAGGACACTGTGGTGTTGTCATACAATTGTATTCAATTGATGATTGTTTGTTCATATGTTCTTAGACCCTCACCAACTTTGACCTGTGGGTGCAGGTAGAGAATGGGAACATGTCCACTGTTCTACATTTTCTACATTAACTGTGCACCTCAATATATCATGGTTTTGGATGGTGTTGGTTGCTGTCTATCACTAATCAGCTGGTATAGAACTGGTATTGGATCTTGACCAGTGGTAGAGTTGTAGAGGATACAGTTATGGTTGGGTTGTCTGGGCACAATTGCTGTCTCTTGCTGGGTAGGAAAGAGGAGAACCATCACCCACCCTCACATACAAAAGCCAGCAAAACAGGATAAACAGATAAGCAACCAACAATGGAAAGAAAAAATAATAAAGGATAAAAATAAATAAAAACTGGAAGTAATCAGAAAAAAGTAATATATGACTAAAAAGAGAAAATATGTATAAGAAAATACAGCTATAGAAGATAAAAATAAGTAAGAAATTAAAAAATCAGGAAAATCAGGGAGGGGGAGGATGAAAAGAGAAAGAGAATAAAGAGTAGTTAAGACCGATCTAAAGGGAAAAAAAGAAGAGGGGAAATGAGACACACACACACACAAAAAAAAACAAAAGCAGAGATAAGAAAAAAATCAAGGGAATAGAAAGAAAAGAGAAAAAAGAATAACAAAACAAACAAAAAAGAAACAAAATTCCAGTACAACTGTTGAACCCAAAGAGAAAAAAAACCCCACAACACTGGGGTGCTCCTGTCAGCCAAAGAGTTCATGAGATGGGTACAGAAAGGATGTGACAGTGGAGTTCCTGACCCTAGATGCAATTCCTATGTGCTTAGGTGTTACCTATGTTCAGGGCACTCAGTCCAGAAGTAGTTCATGGATGTCCTTGCTAGAAATGGTTTTAGTGTCTGTTTGGACCACAGGGAAGCTGAGTGCATATAGTTGGTAATGAGAGTTTCTGCTGGTCTGGTGCTCTGTGGGTTCTGTAGGTCTGGAGCTGAGCACACTTAAATCTAGGCACTAAAGTGGCATAGTCAGGCCCTGCTTCATATTGGTGTGGCTCTCAACCACTTGGCTCTGAACTTCTGGACAACAGGGTCTGCACTTGGGGTGGATGAGTGGGGAGCTAGCCACATCCCTGGTTACCAGGAGAGCCTGGAAAAAAGTAAAAGAATCACATCTTTTTCCATTTCCTGTGTGAATCTGCTCTGCCAGAACACCTTCTGTTGCCAGACGTGCTCACAACAGTTCAAGATGATCACACCACATCTGTCTCTCACTATCCCTGCTCAACTGCTCCTCTTAGCAAGCACTCAATCTACTCTAAAGTTTAGGGTCCCAGGATTTTCATTTGTCTCTGTTTTATTCGGTCTCTTGTACCTTTGTTGTAGAGGGTCCCTGCACTGTGTCTGTCTAGTCTGCTATCTTGCCGGAAGTCAACCTTTTTGATTCTTGATCACATGACCTTTGGTGGGGGGTAGGATTCTTTATTTTTCTTTCCTCCTTTGAGCTTTGGTGAGGCATCCATTCTGTTGAAGGTTTATAATATAAAATTTTAATGTTAAGTTGTAATGGTATGATTCTTAAAAAACATTTACATTAAGAATTATACAATTAATACACCATCATGAAAAGATCTTAGAAATCAGAAATGTAAAGAGCTATAAGATATTCCAAAGTGCAGTAGGTCTGTAGAATAAGCACTGGGCTGTAAATCACAAGGCCAATGGTTTGAGCCCACTCACTACTCTATGTGAAAAAGATGAGATTCTGCTTCTGCAAAGATTGAAAGCCTATCGAACATTACACAGAGTTGCTGTGAGTTGGAACTGACTTGACAGCACTTAACAATAACACAAGACATGTAGCTTTGAAATGGTTGCCAGGTTGTAGTTTTTTACTGAAAATACAAATGTTCTTTCTGTACTTTTTCTTAGAAATGTCAATTTTTTTTCAATATTTGTGCAGCTTGGATCATGGATGTTAAGTTGTTTTGCTAGTCCTTGCATTGAGCACTCAGTAGGCTAATGACTCAGATTGTGCACTAGGACTTCTCATTATTAAGGGTAAACCTGGAACATGCTAAGAAGTGTTACTTCAGACAAATACCTCAGAAGATAATTAATGGAAGGTGGTAAGAATTTATACTCATCCCTATCCGAACAAGTTGGGCTGGGCTCACACACTCAGAGGCGCTTAATAAATTTGTGTTGATTGAATATTATTTATCAAGAGGGTTTTGTGCCCCTTGAGTGTGGGTCCAGGACACACACACACACACGCACACACACACCCCTCCACACACGCACACGGTGGTAGATGTTTTACTTGAGTCAAAGTAAGGGAAGATTTCTGCTTTATGTGGTTTTTTTTTGTTGTTGTTGTTGTTTTGGTGTGTGTGTGTTTAAAGAAAGGTGACCTGGTGATACTGTAGGATAAGCACCAGACTGCTAACTGCAAGGTTAGTAGCGTTGCAGGATAAAAATGAGATTTCTGCTCCTGTAAAGACTTAAAGTCTCAGAAATCCTAGAGAATTGATTTGATGGTAGTGTTTTTGTTTTCAATTTTCTTCACTGTAGTTTCCTAAACACCCTTGATTCTGTTACTCTCTGCATTGGATGCAGATTTCCTTCCTTTCTATTATATAAGTGCACACATTGCAATTACCTTTCCTAAATTGATATTTTGCTTGTTTTCTTTGTAGTTCTATAGCTCCCATGGACTCTGCTTTATCCACCTGCTTCACATTTTAAGTTTTAAACTTGCTTTTCAAAGTTTCACAATGTTGTTTTAGATTAAAGCTCAACATACTATAAGAGGAAAAAAATGTGGGCCAAGTTTACATAGTTTAATTTTTTTCTTAATTCTATACGAATATATTTTGGAGTTGTTTGCACTATCATAAAGCACCTCATAACATTCAAAGAGGCAGAGTTGAACCAGGAAGATGTTTATTTTACATGGAATGCTCAATAACTCCTGAGAGCAGTTTGGACTTCTTCACTGAGAGTCATTTTTTAACTGCACATCTCCTACTTACTGACTCTTTCCCCCTAGCTTTCTGCTATGGATTTGATGAGGCCAGCAATCTTTCAGCCAATAACAATACTACCTCACCATTTTATAAATTTGCCATTTTACGATTATGAAATTCCACCACTCATCTGTCAGCTTGTTGTACTGTGATGGCCTGCAGGTTGCTGTGATGCTGGAAACTATGTCACTGTATTTTGAATACCATCAGGGTCACTAATGGTGGGCAGGTTTCATTAGAGCTTCCAGACTAAGAAAGAAGGAGAGGCAGACTTCTTCTGAATGATTAGCCGCTGAAACCTTATGAATAGCAGCTGAACATTGTCAGATATATTGCCAGAAGATGAGCCTTTCAGGCTCGAAGACACTCAAAATATGACTGGGAAGGAGCTGCCTCTTCAAAGTGAGTTGACCATAATGATATGAATGGAAACTTTAATTTGCTGATGGGACACAACTCAAAATGAGGAGAAATGGCTGCAAACATCCATTAATAATTGATACGTGAAATGTACAAAGTATGAATCTAGGAAAATTGGAAGCTGTCAAAATGGAACACTTAAAGATCAATATTCTGTGCATATGAGCTGTTTGAAATCACACAATCATATGGTTAACTATGCTGGAGCAACAAATTAAAGAGAAATGGTGTCATATCCATGGTCAAGAACAGGATTTCAAGTTCTATTCTGAAGTGTAATGCTGTCTGTGATAGAATAATATCCATAAGCCTGCAAGGAACACCAGTTCATTTAAATATGCAAACCACTTTCATTTAAATCTGTGAACTAAGCACTATAAAGGAGCTCTGGTAGTGTAGTGGTTATGAGTCGGGCTGCCAACTGCAAGGTCAGCAGTTCAAAACTCCCAGCAGTTCCACGGGAGAATGATGAGGCATTCTGCTCCTGTAAAGATTTATAGCCTCAGAAACACTGTGCAGGGTCACTATGAGTCAGGACCGACTCCACAGTACTTAACAACAACAACAACAACCACTCTAGCCAGTGATGATGACATTAAAGAATTCTACCAACTTCAGCGGTCCTGGTGTGGTGTTACAGAATAATGCACTGGACCTCAAGGTTGGTTTGAACCACAAGGTCATTGGTTCAAACCCACCAATTGCTCCTCAGAAACCCTATAAAGGGTCACTATGGGTCAGAACAAATTGGACAGCACACAACAACCTCTTCATTTTGAAACTGATCAAACATGCAGTCAAGATGCATTGATAATTACTGATGACTGGAATGAAAAAATGGGAAACAAAGAGGACAGATCAATAGTTAGAAATTAAGGCTTTGGGGACAGAAATAATACTGGAGATTGCATGGTAGAATGTTGCATGACTAATGACTTATTCATTGGAAATACCCTTTTAAAGTGACATGAGACTGACTATACACATGGACCTCATGAGATGGAATTGTTGTTGTTGTTGTTGTTGTTGTTGTTGTTATGAACCTTTGAGTTGGTTCTAACTCATAACAACTCTGTATAGGGTTTCCAAGGAGCAGCTGGTGAGTTTGACCTGCCGACCTTGCAATACAAACTGACCTTTCAGTCCAGTGCTTATCTTACAGTGCCACACCAGGACTCCAGATGGAATCCACAGGAGTCAAATTGACTATATTTGTGGGAAGAGACCGTTGAGAAGCTCAATATCATAAGCTAAAATAAGGCCAGGAGTAGACCATGAAACAGATAATCAATTGCTTAAAAACAACTACAGGCTGAAGCTGACGAAAATTAGTCCAAGAGAGTCAAAGTATGACCTTAAATATATGCACCCTGAATTTACAGGCCATCTCAAGATGACATTTGATGGATTAGACACTGATGACTGAAGAACAGAAGAGTTGTGAGATGACATAAAAAATATCATACAGGAAGAAAGCAAAAGGCTATTAAAAGAATAGGAAGGAAGGAAAGACCAAAATGGATGTGAAAGAGAGTCTGAAACTTGTTCTTGTATAAAGAGACACTAAAGCAAATGGAACAAATGAGGAAGTCATAGGGCTGAACAAAACATTTCAAAGGACGACTCAAAAAGACAAAGTATTATAATGAAATGTGTAAAGACCTCAAGTTGAAAAATCAAAAGGAAGAATGTGCTCAGCATTTCTCAAGCTGAAAGAACTGAAGAAAAATTTCAAGCCTCAATAAAATTTTGAAGGGTTCTTTGGGCAAAATGTTGAGTGATGCAGAAGGCATCAAAATAAGATGGAAGGAATAGATAGAGTCATTGCCCCAGAAAGAAATGATGGATGTTCAACCATTTTAAGAAGTAGCACATGATCAAGAACTGATAGTGCTAAAGGAAGAATTCCAAGCTGCACTCAAGGCATTGATGAAAAGCAAGGCTCTAGGAATTGACAGAATACAAATTGAAATCTTTCAAGAAACTAATGAAGTACAGGAAGCACTCACGCATGTGCCAAGACATTTGGAAGTTCTGGTCAATGGAATGGGAGAGATCCACATTTATGCCCACTCCAAAGAGAGGTTCCCCAATGGAAGCATCAAACAGTATCATTAATACCACATGCAAGTAAAATTTTACTGAAGTCTAGTTCAAAAAATGGTTGCAACAGTATATCCATAGAGAACTGTCAGAAATTCAAACCAGATTCAGAAGAGAACATTAAACTAGGCATTCATTACTGACATCAGGTGGATCTTGGCCAAAAACAGAGAATACAGGAAAGATGTTCACTTGTGCTTTATTGCCTATGCAAAGGCTTTTTTTTTACTGTATGGATCATGGCAAACCTGGATAACACTGTGAAGGACAGGTATTCCTGAACACTTCATTGTGATTATGAGGAATGAGGAATCTGTACCTGGACCAAGAGGCAGTTGTTCGAACAGAACATGGGAACACTGAATGGTTTAAAATTAAGAAAGGTGTGCAACAAGGTTGTATTAATTCACCATATTTATTCAACCTGTATGCTGACCTAATAACTGAGAAACTGGATTATATGAAGAAAAACGTGGCATCAGGATTGGAGGAAGACTCATTAACAACCTACAATATGCAGATGATACAACTTTGCTTGCTGAAAGTAAAGAGGATTTAAAACATTTACTGATGAAGATCAAAGAGCACAGCCTTCGGTATGGATTACATCTCAATGTCAAGAAAACAAAAATCCTCACCACTGGACCAATGAACAACATTCTTATCAATGGAGAAAAGATTGAAGTTGTCAAGGACTTCATTCTTCTTGGATCAATTATCAACACTCAAGAAAGCAGCAGTCACAAAATCAAATGATGTATTGCATTAGGCAAATCTGTTGCACAAGACTTTTTAAAAATGTTGAAGAGCAAAGATGTCAGCTTGAAAACTAAGGTATGCCTGACCCAAGCCATGGTATTTTCAATAACCACATATGCTTGCAAAAGCTGGACAGTGAATAAGGAAGACGGTAGAAGAATTGATGCTTTTGAGTTATGGTGTTGGAGGAGAATATTGAAAGTTCCATGGGCTGCCAAAAGAACCAAAATATATATTTTGGAAGAAGTGCAGCCAAAGTGCTCCTTGGAAGCCAAGATGGCCAAATTTCATCTCTCATACTTGGAGATATATTGTCAGGAGGGACCAGTCACTAGAGAAGGATCTCGTGTTTGGTAAGGTGGAGGGTCAGAGTAAAAGAGGAAGACCCCAAACGAGATGGATTGGCCAAGTGGCAGCATCAATGGACTCAAGCGTGGCAACAGTAGTGAGGTTGGCCCAGGATCGGGCAGTGTTTCGTTCTGTTGTGCATAAAGTTGCTATGAGTCAGTACTGACTCGATGGCACTTAACAACAACAACAACATACTTAAACCAAGAAGCTGTTGTTAGAACAGAACAAGGGGTTGTTGAATAATTTAATATCAGGAAAGGTGTGCTCTAGGGTTGTATACTTCCACCATACTTATTCAGTCTGTATGTTGATCATATAATCTGAGCAGTTGGCATCAGGATTGAAGGAAGTCTCATTAACAATGTGGTATACAGACTATGCAACCTTGCTTACTGTCAGTGAAGAAGACTTACAATACTTACTGATGAAGATCAAAGACTACAGTCTTCAGTATGGACTGCACCTCAGTATAAAGAAAACAAAACTCCTCAAAACTGGGCCAATAAACAAATCCGTATAAATGGAGTAAAGATTGAAGTTGTCAAAGACTTCCTTTTGCTTGGATCCACAATCAACAGTCAGGAAACAATGGATTACATTAGATATATCTGTTGCAAAAGACTTCTTTAAAGTGTTCAAGAGCAATGATTTGAGGACTAAGGTGTTCCTGATCCAAGCCATGGTATTTTCAATAACCTCATATGTATGTGAAAGTTAGATAATGAATAAGGAAGAATCAATGTATTTCAATTGTGCTTTTGGAGCAGAATATTAAAAATACCATGGATTGCCAGAAGAACAAACAAATCTGCGTTGGAAGAAGTGCAGCCAGAATGCTGTTTAGAAGCAGAGATAGTGAGAGTTTGTCTTTCATAGTTTGGACATGTTATCAGAAGGGGCCAGTCCCTGGAGAAGGTAACCATGCTTGGTAAAGTGGAAGGTGATTGGAAAAGAGAAATACCTCCAAGTATGTGGTGTGACACAGTATCAGCAGCAACGGGTCAACTATAACAACAATTGTGAGGATGGGACAGGACTGGGCAGTGTTTTATTCTGTTGTACATAGGGTGGCTATGATTTGGAACCTACTGATGGCATCTAACAATTATGAAATTAATTTAAAAAGGCAGGATCTCATTTCAAATTGACAGCTGCCCTATGAGGGAGGACTTACGATTATTTCTAGATGGGGACTGATCTACCATTAAACAATCACTATAGCTTAATTTGCTTGTCCTTTGGTAACAAATCCATGAAGTTTTTCATTCATCAATTCATGAATGATCTAAGATCGAATGTTTTCCAACATCATGCTCTTTTCTGTACACTAGGAAAGAGACCTCAGCCCTATTCTGTATTACAGTCTTGTAATAGTTACAATCTCTAATCTAACCAAGGAGTCCTGGTGTGGCACTGTGGGATAATGCATCAGACTGCAAAGTCATTTGAACTGAAGGTCGGTGGTTCAAGCTCACCAGCTGCTCCTTGGAAACCCTATACAGAGTCACTGTAGATCAGAATCTACTCGATGACACTTAACAACAGCAATCTAACCAAGGAAATCTCCATTTTACTAGCCTAATATAAATATCTCTGGTAGCGTAGTGGTTACGAATCAGGCTGCAAACCGCAAGGTCAGCAGTTCGAAACTACCAGCTGCTCCGCGGGAGAAAGATAAGGCTTTCTGCTCTCGCAAAGATTTACAGCCTCGGAAACCCTGTACAGGGTTGCTATGAGTCAGAATCGACTCCACGGCACATAACAACAACAACAATATAAATATCAGCGTCCTGTACTGACTTTATTTATCTATCCTTTTTATTTTAAAGAATGTAAAAAAATGTAACTGTATTTGGCACATCCCTATACCAGTAAGTTTTTGCTCTGGTTTTTTTGTGTGTGAGTGTGTCTTTTTTTGTTTTTAATGTGATTGTTATGGTAGATTTACTTTATGCTTAGTAGCAGATATGAGCACTGACTTCTAATCACTTTATAGTTCCATATACAAGTAAGCAAGGTTTATGTATATGAATGCTTAAGGAGCCATTCCTCTCTGTATTTACCCCACAGAATCCCATTTTAGGCCAGCAA
Organism: Chrysochloris asiatica; assembly: GCF_000296735.1. Taxonomy (NCBI): domain Eukaryota; kingdom Metazoa; phylum Chordata; class Mammalia; order Afrosoricida; family Chrysochloridae; genus Chrysochloris; species Chrysochloris asiatica. The sequence continues at coordinate 5,976,182 of NW_006408712.1, forward strand.
ATCACAGACTTCAAATTAAATTTCTACTACCATGAATTAAATGGAAAATATGCAACAAAAGTCTTCATTTTGGAGACTAAATCCTGTCCTTGTTATCCTTGAAGATACAAGTGCTCACTCAATGTTTGTTCTTAGCAAATACAGCACAAAAGCCACTGGATCATGAATGTTACAGTGATTCAAAAACTTCAAACTGCTGGCTAGATACCTTTTGGCATTATTTTTAAGTGGAGATGTATAGTCTCGGGAACTGTGGGCTGGACTGGGACTCAAAAGATCTGACCTTGGTAGATTCATCTTACCTTTGTGTGCCTAGCTTTTCATACAATGGAATATTATTCAGCAATAAAAAGGAACAAAGTATGATATATACTATGTGGCCTCTTCATTATGATATAGGCCATTTTGAAATGGGGGAGGTGCTTTGAGAAAGTTCCTGGGGTGTCTTAATGATGCAATGTTCGCAAGTACACTTCAGAAACTGTGTTTCATCAGCAACACTTTAAGCACCCTGGGTCCATACTATAGATGACTGCTGTGCAAATGTTTGGCAGAAATACGGCCTTTCCTTATTTTTAGGCATATCTAAGACTTTTTGATACTGTAAACAACTGACATAGCCACAGAGGAATAGTGTATCTGAAATTGTTTATACAAAAGAATTCCAACTGTCAGTCTGTTTACAGTTCACATGTGAATGGGCTAAACCCTTATAATGAGAGATCCAGCAAAAAATCTGGTTTATGCTGCAAATAATTGTTTAAAGAGGGTTTATGGAGCATTTTCCTACTCTACAAAGCGCAGTTTGCTCAGATATTATGCTTCTTGGTGACGGTGTGGTAGTTTAGTGCCTTTTAAAGTCAAAGGGTGTTGTGACTGGAAATCTTGGACTTGCATTTGGTATCTCTGTAGGTCCGGTTGTGCAGAGTTCTCCAATGCTATGCAAGAGAATTGGCAGAGCAAAATGATTTGCTTGAGGTAAGGTCAGATGCTAGAAAGCACATCTGCAAAGCTGGCTGTGTGGCCCAGGCACCAGACAGGATGTCCTTTTCAAGAGTATTGCAAAAGCTTCATCATCAAAGATATTCCCTGGCATAATGGAGTACTGCTTTGTTTGTTCTTTTGTAGATACTGTAACTTATCTCTCATTTTTCTTATTGTTCTAAAGGATGTGCTGTCTTTCCTCCTTGTAGAACTGGTACTCCATGTGCTTCATTTCTGTGGAGCTTCAACCAAGGGACATGACCAGAGATGTAGGCAAAGAGTAGCAATAGGTGTGTTTCTGTTGTGACCAGCTATTGTTGCCTAAGCTTTTATTTTTAAGAACAGATTCTTTTAAACTTTTCTATAGTCCTGGTCTGGCACTATAGGATAAGGCTGGACTGCTAATCATAAGGTCAGTGGTCAATGGACTTGTATGTTGTTGCTATTAGGTCAGTTTGGTCAGTTCCAACTCTTAGCCACCCTATGGACATCAGAACAGAACACTGCTCAGTCCCGCTCCATCCTCACATTCATTCTTACGTTTGAGCCCCTTGCTGCTGCCAGTCTGCCAATCCATTTTGTTGGGGGCTGCCCTCTTTTCTGCTGACCCTATACTTTATCAAGCATGATGTCCTTCTCCAGGGACTGGATCTTTCTGAGAACATGTCCAAAGTACAAGAGATGAAGGAGCTTTCTGGATGTACTTCTTCCAAGATAGTACTAGCAGTCCACAGTACTTCCAGTGTTTTTCACCAATAACAGAATTCAAATGCATTATTTCTTTTATGATCTTCCTGATGCTCCAACTTTCACATGCAAATGAGGCAATTGAAAATACCGTGACTTAGATCAGGCACACCTCAGTCCTCAAAGTGACATCATTTCTCTTGAACACGTTAAAGAGGTCTTTTGCAGCAGATTTGTTTAGTGCAATATGTCCTTTGATTTCTTGACTGCTTTTTCCATGAGTGTTGATTGTGTATCCAAGCAAAATGAAGTCTTTGACAACTGTAATCTTTCACTGTTTATCATGATATTACTTGTATTTATTGGTTCAGTTGAGAGAATTTTCATTTTCTTTATACTGAGGTGCAATCCATACTGAAGGCTCTTTGACCTCATCAACAGGTATTTAAAGTCCTCTTCACTTCCAACAAGAAAGGTTATGTCATCTGTATATGGCAGGCTGTTAATGAGTCCTCCTCCAATCCTGATGCCAAGTTCTTCTTCATATAATCCAGCTTCTTATATTATTTGCTCAGCATACATATTCAATCAGTGTGGTGAAAGCATATAACTCTGGTGCACACCTTTTCTGATTTTAAGACTTTCAGTATCTCCTTGTTCTAGTCAAGCAGCTGACTCTTGGTCAGATTCCTCATGAGAACAATGAAGTGTTCTGGAATACCCATTCTTCTCAGTGTTATCCATAGCTTGTCATGTATCAACACGGTCTAATGCCTTTGCATAGTAAATGATGCACAAGCACACATCTTTATGATATTCTCTGCTTTCACCCAAGATCCATCTAATTCTCTGCTTTCAACCAAGATCCATGCAATGTCAGCAGTGACATTCCTCATTCCATGTGATCTTCTGAATTTTGCTTGAATTTCTGGCAGTTCCCTGATGATATACAGCTGCAACCATATTTAAACTATCTTCAGCAAAACTTTACTTGCATGTGATATTAATGATATTGTTAGATGATTTCTGCATTCTACATTTTGTTAGGTCATCTGTCTTTGGAATGGTTACAAATATGGATCTCTTCCAATCAGTTGGCCAGATAGCTGTCTTCCAAATTTCTTGGCATAGATGAATAAACGCCTCTAATGCTGCATCAGTTTGCTGAAACAGTTCAATTGGTATTCTGTCAATTCCCTGAGCCTTTTTATTTGCCAGTGCCTTCAGTGTAGCTTGGACTTCTTCCTTCTACATCATCAGTTGTTTATCATATGCTACTTCTTGAAATGGTTGAACATCAACTAATTCTTTTTGGTATAGTGACTGTGTATTCCTTCCATCTTCTATTGATGCTTTCTGTGTCATTCAGTATTTTGCTCATGCTGTTGTTAAATGCCATTGAGTCAGTTCCAACCCATAGCAACCCTGTATAGGGTTTCCAAGGAGTGGCTGGTGAGCTTGAGCTGCTCTTGAACATTTTAAAGAGGTCTTTTGCAGCAGATTTGCTTAATACAATATGTCCTTTGATTTCAAACCAACTTTGCAGTCCAGCACATTAACCCAAAGCATCACACCAGTACTCCAATTTAGAGTACTTCAGAATTTCAACCCAAGGCTTGAAGTTTTTTCTTCAGTTCTTTCAGCTTGAGAAATGCTGAGTGTGCACTTCCTTTTTGATTTTCTAATTCCAAGTCTTTGCACATATCATTACAAGTGATACCTTTTGACGTTTTCTGTTCATCTGTTTTACTTCATCAGTTCTACTCATTTTAGCTTTGCTATGTTCAAGAGCAAGATTCGGAATTTTCTGACATTCATTTTGGTCTTTTCCCTTTTTAATGTCTTTTAATTATCCTTTTGCTTTCTTCATGTCTGATATTATTGATATCATCCCTCAACTCTTCTGATCTTTGGTTATTAGTGTCTAATACATCATTTTGTTAATGAGATTGTCTGTATATTCAGGTGGGATATTCCCAAGGTTTTAATCTTCTAAAGCTTCACCTTCACATGATATACGAGTAATTGATGGTCTGTTCCACACTCAGTCCCTGGCCTTGTTTTGGCTGATGATGTTTAGCTTTTCCATTGTCTCTTCCCACAGATGTAGTCAGTTTGATTCCTGTGTATTCCATCTGGTGAGGTCCTTGGGTACAGACACCATTTATATTGTTGATATAAGGAACTTGCAAAAGGAAGTCATTGGTCTTGCAAATTTTTATCATCCAATCCCCAGCATCATTTCTACCACCTAGGCCACATTTCCCAACTATAGATCATTCCTCTTTGTTTCCAACTTTTGCACTCCAATGACCAGTAAGTATCTATGCATCTTGATTGCTTGTTTGATCAATTCCAGACTGAAGAATTTATTAGAATTCTTTAATTTCATCATCACCGCTTAGGTGATTATGTGCTGTGGAGTCAGTTCCAACTCATAGCGATCCTGTGTAGGGTTTCCAAGCCTCATCTTTTTCCCATGGAATGGCTTGTAGTTTTGAACTGCTGACCTCGAGATTAGCAGCCCAGCTCATAACCACTATGCTAACAGAGCTTTAGTGGTTGGTAAATTTGAATACTAGTGGTAGTAACTGGTCTTTCTTATAGGTGTATGGACATTATTCTATTACAAACAGCACTGTACTTCAAGATAGATACTGAAATGCTCTTTTTGACGATGAATGTGGTGTCATTACTCTTCAATTTTTCATTCTTGGCATAGTAAAGAATATGACTGTCCAATTCAAAAAGGCCAATACCTGTCCATTTCAGCTCACTAATGTTTAGGATATTGATCTTAACACATTTTATTTCACATTTTAGAACTTACATATTTCCTAGATCCATACTTTGTATATTCCACATTATATTATTGATGGATGTTTGCAGTTTTGTTTTTTTTTCCCTTCTCATTCTGACTTGTGCTTGTCAGCAAATGAAGATCCTGAGAGCTTTGCTCCTGCCATGTCATTAAAGTCAACTCTTTTTTGAGGAAACAGCTCTTCCCAAGTCATTTTTTTAATGCTTTCCAACCTAAGGGGCTTAGCTTTTGTCACATATCAGACAATGTCCCACTGCTATTCATAAAGTTTTCAGTGGCTAATGATTCAGAAGTGGTTAGTTTCTCCTTCTTTCTAGTCTGTCTTAGTCTGAAAGCTCTGCTGACCCAACTGCCACTTAAAATCCTGGTATCATAGCTTCCAGAATCCCAACAACACATAAGTCACCGTAATATGACAAACTGACAGACATACTATGAGTTTGGATAGGACAGACACATTCCAAAATGTAAAATAAAATGCAAATATTTTATGGTATAAAAATAGACAAAAATGCTTTTATAGTTTTCTAATATTTAATTCTTTTATTTGGTACTCTAAAAACCTAATTGGTTTGATTTCATTCTTTTCTTGTTTTCTTTCTAAATCTATATTTTAGAAATTTTGTGATAACTGTGTTTCTACACAAATAACACATTTCAAATGTGGGTAGTCTTTATTGCCACTAAATGAAAGCTATTGGGTATTGTCAGTAAAAATTTTATAACTTTGGACTTGGAGGTGCTAGCTATATGTTTTTAATATCCAGTTATATTTTAACATTAAGGTTCCTTAGGCTTTCTGACTTTAGCTGAAAACTAATGATGAGTATACATAAAATAATATATGTCTGAAAACAATAAGAAAATGGTAGTAATTAAGACTCCCATATTATCAGAAGTTTAATAATTTTAGTGCTTTCAGGAAAGAGCTCTATTTTTGCTCAGAGTAATACCAAAAGAAGGTATCCTTATTATTGGAATTTTACATTCAAGAAAACAGAGGCTCAGAGAAGTTAGAAAATTAGTCAGAAGTCACACAGCTAATAACTGTGGAGCCGTGTTCTCAGTTTGATTCCAGGTCTTATACTTTTGGCCATTTTGCTTTATTGCCACCTGCTGATTAAATTCTAAGTAAATAAACTTGATAAATATTTGGATGCTCTTATTTAAAAGAGAAATATTTTATTCTTTGATTAAAAGCAAAAATTAACTTGGAAGGAAATAATATTGCCCTTAAAATCCATGCTATTGTACATTATGAATGTATAAGCTCACTGTATAACACCTTCACACTTTTGCATATACTGTGCTTCCTTTAGCTTGGCTAACACTAATTCATTCTTTAAGACCCACTAAGACCATTGTGACCCTAGGAAGCCTTTTAGTCTACTCTTCTTCCACTTTACTCACCTGGCCTAACTGACCTTTTTCTATACCTTTTAGTATCTTTTGCTTATCTATAGTAGATTTCCACAAGTCATCTGGCCCTGAAACTACCACTCTTTTCTAAGGCTGAGAGTTTTATTTCTTTGACTTGACTCCCCTGTACAATTCAGACTGAATTTTACCTAAAAGAGGAACTTTGGAGTGAAAGTGAAGCAGAGGCCCAGTTCTCAGTGGACTGTGGGATCAGTCATGACAGTTTCCACACCTGTGCAGGAGTTCCCACTTTCCAGTTGGGTGGGCTTTGCATACATAGTTTTCTACCTTTGCCCTATCTTTGTAGACTTCTCAGAGACTTCTGTTTTCTTCATCCACACTCCATTGTTTTTGGCTGGAATCTTGAATGCCAACATACTGGCCTTAGTAGCATCACTCCTAGTATCTGTGTTCTTTCAACAAGCATGTTGTCCTCTAATTTTACACTAATTCCTTGATACTTGAAATTCATAGAGTAGCTTTTGTTTTACTAACTACTGACTGACATTATCTTTGCTATTCTTCATATCCATTGGACTTTAATAGTCTATTACCTTGTGTTACTGCTCATCTACCAGTTTGTGGTAGCTTGCATGTTGTTAAGATGTTGAAAGTTATGTCACTGATATTTCAAATACCAGCAGGTTCACCCACAGTGGACAGGTTTCAGTTTCCAGACTAGGAAGAAGGACCTAGAAATCTACTATTAAAAGAATTAGCCATTGAAAAACTTATGAATAGCAGTGGAATACTGTCTGATATAATGCCAGAATATGAACCTCTTAGGTTAGCATTCAGAACTTGAATGGGAAAGAGCTGCCTCCTTAAAATAGATGTGGCCTTAATGACATGGATGGAACAAAGCCCTCAAGACCATCATTTGCTATTATGACAAGACTCCAAATGAGAATAAACTGCAAATATTAATTGATAATTAGAACAAAGAATATTAAATTTATGACTATGGAAATTGGAGATTATAAAAAATGGAATGGATCACATCAAGATCAGGCATTAGTGAGCTGGAATGAACTGGCATTGGCCATTGTGAATCAAACCATTATCTGGTCTGCTATACCAGGAATAGCAGGTTAAATAGAAATGGAATGACATTTACCATAAAAAAGAACATTTCCAGATCTTTCCACAAGTACAGTGCTGTCAGTGATAGGATAATATCCATATGCCTACAAAGAAGTCCAGTTAATTCCATTTATATTTCAATGTATGCACTAATGCCAAATATGGAGAATTTAAAGATTTCTACCTACCTCAGCAGAGTTCTGGTGTGGTGCTGTGGGTTAATGTGGTGGACTGCAAAGTTGATTTGAACTGCAAGGTTGGTGGCTCAAGCTCACCAGCTGCTCCTCGGAAACCCTCTGCAAGGTCACTATGGATCAGAACCGACTCAATGGTACTTAAAACTTATCAACCTACCTCTGCAGTCTGGAATTGATCAAGCATGCAATCAAGATGCATCAATAATTGTTGGTGATTAGAATGCAAAAGTTGGAAATGAAGGAGCAGTAGTTAGAAAACATTGTATTGGTGATAGAAATTATGCTGGAGAGCACATGATAGAATTTTACAAAACCAATGACTTATTCATTGCAAATACCTTTTTTCAACAACATAAATGGTGACTGTACATGGGGACATCACCAGAGGGAGTACACAGGAGTCAAATTGAGCACATACATCTTTGAGAAGAGATGATGGAGAATTTCAATATCATCAATCAGAATAATGCTATCGATTGCTTGTACACAAGTTCAAATTGAAGCTGAAGAGAGCTAAAACAATTTCATGAGAGTAAAAGTATGAGCGTGAGCATATTCTATTTAAAGACTCAAGAATACATGTGCCACATTGACCACTAATAAGAGAAGACTAAAAAAATTCTGTGGCACTGTGGGTTAATGTGTCAGACTGTAAAGCATTTGAACTGCAAGGTCAGTGGTTCAAGCTCACCAGCCACTCCTCGGAAACCCTATACAGGGTTGCTATGGGTTGGAACTGACTCTACAGCAATTAACAACAACAACAAACAAGTGGTAGGATGACATTAAGAACATCATACATGGAAAAAGCAAAAAGGTCTCTGCAAAAACAAAAGGAGGAGTAAAAAAAGTCCAAGATGAATATCAGAAGAGACTCTGAAATGTGCTCTGAACACAGTAGCAAAAATGAAAGAAATTATAAAATTAAAAATTTGAACAAAAAAATCTAAAAACGGTGACTCACAAATACAAAATAAAATATTTTAATGAAATGTGCAAAAACTTGGAGTTAGAAAACCCAAAAGGAAAGAACAGAGTCAGCATTTCTCAAGCTGACAGAATGGAAAAAAATTCAACTTTTGAGTTGCAATGTTCAAGGATTCTATGAAAAAAATATTGAACAACACAGGAAGCCTGGCCAGTGTTCAACCATTTCAGGAGGTAACATATGACTAAGCACCAATTGTATTGAAAGAAGTTTAAGCTGCACTGAAGGAATTGGTAAAAAACAAGGCTCCAGGAATTAACAATACCAATTGATGTATTTCATAAAATGAATGCAACACTGAAAGTGCTCACTTGCCTATACCAAGAAATTTGTGAGACAACTACCTGGTTAACTGACTGGAAAAGATTCATATTTGTGTCCATTTCAAAGAAAGGTGATCCATCCGAATGTAGAAATTTTTAAACATTATCATTGACACTACATGCTAGTAAAGTTTGCCTGGAGTCCTGGTGTGGCGCTGTGGGTTAATGTGCCAGACTGCAGAGCCATTTGAACTGCAAGGTCGGGGGTTCAAGCTCACCAGCTGCTCCTTGGAAACCCTACACAGGGTTGCTATGGGCTGGAATTAACAACAAAGTTTGCCTAAAGATAATTCAAAATAGTTACAGCAGTACATCAACTTGGGAACTGCCAAAATCCAAAGTGGATTCAGAAAAGGATGTGGAATGAGGGATATCATTGCTGATATCAGATGTTGTTGTTGCTAAGCGCCATTGAGTCGGGATCTGACTCATAGAGACCCTGTGCAGGGTTTCCAAGCAACAGCTGGTGAGTTGGAACAGCCGGCCTTAACGGCCCAAACCAACGTTGCAGTTTACCGCATTAACTGACAGTACCACACTTGGTTAAAAACAGAATATCAGAAAAGTGTCATAGTTTTCTAGAGTTTCTATAACAGAAATAGCCTAAGGGGATGGCTTTAACAAAGAGAAATTTATTCTCTCATAGATAGTTTGTTGTTAAGTGCCTTCAAGTTAGTTTTGACTCATAGAAACTTTGTATAGGGTTTCCAAGGAGTATCTGGTAGGTTTGAACCACTGACATTATGGTTAGCAGTCCAGTATTTCTTCTACAGCACCACACTGGCATTCCTCTTGCAGCTTAAGAGGCTAGAAATCTGAATTCAGAGTGCTAGCTCTGGAGAACGTTTCTTATTTCCTTTCAGCATCTGTAGGTTCATTATTCTTTAAAGATCTTCCTTTGTCTTAGCATCCATCTTTCCTTGGATCTATGAGCTTCACAATACAGGGACCTCAGGTCCAAAGGACACATTATCCACTGTAAGCTCTTCCTTCATGGTAGTAGTTGGTCTCTCTCTCTGCTCACTTTTCTCTCCTTTTATGTCTCACAAGAGAATGACTCAAAATACAACCTAATTCTGTAGATTGCATCTGGCCTGTTAACATCTTGAAGTGAGGATGTACAGCACATAGGATAATCACATCAGGCAGATCACATCAGATCACATCCTGGGTGACTGCATTATATTAGATCTCCTTGTGGGGGATCACTAATTCTTAACTGCCAAAGGACTGAGAGTCCAGGCCCATCCAAGTTGACCCCAAAACTTTGCTGTCACAGATGTTAACCTGTGTTTCATTGACTATACACAAGGCATTCGATTATGTGGATTATAACAAACTATGGATAACATTGCACAGAACATTTAACTGTGCTTATGTGGAACTTGTACATAGGTCAAGAGGCAGTTGTTTGAACTAAACAAAGTGCAAGGCTTAAAATCAGGAAAAGTGTGTGTATGTGTTGTATCCTCTCAGCATACTTATTCAATACGTACACTAAGCAAAATTCTTAGAAGCTGGACTCTATGAAGAACTGCACATAAAGAATGGAGGAAGTCTCATAAACAACTTGCAGTTTGCCTATTGTTGTTATTAAGTACCGTGGAGTTGGTCTGACTCATACTAACCCTGCACATGGCTTCTGAGGCTGTAAAATTTTACGGGAGCAGATGCCTCATCTTTCTCCCGTGGAACCACTGGTAGTTTCGAACTACTGACCTTGAGGTTGGCAGCCTGACTCATGACCACTACGCTACCAGGGCTCCTTGCAGTTTGCCTATGACACAGCCTTATTTGCTGAAAGCCTTGAGTATGGATATACTTCTACATAAAGAAAACAAAAAAGTTACACAAGTGAACCAATAAACAATATCATGATAAACAGATAAGATTGAAGTATTCAGTTGGGCAACACAAGTTCTAAACAGCTAAGAGTGAAGTTGATGAGGATTTCATTTTACTTTGATCCACATTTAACACCCATAAAGCAGTCAAGGAGTTTTAACAATGTATTGCATTGAGTAAATCCTCTGCAAAAGGTGTCTTTAAAATGCTCAAAACCATAGGTATCACCTTAAGGATTAAGGTACACCTGACCCAAACCATTCATCCAATTTTTATGCATATAAAAGCTGGACAATGAATAAGGAAGATAAAGAAAAATGAATGCATTTGAATTAGGGTGATGGTGAAGAATGTTGAAAAGTATTAAAAGGACAGATAAATGCCCAATGCAGTAGCTCAAAAGAGGGAACAAATCTTTACAGCAAGGATCATGGCAACTTGGACATTGGCTACCCAAAATGGGAGGGCTACAAAGGCAAGAAGTGACTGGCTTACAAGCTTTCAAGAGGGAACTTAGATCCAGGGGTTGTGGAGGAAGGTAGAATCTCCACTGAGCAGTATCCAATCTGTCTAGGCGCAGCTGATGAAATGAAATGTGGATAGGTCTCTTGTGATACAATACTGAATAATTGTTATCAGGACTGATTGTGAGGGTTGGAGATACAAAAATAGATGTTTTGTAGCAAGGAGCGGAGTGATTAACTTTTCAGTCTGCGAGTGGAGGTCCCTGGGACCATGAAGGGAAAAGAGCAGAGGGTGGGACCCTACCCAGAGAAGCAGTGATGCCTGAGATGGAGGCAGAGATGATGACGTGGAAAGATGGAGAAGCTGGGCACTTTAGACCCAGAGAGGGAGAGCGACTGTGTGCTGATGACCAGGGGCGGGCTTGTAGTGTATGCCCTTTGGTTGGTTGTTGATGCATGGAGGGGATTGTAACCATGGCAATGAAACAATATACGATATGATCAATGTAAAACTAAAGTTGCTTTTTTATGAAAGACAATACTTGTTGTTTAAACTACAAAAAGTTTTTTTTTACAGTTTTTGTGAAATGCTCTGGATAGTTTGAGGAATTTTATTCAGGTTTTTTAATCTGTATATATAATTTTCGTTTAGTGGTCTAATGAATCATCTAATGTCTCTTGTAGCTATAGTCTGTAACTCCCACCAAACAACATTTCTGCGCTGTTGGGTCTGGGTAAAAGAAGGTGGGAGAGGATACTGATAGGATGAAATGATTCAACTGTGGATGTTAATAGTTAATTGTAATTATAAAAACTTGAAACTCTAGCATGGGTTTACAATAAGCCATCTCGGAAACAGAAGGTGGCTCTCACTACCCTCAGAGAAATTGAGTGAGTCCTTTGGATTCTGAGATCCCTGCACACTGAACCAATTTGCCACAAGGACAGAAAGTTGTGACACTGGAGAAATGGTACAGGAGCAGCAGCAGCAGAACCAAAAACCAGAGCAGTGGAATTCCCAGCCCACAGAGCAAGTAAAGCTGAGTGACATTGGGTAGGAAGCTTGCTTATAGCATAGGTGCTCCAGGCACTTTAGTAGTGCGCTCATCCATGGAGCTAGAGCTAAGCGCTGTTAGACTGAAGCTTGTGGTGGAGTTGTGTACCCTGGGGGCATTTATCGGCTGCTGACTGGAGCAACTATATCCTGAGTTTTTCTGACCACAATTGTAACCTGTTATCTTTTCCAATAAACTCCATAGTGAGTTTATTGTTTGAGTTCTGTGTGGCCATTGCAACGGATTATCCAAACCAGTTGAGTGGGAGGAACGGTCAGTGTTTTATGTTTTTCACATATTTTTAAAGAAACTACATACATAATTTTTTAAAACAATTCTCAGACAGTAGGAAATAATGAAAATATGTAGAAATGTAAAAGACACTGAAAAGGTGCATCAAGAGTGAGGTGGGATTGGGGAGAGAAAATGGAGTACTTGCTGTAGAATCAGCACTGGACAGCTAACCACAAGATCAGCAGTTCAAACCCACCATTGCTCCTCAAAAACCCTGTACAGAGTTGCTATGAGTCGGAACCGACACGCATGCACTTAACAACAACAAAAATGTTTTTAAGTCCCTGGATAGAACAAATAGTTTGCATTAGACTATTCCCCAAAATGTGGGCAGTTTGAACCCAGTCATTAGCACTATGGGAGAAAAGGCTGGTGATGTGTTTCTGGAATCATTGCAGACAAGAAAACCCTATGGACCTCAGTTCCACTCTGACGCACATAAGTTGCAGTTGACTAGACAGCAACAGGGTTTTTTTGTTGTCTTTTAAAAAATTTTTAGTAAAAACTTGTCTCTGGTCAGATGCTCCTGACAAACTCACAAATATGAATTCCACATGAAAAGTAAATCAAGCAGCTAAAAAGCAAATTCCTTCAAGAAAACACCAGGACTATCCATTAGCAAAGGTCAGAATAAAATCCTGAGTAGTCTGTGTGGCCCTGGATCTGCTTCCTCCACCTTAAGCTGTGACGCTGGGCTTCTGAGCCCACAGGAATACTTAGGGTGGCAGACTTTGTCTACTGTTGCACAGGAAGGGAGGTGTGGCTGCAGGAACCAGTTTAAAGAAACCAGAGCTCTCTGGTGATGAGTAATGAAATATCAGGGATGGATGGTCTTGGATGGGGCGGGTGGGGATAGGGGGCAATTGTAATGAGTTGGAGAGAAGCAGGGAAAACCTTAACTTTCCAATACTCAGCATGAGCTGTCAGTCCCTTCTACCTCAGGCATCTGTGTTCGCAGTCCTCCTCTTTCCTGCCATTCCAGCAGTACTGGGCAACAGCTCTCCTCTCCTGGTGAGGACCCTTCCTAGCATGTTCAACAGGAAAGCACAGCCGTGGTGCATTACATCAGCACAGGGTGAGGCCTTGAGAACTAAACAGCCCCTCACTGCTTTGAGTGGGAATGATTCAACTCCATTCAGAAATGAGTCAAGGGGGAGAATCCACAGTTCAAACCTAATAACTTTTACCTCTTGTTTACAAAGAGTTTGAAATGTGAGTGGACTAGAGAGCCAGAGCTGTTAGAATATTTTGCTTTAAACGTGCCTCTTGTGAGGATGCCTTTTATATTACTTTGGATTACTTTTTGCTTTTTTTACATTCATCTACTTAAAAAAACAAAAACCAAAAAAAAAAAAAAAAAAAAAAAAAAACCTTTAGTTTTTAATAGTCCTTGTCATGCAAAGGGCCAGACTCCAGCTGTTCTTCCCAAACCTTTGGGAGAGGCCTGGTTACATCTCGTTCTCGTAAATCTTGAATCCAGTTCTAGCAAGTCTTTAAGCCTGACCCTGACATGCCCAGGCAATGCATGATTAGAAACAGGAGAGGTAGAAAAGTCCAGTGCCAAGTTGTGTCCACTTAAAAATAATTCATCATTTGGCAATGGTCATTTCAACATGTGAAGCAAAATGGCATATCTCTGTCTGTATGAAGCAAAGCAAGGTTAGAGACCTATGATTTTGGTTTTTATATTTTTATACAACTTTTCTGAGAAGATCAAAGTCAGGACAAGGCAGTAGATTTGCTGACAACACTGGAGCCTGGGGAGAGAGGTCTTTGTCATTCATAAAAGTGAATTCACCTGTTATGTAACATTACAGAACTAGAACTTAATAAGTATTAAATCAAGTGTTTATCAATAGCTTGTATGTTTTAAGTATCTATTAGTGTTAATGACTAAAATTTTGTCTTAAATATTGATAATAACTGTGAAATATTTAGTAAAGGTAAATAAGTAAGAATTCCGTATTCATCAAAATCCTTGAGTGGGACTATGTGACTAATTCTAGTCTATGCACTTTCAGTGAAATGATTCTCTTACTTTTCAGCTTTCTCTTCCTCCCTTACTTCAACCCTGGAGATGGCATACTGGCATAGCAGAACCCTTTGATAGAAGCTGGTAGGATCCTTGAATCACTCAAGTAAAGAAAGCTGTTATATAGAGCCCTTCAAGATTTAAGACTGTGAATGAGCAGGAAATACATTTTCATGTGTAAGCCATTAAGATTTTCTACTTTGCTTGTTACTGCAGCTTAATCTAGTCTATCCTAGCTAATGCATCCTTCATTGCTATATCTGTAATGATGAAGAGAAGCTGGACAAGGAGGAGGAGTTAAATAAAACATGCAGTTGGTGAGGCTATATCTTCAGATCATCAAACACCTGAGTGGGAGAAACAATACCAGAGAAGAGGCCATAACAAAAAGGTAGCATTATCCCAATAGTTTTTATCCAGTTGCAAAGTGGAATAGTAAAACATTTTAATATTAAAATTTAGAGTACTAATCAGAAATTGTTGATGGGTAAATTGATACATTTTTGGAAGGCAATTTGGCAACATATATAAATAAATTATACAGATCATTTAGCCTAGCAATTTCACTTTCATAAACTGATCCTCCAGCAATAATTGGCTAAGCTGAAAATTTGTGAATTCAGTGATGTTTAGTATAGAATTAATAAGAAGTTATTAGCATCAACAAAAGGGGATTGGCTATTTATTCTCTACCTTAAAATGACTCAATGGCACACAATAATAACCTTAGAATACTCTATAGATTTAGTAATGAAGGATTAGCTTTAGGTATTTTGACATGGCATCATAGCCACTCTGGCAGGCAGCCTCTAAGTAACCTCCAATGATTCTTGCTGCCTGATACGCATGAACTTGCATAATTCCCTCCCTTTGAGTATAGACTGGACCTGGTGACTGGTTTTTAATGAATAGGTTATATAACAAAAATAATGGGATGTCACTTTTAAGATTAGGTTTCCAAAAGATTGTATACCTTCACTTGCTCTCTCTCTTGCACTGAGGATAGCTGCCTGCCATACTTTGAGCTTACCTATGGAAAGGGCCATGTGTCTATTACTATTCCTGACACATAATAAATACTCAATAGTTATTTGTTGAATGTTTTTATTCATGTATTTAGAAACTATTTACTCATCAACTATACGTCAGATATTGTGTTAATCTGTGGCTATAGCACTGATTTAGTAGATACAGTCCTCACCCAAATCAGTGGTATAGTCTAGGAATGCAGTAAAGAGTGAAGAATCATTCTGAGATGTTGTTAGGTGCCACTGAGTCAGTACCGACTCATAGCGACCCAATGCACAACAGAATGAAACACTGCCCTGGGCCAACCTCACAATTGTTGCCACGCTTGAGCCCATTGAGGCTGCTACTTTGTGAATCCATTTCACTGGAGGTCTTCCTCTTTTCTTTTTCTCTGACCCTCCACCTTATCAAACATGATCTCTCGCTCCAGCTACTGGTCCCTTCTGACAATATGTCCAAAGTATGAGAGATGAAGTTTGTCCATCCTGACCTCCAAGGAGCCCTCTCGCTGCACTTCTTCCAATACAGATCTGTTGGTTGTTTTGGCAGCCCATAGTACTTTCAATATTCTCCTCCAACACCATAATTCAAAGGCATCAATTCTTCTATGGTCTTCCTTATTTACTGTCCAGCTTTCACATGCATATGAGGTAATTGAAAATACCATGGCTTTGGTCAGGTACGCCTTAGTCTTCAAGCTGACATCTTTGTTCTTCAACACTTAAAAAATGTCTTGTGCTGCAGATTTTCCCAATGCAATACGTCATCTGATTTCTTGACTGCTGCTTCCATGAGTGTTGATAATTGATCCAAGAAGAATGAAGTCCTTGACAACGTCAATCGTTTCTCCATTGATAAGAATATTGTTTATTGGTCCAGTGGTGAGGATTTTTGTTTTCTTTACATTGAGATGTAATCCATACTGAAGGATGTGCTCTTTGATCTTCATCAATAATTGTTTTAAGTCCTCTTCACTTTCAGCAAGCAAGTTTGTATCATCTGCATTTCACAGGTTGTTAATGAGTCTTCCTCCAATCTTGATTTTCCTTCATAGAACCCAGCTTCTCAGATTATTTGCTCAGCATACAGGTTGAATAAGTATGGTGAAAGAATACAACCCCGTTGCACACCTTTCTTAATTTTAAACCATTCAGCGTTCCCATGTTCTGTTTGAACAACTGCTTCATGACACATGCATACATTCTTCATGAGCACAATTAAGTGTTACAGAATACTCATACTTTGCAATGTTGTCCATCACTTATCATGATTAAAACCCTTAAATTTGTCCTTATTTTTTCATTAATGACCTTTATAATTCTGGGATTCACATTTACGTCTTTAATCCATGCAGAGTTGGTTTTTGTATATGGTGTGAGATAAAGGTCTTGTTTCAATCTTTTGCATACTGATTTCCAGTTCTGCCAACATCATCTGTTGAAGAGACTATCTCTTTCCCATTCAATGTACTTTGCCCTTTGTCAAAGATCAGTTGGCTGTATGTGGGTGGGTTAATTTTTTGATTTTCAATTCTGTTCCATTGATCTATGTATCTTTCATTGTACCAGTACCAGGCTGTTTTGACCACCATAACCATATAGTAAATCTTGAAGCCTAGATAACTCTTAAAAGATTATATGGTAGTCTAGAAAAGTTAACTCAGATTGTAAGTACCCAGTTAGCTAAAGAAGTATTATGCGTTATGCTCCTTTACTATGGATTTAAGAATAGGATTATTGTTGATTTTATGATCATATTTACCTACAAAATAAGGCTTCCATAACAACAACAACAAAAATCTTCCAAGCTGAGCAGCTTAACAGCAAGTTATTGTAAACGCATAATTTTATTGTTTGTATATATGTTCACGTGAACTCAAATTATGTATAGATGTATTTCTGACCACAGAATAGAAAAACTCCTGAGAAGTTGGCAAGAAAGTTTTGAAAATGTAAATACATCTGTAAAGTTCTAGGGGCGTATATTCCAAGAACCTTGAAATGAAATTATTTATCAAAGTCGAGAAATAATATGTTTATGGAAGATCTAGGTCAGCAGTTCGAAAGTACCAGCCACTCCGTAGGAGAAAGATGAGGCTTTCTGCTCCCGTAAGATTCACAGCCTCAGAAACCCTGTACAGGGTCGCTATGAATTGGAACCGACTCCACAGCATATAGCAACAACAATGTGTGAAGAATATTCCAAATCAAGAAATTGCTTCAGGACTTCCGGTACCCCACTGAGGCAAGACGACAAGAGTTAGGAGGGCTCCAAGGACAAAGGGGGAGACCTCAAGGAGGAGGCCATCCAGTATCGGACTCAAAACCCTCAAATCACTATAAGGCTCAGGGCATCTACCTCCTCTACTTGCTTTTTCAAAAAATCACGCCACGGAGGAATTTTTGGCATTTTAAACTTTCACCCACCAGTGCCGGCAGCGAATGGCCCGGCTCCTTAGAGCTTTGAGGGCAAGGCTAGAGCCAGCCCAAGCGGGGAATCTCAGGCAGACAAAAGCCTCAGGAGAGTTCTCTGCCCCAGCTTGAAATCTCAAGGTGTGTAGCTGGCAGGGAAAGGAGGTTTGACCAGGGCGCAGAGAGAAACAGAAGTTCGGTGACTTTTGGAATTCATCAGACGCGGACTCCACCCGCCAGCCCAAGCGGCTTTTTGGCATTTTGAACTTTTGTCCGAAACTGCAGGCAGCGACTGCCCTGGCTCCTTAAAAGAACATTCTGAGGATTTCCGGCACTTCCCTGACCAGGCACCACAGCCTCCCTTCGGCTATCTATCGGAGGACTCTGCTTTTGTTTTTGATTTTGATTTTGGCTTTGTTTTCTAACCAACGGGTGTGGTTTGGCTGTCACATAGCTTCCCTTCTGCTATTGGAGGACTCTTTGTTCCCCTACATTACACGAAAAGAGTCAGCAACTGCTGCCAAATAGCCAAGCTGAAATAACACTTTATAAAACATCAAGACCCAGGCAAGAACCAATACCAGCTGCCATAAACCAGGGAAACAAACAACACCTGTAAAAGTTACTCTGAGTTAAGCAATAAGAAGAGTGAAAAGGGAAGACCAC
>NW_006408712.1:6000764-6005210 GCF_000296735.1 Chrysochloris asiatica
CTACAATGCTCAGTGGACTTCTGTGGACCCACTTGGGGACCTGGTTGGCAAGGAGCATGAGGAGACCTGGGGACTCTTGGGCCCAGAGTCAGTGGCGTGGCCACAGAGGACTCGAGAGGAGAGTGGAACTACTGGCTGACGGGAAGAGAGGGCATGTGCACAGAAGCGCCCACACTTGCAGATGATACCCACATGACTTGGGCCGAATGACTGGATGATCGGAGCTCAACCAGGAGAAGAAAGAAGAGGGGAAAAAAAAAAGAAAAGAGTGAGCTGATACAATCTGATGAACTTGACCTATACCTATGAAGTAGCAACTCAAAAGAAGGAACAAATCCCTACAGCAAGAATCAGTCCCACCCCCTCCACACACAGAGTGGACGGAGATGGGTAACTTGGACATTGGATACTCAAATGGGGAGAGGGGGACTACAAAGGCAAGAAGTGACTGGCTTACAAGCTTTCAAGAGGGAACCTAGTGCTAGGAAGCATGGAGAAGGGTAGAATCTTCAGTGGGTACCATTCAATCTGTCTGGGCGGAGCTGATGAAAGGAAATACATATGGGTAACTCGTGAAACTGTAGTGAATAATGCTTATCAGGATGGATTATGAGGCTTGGAAATGCAAATGTAGACATTTTGTAACAAGGAAGGGAGTGATTAATTCTACAGGCTAGGAGCGGAAGTCTCTGGGACCATCAACGGAGAAGGGCCGAGAGCGGGACCCTACCCAGAGAAACAGAGATGCCTGAGATGGAGACAGAGATGATGACGTAGAGTGATGAAGCGGCTGGGGACTTTGGATCCAGAGAGGGAAAGAGACAGTGGGCCAAAAACTGGAGGGAGGGGGGGTGGGAGAAGTGTAGGTGGATATACCCTTTGTTTGGTTGGTGATGCATGGAGGGGATTGGGACCATAGCAATGAGATGACGTACGATGGAATGAATGTAAAACTAAAGTTCTCTCATGTAAACTATCATATAATTCACAGTAAAAAATTAAAAAAAAAAAAGAAATTGCTTCAAAATATAGATATTTGTTTATTCAATTTTCTTAAATTAAGGTCTCCTATATAGTCTCACCTTGTGCCAGGAAAGCCCATTGTCTTGTCAGATAATGCATGTTGTTCATAGTTGGGATAATTCCAAACTTTCTAGATATCTAGGGTCATCCAGGCTACATAGGTGGCTTGCCCATAAGCAGTTTCTAAGGTAAGTTGAACAGCCATTCCTCTTTCGTCTCCTTTCATTGGCACCTAGGGGCATACAAAAACACAGTTTCCAGTGTCTCGACTTACTTGTTGACTGTCTCAGGGCTTTCATAATGAAGTTCCAATGGAAAGTGAAACATTGCCAGATCAGTGTCAGGAGTTTATTTACTTTATCCCTCCATCTTATCAACATCAGTCAGAAGAATAAGGGACAAAATAGAGAAGTCTCCCTGATACCCTGAAATCATAACAGTTAAGTAACTCTATCCCATCTATGTCTAGGTTCTGTTTTATCCTGAATGAAACTGGAATAGGATAAGCACTGAACCTCAAGGCCAGTTTGAAGTCTAAAGTCAGTGGTTTAAACAGACCAACGTCTCCTTGGAAATCCTATACAAGGTTGCTATGAGTAGGAACTGATTTGACAGAACTTAACAATAACAAGTAACTCTGGTCCATCTATGTCTAGGTCCCACTTTACTCTGAATGAAATGGGAACCAACTCATCTTAGAATCAAGAGCCAGTGATCAAAAGCCAGTGATACTGAAGGAAGAAGTCCAAGGTGCATTGAAGGAATTGGCAAAGAATAAGGTACTAGGAATTGATGGAATATAAATTGAAATCTTTCATCAAAGTGAGGTGGCACTGCAGACACTCACTCATCTATGCCAAGAAATTTGGAAGACAAACTATCTGGCCAACTGATTGGAAGATACTGATATTTATGTCCATTCCAAAGAGAGGTGATTCAATGGAATGAGGAAAACATCAGACAATATAATTGATATCTCATGCAAGTAAAATTTTACTAAAGGTAGTATAGAAACGGCTACAACCATACATTGGCAGGGAACTTCCAGAGGTTCAAGCTGGATTCATAACAGGATGAGGGATATCACTGCTGATGTCAGATGGATCTTGGCTGAAAGCAGAGAACACCAGAAAGATACTTACCTATTCTTTATTGGCTATACAAAGGCTTTTTATCATGTGGATCATGACAAGCTATGGACAACATTGTGAAGTATGAGCATTCTAGAACACTTAATTGTGCTCATGAGGAACCTGTACATAGACCAAGGGGCAGTTGTTTGAATAGAATGTGGGGAACTCTGAATGGTTTAAAATTGGGAAAGGTGTGCAACAGGGTTGTATTCTTTCATCATACTTATTCAACCTGTATGCTGAGCAAATAATCCAAGAAGCTGGGTTATATGAAGAAAAATGTGGCATCAGGATTAGAGGAAGACTCATTAACAACCTGCAATATGCAGATGATATAACCTTACTTGTTGAAAGTAAAGAGGATTTAAAATATTTACTGTTGAAGATTAAAGACCACAACCTTTGGTATGGATTACATCTAATGTAAAGAAAACAAAAATCCTCACCACTGGACCAATAAACAACATTCTTGTCAATGGAGAATCAGAGGAAAAGAGGAAGACCCCCAAAGAGATGGATTGGTCAAGTAGCAGCATTGATGGAGTCAAGCGTGGCAACAGTAATGAGGTTCGCCCAGGATCAGGCAGTGTTTTGTTCTGCTGTGCATAAGGTCACTATGAGTTGGTACCAACTTGATGGCACCTAACAACAACAACAACAATACAGGGCACAATGGGCTCAAGCGTGGCAATTGTGAGGTTGGCCCAGGATCGGGTAATGTTTCGTTCCATTGTGCATAGGGTCTCTATGAGTTGATACAGACTCGATGGCACCTAACAACAACAATACAGGGCACACACAAGCTACCAAACATTGCAAAAATTGTACAAACAAAAGAAGACAAAATAGATGCTTGGGATGTACTAAAAATTAGAAATGTATGTGCATCAAAAGATGTCACCAAAAGATTAAAAAGGGAGCCCACAGAATGGAAAAAAATTGCAATGACATATCCGAGAAGGTACTAATTTCTAAAGTCTATAGGAAACTATAATACCTTTACAAGAAAAAGAGAAATAACCCAATTTAAAAAATGGGCACAGGACATGATTAGACACTTTACCAAGGAAGACATTCAGACAGCCAACAAACATATGAATAAATGTTCACAATTAATAGCCATTGTTGTTGTTAAGTGCCGTTGAATTGGTTCTGAACCATAGTGACCCTGTATAGGGTTTCTGAGGAGCAGCTGGTGAGCTTGAATTGCTGTCCTTGCAGTTCAAATGGCTTTGCACTTGGCGCATTTACCCACAGCGCCACAGAGAGATGCAAATCAAAACAACAATGAGATACCATCTCACACCAGCAATAACAGCCAAGTTCCAAAAAGCAGAGGACAGTAAATGCTGATGAGGATGTGGAGAGACTGGGACCCTCCTACTTTGCTGGTGGGAATGCAAAATGGTCCAATCACTCTAGAAAACAGTATGGCGCTTCCTCAGAAAGTTGGAAATAGAAATACCTTGTGATCCAGCAATTCCTCTACTTGGTATAGATCCACAAAAATTTCAAGCCATAACACAAGTAGATATACGCACACTAATATTCATAGGAGCACTATTCACAATAGCAAAAAGATAGAGATAGCCTAAGTTCCCATCAATGGAAGAATGGATAAACTTTGGTTTTGTTGTATATGGGTCTGGTGAAGGGAGATGGGGATAAGATTCTTATGATTCAATAGTGAGTAATTGTTATCATGACTAATTGCGATGGTAACAATTGTAAAGGTAGAAGTTTTGTAACAAAAACGGGGGACTACATGAGCAGGCATGTAAGCTTGCTGCCAACAACATTGGTCTACTGGTGAGTGGAAGAGCGGGAAAGGCAGCAATGAAGAAATGGGCTGAGTTCAACCACGGTCCATTGACTCCCATTGACCTGGAGATGAGAGAGAGAAGAGGAAGGACTGGTTGGTCCTAATTATGGTAAGACCTGAGGCCACCTGAGCCCATGGACAAGGGCTAGAGCTGAGAGTGAAGCATCCAGCTGATATGAAGTGAGGGGAGATGCACAAGAACACCCAAACTTGTAGACAGTACCCATTTAACCTAGCCTCAATGGCTTGATAATCAAAACTCGACTAGAGGAAGATTAAACAAATAATAGTTTTTTTGTTGTTTTTTTTTTGATAAAGAAAACAAGGGTAAAGTGCTACAATTTGATGAACCTGACCTATACTCATGGAGGTAGTAGCTCTGAATAATGGGAAGGAGTCTTCACATCAAGTATCAATGTTATCCCCTCTGTACACAGGGTAGATAGATAGGGATGGGCAACTTAGATA
>NW_006408712.1:6005396-6008380 GCF_000296735.1 Chrysochloris asiatica
GGTAGAAGTTTTGTAACAAAAACAGTGGAGTGGTTAATCTTACAGTCCAGAAACAGAGCACCCTAAGACCATCAAGGGAGAAGAGCACAAGCAGAATGCGGGACCTATTCAGAGAAACAGCGTCACCAGAGTCTGAGGCAGAGATGGGGGCATGGAAAGGGAAAGCGTCTGAGGACTCTAGATTCATGGGAAGAGAGGGACTAAGAGCTGGTGGCCAGGAAGCAGACTTGCAGAATGTGCCCTTTGGATGTGTAAATTATTATATATGCCTGAGTGGTTTATTTATTTTTTTAAAAGCTAAAGTGGATAGAAATACTGTTAACTGATGGTACACAGTGGGGATTATAATCATTGTAACAAGATGTATGATTTGTTGAATTTAATACTGATGATCTGCCCTGTAAACTTTTACTCAATTCACAATAAAAACCTTTAAAAAGAACCAATGGTACTGAAGGAAGAAGTCCATGCTGCACTTTGCACTGAAGGCAGTGAAAAACAGGGCTGCAGGAATATAATGGAATGCAGATTGAAATATTTCAACAAACTAATACAGTGTTGGAACCACTCACTAGTTTATGCCAAGAAATTTGGAAGACAATTATACTTGAACCTACTGGAAAAGATTATTAGTTGTACCTATTCCAAAGAAAGGTGACCCATCAGAATGTGGAAATTATTGATCAATATCACACACAAATAAAATTTTGCTGAAAATAAGTAAAAAAGGGTTGCAGTGGCACATCGAATTCAAACCAGATTCAGAAGAAGATGTGGAGCAAGGGATATCATTGTTGACATTAGATAGATCTTGGCTGAAAGCAGAGAATTCCAGAAAGATGTTTGCTTGTGCTCTATTGACTATGCAAAGGCATTTGACTATGTAGATCATAATAAGCTATGGAAAACATTTCAAAGAATGAGAGTTCCAGGACATTTCATTTTGCTTATGCAGAACCTGTACATAGACCAAGAAGCAGTCGTTTGAACAGAACAAGGGGATACTGCATAGTTTAAAATCAGGAAAGGTCTGTATCCTTTCATCATAATTTTTCAATCTGTAGGCAGAACAAACTCACCAGCCACTCCTTGGAAACCCTATAGAGGGTTGCTGCTTTGAATCAGAACAAACTCAATAGCACTTAACAATAATAAGA
Source organism: Chrysochloris asiatica (assembly GCF_000296735.1). Taxonomy (NCBI): domain Eukaryota; kingdom Metazoa; phylum Chordata; class Mammalia; order Afrosoricida; family Chrysochloridae; genus Chrysochloris; species Chrysochloris asiatica. The sequence continues at coordinate 6,006,554 of NW_006408712.1, forward strand.
GTAAGATATGTATATATAATTGGTTGGTTCTATTATTGTTAAGTGCCATACACACACACACGCATACACACACACACACATATATGTTGTTGATTGAGTTGGTTGCAACTCTGTGTAGGGTAGTTGAGGCTTTTCACACTTTGCAGGAGCAGAAAGAGTCATCTTTCACTGACAGAGTGGCTGGTGGGCTTGAAACACTGATAATGATGTTTGCAGTCCAGTGCTTATTTTATGGAGCCATTGCATTATCCATATATAATTTTATATATGAATAAGTAAGTATTGTTGCTGTGTTATTAGGTATCATCGAGTCGGTACCAAGTCATAGCGACCCTATACAAAACAGAACGAAACACTGCCTGGGCTAACGTCATAATCATTACTATGTTTGAGCCCATGACTGCTGGCACTGTGCCAATCCATTTCATTGGGAGTTCTTCCTCTTTTTCTCTGACCCTCCACTTTACCAAACATGATATCCTCCTCCAGTGACTGGTCCCCCCGATAATATGTCTAAAGTATGAGAGACGAAGTCTGTTTATCCTGGCTTCCAAGGAATATTCTGGCTGTACTTCATCCAACACAGATTTGTTTGTTCTTTTGGCAGCCATGAAACTTTTAATATGCTTCTCCAACACTGTAACTCAAATACATCAATTCTTTGACTGTCTTCCTTATTCACTGTCCAACTTTTGCATGCATATGAGGTTCTTGAAAATACCATGGCTTGAGTCAGGCATACCTTAGTCCTCAAATGGACATCTTTGCTCATCAGTTCTTTAAAAAGGTCTTGTGCAGCATATTTGCCTAATGCAATACATCATTTGATTTCTTGACTGCTGTTTCCATCAGTACTGATAGTTGATCTGAGCGAAATGAACTCTTTGGCAACGTCAATCTTTTCTCTGTTGATAAGAATGGTGTTTATTGATCCAGGAATGAGGAATTTTCTTTTCTTTACATTGAGAGGCAACCCACACCAGAGGATGGAGTCTGTAGTCTTTGATCTTCATCAGTAAGTACTTTAAGTCCTTTTCACTTTCAGCACGCAAGGTTGTATCATCTGAATATCGTAGGTTGTTAATGAGTCTTACTTCAATCCTGATACCACATGTTTCTTCATATAATCTAGTTTCTCAGACTATTTGCTCAACATACATATTGAATAAGTGTGGTGAAAGAATACAAGACTGTCGCACACCTTTCTTAATTTTAAACCATTCAGTGTTCCCATGTTCTGTTAGATCAACTGCCTCTTGGTCTATGTACAGGTTCCTCATGAGTAAAATTAAGTGTTCCAGAATACTCACACTTCACAATGTTGTCCATAGCTTGTCATGATCCACACAATCGAAAGCCTTTGCATAGTCAATAAAGCACAGGTAAACATCCTTCTGGTTATCTCTGCTTTCAGTCAAGATCCATCTTATGCAGCAATGATATCTCTCATTCCATGACCTCTTCTGAAATCAGCATGAACCTCAGGACATTATCTGTCAATGTATGTTTGCTTCCCTTTTCTGTATTACCTATAGTAAAATTTTGCTCTCATGGGATATCAATGCTATTGTCTGATGATTTACTCATTCCATTGAGTCACCTTCCTTTGGAATGAGCACAGATACGGATCTCTTCCAGTCAGTAGACCAAGCAGTTGTCTTACAAATTTCTTGGCATAAATGAGTGAGTGCCTCCAGTACCATATCACTTTGTTGAAAGTTTTCTATATGTATTCCATCCATTTCCAGTGCCTTGTTCTTTTCCAATGTCTTCAATGCACTTGGATTTCTTCCTTTAGGTTTATTGACTCTTTTTTTTTTTTTTTTT
>NW_006408712.1:6012068-6016459 GCF_000296735.1 Chrysochloris asiatica
GTATTCTGTGTTGTTGTTGGCGGAGCTCTCTGCTATACATCCACCGGATCCGCCATCTTGTTTGTTCTAGGTTTATTGACTCTTGATTATATGCTACCTCTTGAAATGGTTGAACCATTTCTTTTTGGTACAGTGACTCTGTGTATTCCTTCCATCTTCATTTGGTGCTTTGTGCATCATTCAATAATTTGCCCAGAGAACCCTTCAATTCTACAAGTCAAGGCTTGGATTTTTTCTTCAGTTTCCTCAACTTGAGAAATGCTGGGTTTGTTCTTTCCTTTTGGTTTTCCAGCCCCAGACCTTTGCACAATTTGTAAAATATTTTCACTTTGTCTTTTCAAGCTGACTGGAAATTTTCTGTTCAGCTCTTGTACCTCCTCACTTCTTCCATTTGCTTTAGCATCTCTACACTAGAGAGCACATTTCACAGTCTCTTCTGACATTCATTTTGGTCTTTCCTTCTTTTTTGTCTTCTTATTGATTTTTTTGCTTTCTCCCTGTATAATATTGTTGATACCATCCTACAACTCTCTGGTGTTCGGTCTTTAGGGTCTAATGCATCAAATCTGTTCTTCAGATGATCTCTAAATTCAGGTGGGATATGTTCAAGGTTGGCGCCTGTGGTCTTATTTTCATGTTCTTCAGCTTCAGCCTGAATTTACATGTGAACAATTCATGATCATGTCCACAGTCTACCCCTGGCCTTGCTTTGGCTGATTAAATGGAACCTTTCCACCATCTTTTTCTACAAATGTAGTCAATTTTATTTCCATGTATTCTATTTGGTGAGATTAATGTGTATGTTGTTGTTGTTATGTGCCGTGGAGTTGGTTTCAACTCATAGCTACCCTGCATATGGTTTCCGAGGCTGTAAATCTGTATGGGAGCAGAAAGCCTCATCTTTCTCCCATGGAACAACTGGTAGTTTCAAACTGCTGACTTTGCGGCTAGTAGTCCAATTTGTAACCACTACACTATCAGAGCTCCTTTGACTGATTTAATGAAACTTTTCCACCATCTCTTTCTACAGATGTGCTGGCTGGCTGTGTGCCGTGGAGTCGGTTTTGTAGTCAATCTTATTTCTGTGTATTCTGTCTGGTGAGGTTAATGTGTATAGTCATCCTTTATTATGTTTAAAAAAGATATTTGCATTGAACAAGTCATTGGTCTTGCAAAATTCTATTATGTGATCTCCAGCATCACTTCTATCACCAAGGCCATATTTTCCAACCACTGCTTCTTCTTTGTTTCTAATGTTTGCATTCTAATTGCCAGTAATATTAATGATACTGATTGAATGTTTGATCAATTTCAGACTTGAAGAAATTGGTATAATTCTTCAATTTCATCATGACTGATTTTAGTAGTTGTTACGTAAATTTGGATAATAGTGGTATTAACTGGTCTTCCTTGTAGTCCTATGGCTATTATCCTATCACAGACAGCATTGTACTTCATGACTGATCTTGATATTTGATATGTTATTTTAGATGATGAATATGAAGACAAGCCATTCCTCATCAGTTTGTCATTTCCGGTGTAGTAAACCATGTGATTGTCAGATTCAAAATGGCCAATTTCAGTCCATTTCAGGGTTATATGAAGAAAAACATGGTATTAGAATTGGAGAAAGGTTTTATTGTGAGTTATGAAGAAAAACATGGTATTAGAATTGGAGAAAGGTTTTATTGTGTTTGTTTACGTGGTTGAACATTATCTTTAGATTTATCCTATGTGTTTGTTTACGTGGTTGAACATTATCTTTAGATTTATCCTATTGTATTTTGCTTCATTGCAATGATCACAATACCGTCCATGCATCACCAAACACCCAAACACCCAAAGGGTATTCCTCACACACCTGCTCCCCGGCTGCCAGTACACAGCCCTCTCCCTCCCTAATTCCAGAGTCCCCAGCCGCTCCTTCTGTCCCTGTCATTGCCTCTACCTCCATCCCTAGTGTCACTGCCTCTCTGGACAGGTTCTTGTACCTCGCTTTTCTCCCTGGATGGTTCCAGAGATCTCTGCTCCTGGACTGCAAAATCAGTCACTCCCCTCCTCTTGTTATCAAACATTTACATTTACCTTTCCAACACTCACTGTCAGACCTGATAGCAATCATTCCCTATTGAACCACAGGAGTCCTTTCCCCATCACCTTTTATCAACCCCATCCAGACAGGTTGGAAACAATTCAGTGGAGGGTCTACCTTTCCCTGTATCCTCTGGAGCTAGGTTCCCTATTGAAAGCTTATATGCAGTTACTTCTTGCTTTTGTAGTCCCCTCATTTTGGGTAGCCAATGTCTAAATTCCCCCTCCCTGTTGACCCTGTGTACCAAGGGGGTGGAAATGATCCTCATTGTAGAGATTTGTCTGCTCCTTTGTCATATTGCATCCACAAGCATAAGTCAAGTTCATCCACTTATAGAGAGTACTCCTTTTTATGTTTTGTTTTCCTCTTCTTGCTTCTTCTAGTTGTCTTCTGATCATCCAACCATTGACACCAGGCCAAATGTGTACTATCTGCAAGTGTGGGTATTCTTGTGCATCCCCCCTTACTTTATATCACACTCCATTCTAGTCCTCTGGGGCCATGTCCCTGCCCCTGGGCCCAGGAGTCCCCTGGTCTTGTCATACTGCTGGTTAACAAGGTCTCAATCTAGGTTAACAGGAGTCTATTGGTTGGACTTAGTTCACAACTTCATTGCTGTTTTTCCCCCACTTCCCTTATCAATGACCAACGTGGTCAGCAGCAGGACCATATGCCTGCTAGTGTATTCTATCTGAGTTTCAGTCTTGGAAGGGGGTTTGCCTTGAGGGGACCTGACCGCTTGCCTTGATGGCTCCCTGGGGAACAACTTGCTTGTTCTTGTAGTAGTCAATTAGACTGCTGTTACTCTTTTTTTCTGCTTGTCTGTCTTTCAAGAAGTATCTTCTGTTCTTCTAGCTGCCTTTCATGTGGGAATGCCCCACCTCAGAAGATTCTGGATGAGGATCAGGATTCCACCTATGGACAAGACCTTTGTTTTTAAGGGTTTAAGAGCAAAGATGTCAGCTTGAGGAGTAAGGTGTGCCTGATCCAATTAATGGTATTTTCAATAACCTCATATGCATGTGAAAGCTGGACAGTGAATAAGGAAGACTGTAGAAGAATTGATCCTTTTGAATTATGGTGTTGGGGTAGAATATTAAAAGTGCCATTGTCTGCCAAAAAACCCAGCAGATCTGTGTTGAAGAAGTGCAGCCAGAGTGTTCCTTGGAGGCCAGGATGGCCAAACTTTGTTTCTCATACTTCGGACATATTGTCAGGAGGGACCGGTCTCTGGAGAAGGATATCATGTTTGGTAAGGTAGAGGATCAGAGAAAAAGAGGAAGATCCCCAATGAAATGGATTGATTGGTAAAGTGGCAGCAACAATGGGCTCAAGTGTGGCAACAATAGTGAGGTTGTCCCAGGATCAGGCAGTGTTTCGTTCTGCTGTGCATAAGGTCGCTATGAGTTGGTACAGATTTGAAGGCACCTAACAACAACAACAACAATAGCTAGGACATTGATGTTTATGCGTTCCATTTAAATTTTGACGTTTTCCAATATTCATACATTTCATGTTGTGATTGTTAATGGATGTTTAGAGCTGTCTTTCTTCATACTGAGTTGTGCCCCATCAGCAAATTAAGGTTCCAAGGGCTTTTACTGCATTTGTGTCATCACAGTCAACTCTACCTTGAGGAGGCAGCTCTTCAAGCCCAGTCATATTTTGAGCACCTTCCAAACTGAGGGGCTCCTCTTTCAGCACTATATTTGACAGCGTTCACTGCTATTCATAAGGTTCTCAGTGATTAAATATTCAGAAGTAGTTTGTCTCTCCTTCTTCCTAGTCTGTCTTCTTCTGGAAGTTCATCTGAAACCTGTTCACCATGGGTAACCATGTTGGTGTTCAAAGTACCAGTGGCATTGCTTCCAGAATCACAGCAACACACAAGCTACCACCACAGTAAGACAAACTGATAGACAAGTAGTGGAATAAGTAAATAATATAATATTATACTATATATGTGTGTGTGTGTGCATATATATATTTTTGTTGTTGTTGTTGTTGTTAAGTACTGTGGAGTTGGTTCCCACTCACAGTGACCCTGCACGGGGTTTTTGAGGCTGCAAATATTTACGTGAGCAGAAAACCTCATCTTTCTCCTGTGGAACAGCTAGTAGTTTCGAACTGCTGACCTTAAGGTTAGCAGTCCAAGTCATAATCACTACACTACCACAGCCCTATATGTGTGTGTGTGTGTATGTATGTGTGTATGTGTGTGTGTGTATATATATATATATATATATATATATATATATATATATACACACGCACATATATATATATGTATTCACAAAGA
>NW_006408712.1:6017005-6027243 GCF_000296735.1 Chrysochloris asiatica
ATTCTTCAAAAGTTTAGATTTTAACTTCTGTCTAGATCTTAGCTACTGTTAGGTTTATGGTTAGCTTCCCATACACAGCCTTCTTATTATTTTTATTTAACTCAAAAAAAGCTAAGATGTTTTAGTGAAGAGTTGAAGGAAGGGTACTCTAATCCTATAATGAGCTGGATTTTTTATTTTGCATGTTGGTAGTCTAGCTTCCTTAGTGTATAGGTCCTTGTACCATTGCTGTCTACATTATGACCACAAATATGCCTCTACCTAACTGAGGGCTGCATAGCAGGTCCCAGAAAGAAGAGTTGTTTGAAGTGAATTCATTCACTCCTTGAGTCATGCTAAGAACAGATTTTTATGCACTTATACCTGTGTGGCCACCCAGACTGTAAGCATCTGGGAACTTTGGGGATCATAATTCAAGGAAATCACTTTTATATACAAATGAAAAATACATTCCTGGTTCGCGCATCACTGAGGGCTTGGCCGTGAGGAAATAGCAGCCTCAGCTCACAGAAGGAACAAGAAAACCACAGTTTCTCATGCAAAATCAGCAGTTTGAAGCCAAGTGTGCTAGCTACTTTGGACAAGTTATATGCTCAAATTTGCTAAATCATTTATAGGGATCTCTTTTAAAAACAGAAATCTTTCCTTAACTGCTATGCTCTGAGTTAGACATATTCCTGTAAACTCCTTTAAGTTGTATTATTTTCTTGACAGGCAGGTGCAAGTATGGAAAAGCAAACATCTGGGAAAATCCATGACCTTTCCTCATGGAGCTATAGTGGTGGTTGTTATGTGCCATGGAGTTGATTCTGATTCGCAGTGACCATGGATAGGGCTTCTGAGACTGTAAATCTTTATGGGAGCAGAAAGCCTCATGTTTCTCCCTTGTAATGGCTGGTAGTGTCCAACTCATAACCACTACACTACTAGAGCTCTTTCCTGGACCAATAGGACTTAGTTTTCAGTCTTCTGGTGCCTTCTAAAGGGTATGCAAAGAGCTTTAAGGATTATGTTCTCTTTAGAGCAATGAGATTGTGAAATAGTTTATTATTTTTGGCTTGTTAAAACAAGTAATAGAAAACTATTTCACCAATTCTTTTTAAGTACAAAGATGTGGTGGAAGTCCTTTCTAAAGGACTCTGTAGCATGAGTGGGAGGTGGCCACATCTGGCCTGGAAGAGGGTCCTGAAATCCAGCCAAGTATGAAGAACTGATGGATTCCCCAGGCCTGGCCAGGTAAGAAATCGTGTCCAGAAAAGTCTGCCTAGGCAAAAAGGAGCAGGTAGGTTACAATAAATAGGAGTGTAGGCATTAGAGAGTTAAATGTTGCTCTTTGGGTGGAGGTACCTTTTTTGTTTACATTTATGCTTTCTGCTGGGTGTGGGTGAGTTTGTAAGTATTGATTGTTGGCTGTAAAAAGAGGAGAGATATGTGGGTAGCTACAAACGTGACAATGATGATGTGGCTTAGGTGAGGATAATATGCTTACTATTCTAAATAGTTTATGCATTTTGACACATTAATCCTCACTGCCACTACATGGCATAGATGCTAGTATAATTTTCATTTTAGAGATGCAGAAAATGAGAATGAATTGTAGAGTCAGAATTCACACCGAGGCAGCCTGTCCTTGAGTTCATAGCCATTACCCTGTTTTCTGCGTATATTGTCTGACATAATTTGATTTGCTTATTAAAAATTATTTTTTCCTCATGAACCCACTACACGACTTAACTTGGAAGCATAATGTTTCAAAGAACCAATTTTCTTTCAGCAAATATCTCTGGCAGCTGGGAAAATATGAAAATCGTTAGTTACTATGATTTACTGTATAAATTGGTTCCATTCTTATTTTCTTCAAGAATGTCCTTTGAACACTTGTTTAACTTTCCCCTTAAGCATATATTGTAACGGAGCAGGGAAAGAATCTCTTTGCACTTTTAGTTTTAATGTGGTTAGCTCCTATGAGCTAATGCTGAAAGAAAATTAGAGTAATAACAGTTAACAGTTTGCAAAAAAAGTGTCACCAAACCATCTCTCTGCTTACCAAACCACGGCACTTTCTGCTCAGTTGAGTTAGGTAATGCATGTCAGGGCCACACAAAACTCAGATAGCATACTCACAATTATGAGGTTTATTAGGGAAGTTAAGAGATTGCAATTCAGGGTCAGAAATGTTCAGGGCATAATTCTACCAGTCAGGACAACCTTTTTCCAGTCACACCCAAAGGCAAGACTCTCTCTGTCTGGACAATGTTACAAAGTTCTTATAGGAATGCTGATAAATGCCCACTGGCACCCTACTCTCCCATAAGCCTTAGCCTGAAGGCACTTGACTTTAGTTCTGTGGGTCTGCAAATTTAGCTCCTCCAGTGAAATGCCTAGAGGCACCCAACTCTACAAGTATGCCACCTGCCCAAACTTACTCACTTAGCTTTACTTACTCTGTGGGCTGGAAAGTGGAAAGCCCACTTTTTTGTGTTGTGCTCTGGCTCTTAGTTCACAACTTTCTGTCCCTGGGTCAAGGAGGTTCCATACACAGGGTCATGGAACACAATTAATGTACTCCACTCCTGATGTTTCTTTGAGTGTAGTGAGATAACCCCTCCTGCTTTTAATAAAGGTGGCTCATATTAGACCATCTCAGAGCACTGGACTTTAGTGACAGGGTTTCATTCGACTTTCAAGTTTTTACAATTACAGTGATCCCAGTTAAAATACACATCATGTCATCCTATCAATATTTTCTCCCACCTTCTCTTAGACCATCAGGAAAAGAAGTCATTTGGCCTGAGTTGCAATGATAAATGACCTTGAATATACCCCACCTGAATTTAACGATAATCTGAAGAACAGATTTGATACATTAAACACTAAAGACTGAAGACCAGAAGAGTTGTGGGATGACATCAAGAACACCATACGTGAAGAAAGCAAAAAGTAATTGAGAAGACAAGAACAAAGGAAAAGGTCAAAATGGATGTCAGAAGAGACACTCAAACTTGCTTTCCAGTGCAGAGATGCTAAAGCAAATGGAATAAATGAGGAGGTACAAAAGCTGAACCGAAAATTTCAAAGATCAGCTCAAGAAGATAATGACAAATATTACAACAATATGTGAAAAGATCTGGAATCAGAAAACCTAAAAGGAAGAACACACTCAGCATTTCTCAAGCTGAGGGAACGGAAGAAAAAATTCAATCCTCAACTTTCATTATTGAAAGATTATCTGGGAAAATTATTGAATGATGCAGAAAGCATCAAGAGAAGATGGAAGGAATACACAGAGTCACTGTACCAAAAGGAAATGGTTAATGGTCAACCATTTCAATAGGTAACATGATCAAGAGCCAATGATACTGAAGGAGAAAATCCAAGGTGCATTGAAGGAATTGGCAAAGAACAAGGCACCAGGGATTGATGGAATACAACTTGAAATCTTTAAAGAAAGTGAGGTGGCACAGGAGGTACTTACTCATCTCTGCCAAGAAATTTGGAAGACAACTACCTGGCCAACTGGTTGGAAGAGATCCGTATTTGTGCCCATTCCAAAGAGAAGTGACCCAGTGGAATGAGGAGATCATGGGACAATCTCTTTGATATCCCAAGTGAATAAAGTTTTACCAAAGGTAATAGTAATAGAGAAATGGCTGCAAGCATACATTGACAGAGAACTTACAGAGGTTCAAGCCGGATTCACAAGAAGCCGTGGAATAAGGTTTATCATTACTGATGTCTGATGGATCTTGGCTGAAAGCAGAAAATATCAGAAAGTGTTTACCTGTGCTTTATTGACTACACAAAGGCTTTCAGTTGTGTGGATCATGACAAGTTATGGACAACATAGCGAAGTATGAGTATTCCTGAACACTTAATTGTGTTCATGAGGAATCTGTACCTGGACCAAGAGGCAGTTGTTCGAACAGAACGTGGGGAACTGTAAATGGTTTAAAGTTAAGAAAGGTGTACAACAGGGTTATATTCTTTCACCATACTTATTCAATCTGTATGCTGAGCAAATAATCCAAGAAGCTGGGCTATATGCAGAAAAACACGGCATCAGGATTGGAGGAAGACTCATTAACAACCTGAGATATGTAGATAAAACAACCTTCCTTGCTGAAAGTGAAGAAGACTTAAAATACTTGCCAATGAAGATCAAAGAGCACAGCCTTCAGTGTGGATTACATCTCAATGTAAAGAAAACAAAAATCCTCACCACTGGACCAATAAACAACATTCTTACCAATGGAGAAAAGATTTAAGTTGTCAAGAACTTCATTCTTGGATCAACTATCAATTCTCTTGGAAGCAGTAGTCAAGAAATCAAACGATGTATTGCTTTAGGCAAATCTTTTGCACCAGACCTTTTTAAAGTTTTGAAGAGCAAAGATGTCAGCTTGAGGACTAAGGTGCACCTGACCCAAGCCATGGTATTTTCAGTAACCTCATATGCATGCGAAAGCTGGACAGTGAATAAGGAATATTGTAGAAGAATTGACGTATTCAAGTTATGGTCTTGGAGAAAAATATTGAAAGTGCCATGGGCTGCCAAAAGAACCAACAGTTCCTTGTTGGACGAAGTGCAGCCAGTGTGGTTCTTAGAGGCCAGGATGGCCAAACTTCGTCTCTCATACTTCAGACATATTGTCAGGAGGGACCAGTCGCTGAAGAATATCATCTTTGGTAAGGTGGAGGGTCAGAGAAAAAGAGGAAGACCCCCAACGAGATGGATTGGCAAAGTGTCAGCATCAATGGGCTGAGGCATGGCAACAGTAGTGAGGTTGGCCCAGGATCAGACAGTGTTTCATTCTGCTGTGCATAGGGTCGCTATGGGTCGGTACTGACTTGATGGCACCTAACAACAACAACAACAATGACTAAGGCTAGAAGAGACACTAAATAATTCACAACACTGAACCTTACAGAACTTTCACTACTAAACAGGCAATGTGCTAGCATTTTGCCTATATTATCTCTCCTGATATTTTATCTAACTGATCAGTCAGTATTGCAATTTTAGTTTTAAAGATGAGGATGTCGAGCCACAGAAGGTTACTTTTCTTGCTCAAGGTCACAAAGCAAGTAGTAAACTTTAGATTAAACTCTAAATCAGAAAGTCTATACATAGTTGTCATAGTCATAATTAACTGCTGCAGTAGTATCAGTAACTTTAGTACCAGTGACCTTTGGGTAAGAATGAAAAACTGCTACATCTGTTTCTGAACCATAATCAAAAGGTTAGTGATGATTTTGTTGTAGGCCAACTTGGCTAGATTGAACTACAATTCCCAGCACTCACTCTTTTACATGTTTCTGGCTATAGAGGAACCACAAGGTAAATTCTTGGTAGATTTGGTGGGCAAACTGGAAACGGTCACCATTTTGTAACTTGAAAAAGTTACAGCTGATCTACTGTGTCACCTTGGAGCTGGATCTGCAACTGCTCTACCTTTCCTTGGAGTTTCCTTTAATGTTTCCATTGCAATTTGTGTGTGTTTAGCTCTGTGACAAGAGCCACAGTTTCAGTGAGTCACTAAGGACAAACACAGGTTTTATTCTATTCCTGTGAGAATCTAGCGGTGCTGTGGGTTCCATCCTGCCCTTGATGCCTTTATGCCTTTCTTCTCTTCCCAATAGTTGTGGACTTCAAGCTCCAACATCAGACATGAAGACAAGAGCCTTACAGAGATGGCTTCACTACCTCCCACAGCTGCACAAAGTCATTCCCCTTGCTTATTCTGCTTCTCTGGTTGAATCCTGACTGATATAGGACCTCTGTATGTCATCTGTGCTACATCGTCCATGTCCCAGCCTCAAAAAGAGAGGTTACTACTTACTGTATTATACTCTATATTCTAGGATGTTATCTCATTTGATTCTTATCTACAAAATAAGCAAAGTTAGAACTCTTGACCCATTTTATAGAAGAGAAAATAAGGCCCTGGGTGGTTTGAGTCCCCTAAATGGCCCAAGATTGGAACACAGATCACTGTACTTCAGTGAAGTTTCTTAAATATATTCTGAGATTCAGCCCATGAATTTTTCAAAATACAAATTGGTGTTGGATGCCTTTGCTGTGGTCAGCATTCTCTGTGTATGACTTGAGCTGAGCTTGCATAGTAAACGGTGGTATTTTTGTGAAGCTTGATTTGGAATGTCCATCTCTTTGTGTTTGAAAATATCCTGCCCGTGAATTTTATTAATTTTTTTTTTCAGGATGTGTGTATACTGTTTATGTTATTCTCTTTCCTAGTCACAATTATTACTCTGCGGTGAGAAACCCTAATAGCTCTCTAGTTTCCTGACCAGGTACTCTAAGGAAGCATACCCATTTGAGGAAAATCAATATCAGGCCTCTGTTGTTGTTGTTGTTAAGTGCCGTCAAGTCATTTCCGACCCATGGTGACCATAGGGAGGGTTTCCAAGGAGCAGCTGGTGAACTTGAACCATGGACCTAGCAGTTCAAACGACTTTGCAGATTGTTGTTGCTAAGTGCCTTCACATTGGTTCTGACTCATAGAAACCCTGGATAGCAGGGGTGGAGAACCTTTTTTCTGCCAAAATTTGTAGCATCATTCGAGGGCCATACAAAATTATCAACTTAAAAATTAATTAACCTGGTGTGGCACTGCGGATTGATGCGCTGGATTGTAAAGACAGTCTGAGCAGCAGTGAGTTGGAAGCGACTCAATGGCACGACACCAACATATGACTGGTAGCCCAACATTCCTCATCCCTGCTGTATAGGATTTCCAAGGAACAGTTAGTGTGTTTGAACTGCCAACCTTGTGATTAGCAATCCAGTGCTTATCCAACAGCACCACACCAGAACTCCATTAAGCCTCTTGTTGCTGTTGTTAAGTGCCATTGGGTTGGTTCTGACTCATTGCAACCCTGTATATGGTTTTTGAGGAGCTACTGGTGAATTTAAGCTACCAACCTTACTACTAGCTGAAAGGTTGGTGGTTCAAACCACCTCAGAGGTGCCTCCAAAGACAGATCTGGTGATCTGCTTACAAAAGGTCACAACCTTAAAAATCCTATGGAGCAATAATACATATTATCATTTTGTGGGTCATGATGAGCTAGAATTGACAAAAACCACCAACAAATGATCTATTTAAGCACGTTTTATATATTGATTCAGTTAATCCTTACAGCAAACTTATGACTATTATCCTATACCCATTTTACAGATGAGGAAGCTGAGTCATAGAGATTTTAAGCAAGATCACACCACAAGTTAATAGTGAAATGAGGTCTAAGTCCAGGCAGCATTGGTCTAAAGACTGTGCTTTTTGTCAATACACTGTTTTGCTATCCTTTGATTATTATGTATAACTGAATTGGTTTGTTAACCATGTTAAATTGATGAAGTTAGCAATTGCCAGTCCCAATTTGTGGTTATTTTATTCCATTTCCTTTTTGGAACATGCACATGAATTAGAGAAATCCTGGTGTGGCATTGTAGGATAAGTACTGGATTGCTAAACACAAGGTCGGTGATTCAGACCCATCCACTGCTCCTTGGAAACCCTATACAGAATTGATATAATTCAGAACCAACTAGACTCTACTTAACAATAACCTATGTGTCTGTACAGGCATGCACAGGCATTTATGTGCACTTATAGATGCTTGTGTCTATACAAATCCCTTTTCTGAACATCACATAGTAATTATTTTTAACAAGGTGAATGTCTTAAAATGCTGGCACTTATCCCTCATGTGCCTGCATTACCATCCTCAGTTTATAGGAATTTGCAGTGTTTTGGAAGAAGACGGGAAATGTGAACAGGATATGAGTGGAGCCCAAAGAGACTTTGGTGCCCTGGAAGTGGGAAGAAAGAGAAGGAAGGGAAGGGTGTTCTGAATAACTCCCCAGATGAAAGTTGTCAGTAGACATTAAATGATAACAGTCTTCCTTGAAGTTTTAACAAAAAATGGCAGTGATAGAATTTGCATCATACATTAGCCAGGACACCACTCAGTGTGTCCTCTCTGTGAGCACAGAACCTGTAGGAAAATACTGATTCTGAGTTAACTGTCACATGAAAATTAATTGAAAAACATGATGAAGAAATAGTTTTGAAAACTTGGGAACTATTTAGTCTTTGGGTCATTGCTTCCTATTTTTCCCCCTTTCTCCTGTTGGTTTCAACTATTCTATGTTTTTGTTTTTGTTTTTGGTCTCTGCTCTAAGTGACTGTCTTGGTCATTGCACATAGTACCAGTAAGCCAGAGTCCAGCCCCTTGTATTCAGTCATTTGTTAGAGATGACATTTTCTAGTGCTGTCACAAAACTTATCTATTCATGTTATTTCTTAATATCAAACCACAATAAAGAAAACAGAATTCTCCTTGCTTAACAAAGGTAGGATTACACTTAGGAGTGCTCGTGATTTAAAAAAAAAGATTTTCCACTTACAGCCAAATGATGGATTGCTTATTCATCTGTACATAAAACTAGTGTTTAAATACTGGCTTGACTGGGTCATTTCATCCACAGACTGCATGTTTTTCCCCAATGTAAAGTACAAAACAATGAGAATAAACACTTGAAAGTCAATTTTTCATTTCTCTCCTGTTCTGTAAACCAGAGGAGCCAATCATTTGTTATGTTAATTGCTCTGAATAGCTCTGTTATGGGTCATGAGCTGGTCACCAGATTTAGTCTATGGCTTGTTCTTATGTTGTCTTCTCACAGCTGGAGAAGGTGTTGTAAATACCAATTTTGCAATCATTTGTAACTATAAATAACTAGAAAGTTTAGTAATTTACTTTTCCCTGGAAAACTGACAGTGTGTTGAAACAAATAAAAAATTATATGATTTTCTGCTTTTTTGTTAAATTCTCCAAATTGATTTATATTTTGGTAGGAAAGGCTGCTTTTTCTTTAACGCCCATTCTCAATGTAAACAGTGCTTAAGATGTACGTATACATAGATATTAATGAGAGAGCTTCAAAAACTTCATGGAAAAATTCCATTATTCTTTAATTCTATTTTCCATAATTTTTTGTATATACATGCATATATGTGTGTATATATATATATATATGTATATGTATCTGGTAGTGCCATGGTTACAAGTCAGCCTGCTAACCTCGGGGTCAACAGTCTCGGAAACCCTGTACAGTGTTGCTATGAGTTGGAACCAAATTGATGGCACATGCACACACACTGGAGTGAGTCAAAAATTATCCGTACTTTGGCTGTAGAATTCACTTGAATCAACTTTTAGAAAAGACAAATACATCATTTTCTGACATAATCTCCTTGATTTTCAATACACTTTGTCCATCTGTCAACAAGTTTCCATATTTCTTTATCTAAAAATGTTTCAGGCTGGACTGCGAGTCATGGATTTACCAGTGTCTTCACTTCTTCATCAGAGGTGACTCTTCATCCTTGAAAGGCTGTTTTCAAGGACTCAAACAGGTGAAAGTCCAATGGAGCAAGATCAGGTCTGTCAGGAGGATGCTTAAACACTTCAGAATGAAGTTTTTGCAGAGTGTCACCAGTGTGGACAGAGATGTGGAAACATGCATTGTCATGGAAGATCGCAAGGCCCTCGGATAGCAGTTCTCTGAGTTTAATCTGAAGTTTAGGCTTCAGCTCTTCAGTGAGCATCTCACTGTAATGAGCACTGTTCATTGTTGAAACTTTTTCTGACAGTGTTCTAATACTGGCCCTTGAGAATCCCAGAAAACTGTAAGTATAAATTTTCCTGTTGACAGTCAATCTTTGAACTTTTTCTTTGTGAGCGTTGATATCATGTTTCCATTCCGTACTCTGTCGTTTACTCTCAGACTCATTGTGATGATTTGTTTTAAGAAACTTTTACCTTCCTTCCAGTATCAGTCTAAATTTTGTTTGCAGATGTCTGTGTTCACACCTGCACAGCAATGACAGAAAGTGCTGATGAGACAGTGCAGCCAACAGAACTTTTAATATAACCAGAGTACAGATAATTTTTGTTGTTATTAAGTGCTGTCAAGTTGGTTCCAACTTACAGTGACCCTGTCTAGGGTTTCTGTAAGCGGCTGCTGAGCATGAACTGCCAACTGTGCAGTTCAAACTGGCCTTGCAGTTCAGCACATTAGCCCACAGAACCACACCAGGACTATATATATATATATATGTTGTTGTTGTTGTTACGTGCCGTTGAGTCGGTTCCGACCCATAGCGACCCTGTACAGGGTTTCCGAGGGTGTAAATCCTTACGGGAGTAGA
>NW_006408712.1:6027537-6033747 GCF_000296735.1 Chrysochloris asiatica
CCGATTCTGGGCCAACCTCACTAATGTTGCCACACTTGAATCCACTGATGCTGCCACTTGGCCAATCTATCTCGTTAGGGGCCCAACGATATATATATGTGTCTGTGTGTGTTGTTTTTGTTGTTGTTGTTAAGTGCCATTGAGTCAGTTCTGGCCCATAGCAACCTTGTATAGAGTTTCCAAGGAGTGGCTGGGTGAGCTTTGCAGTTCAAATCGACTTTGTAGTCCAGCGTATTAACCCACAGTGCCACATGAGAACTTCATATAAGATGGCCAGAGAGATAGTTGGCACAGAGGCAGCAACAATGGGCTCAAGCTAGAAGAAAGTGTGAGGTTGGTGCAGGACTGGGGAGTATTTCATTTTGTTGTGCATGGTATTGCTGTGGTCAAAGGTGACTCTACAGAACCTAGTTCATTGCTGCTGCCATTGTGCCACTTAATATCATGGGGGATCTACCTCTTTTTTTGCTGACCTGTCACTTTACTAAGCATGATGTCCTTCTCCAGGGACCAGCTCCTCCTGATAATATGTTCAAAATGTGAGAGATGAAATCTGGCCATCTTAGCTTCTAAGCAACATTCTTGTACTTCTTCCAACACAGATTTGTTTGTTCTTCTGGCAGTCCATGGTACCTGAATTATATATATATATCTAATTTTGTATTTTGTTTGTTAAGAGAGCAGTGACTGTTCAGTGACATTTCATGTGCTAGAACAGGGTTCAATTTCTGATTAATGAACCTCAAGTACAGCCACCATTCATTTGTCAGTAGAGGCTTGGGTATTGTTTGAATACTGAGTAGTTTTTAATAGAGCTTGCAGACTAAGACAGGCTAGGAAAAAAGGCCTGATGATCTGCTTTGAAAATCAGTCAGTGAAAATCCTATGGATTACAGTGATGTGGGTTGGCCATAAACTGGAGTCCTGGTTGGCACTGTGGGTTGATGCTCTGGACTGCAAGTTCAGTTTGAACTGCAAGGTTGGTGTTTCAAGTTCGCCAGCCGCTCCTCAGAAAACCTGTACAGGGTCACTATGGGTCTGTATGAGTCGGAACTGACTTGACGGTCCTTAAAAACACACTACAACCTACTCAATGGCAGGGAACAACATTTGTAAAATATTTATTGTGTGGTACCCCCACAAGAATGTTAAGTGTCATGACAGCAGTGCATTTATATATGTGAGACTTTTCTATATAGCTTTCCAATCAGTGTATCACGTTTCCTAGCATTGTACAGGAATATTTTAGATGCTCAAAGAATTACTTGATGAATGGATGAATAAATGAATATTTTCAACTTAAAAAGGAAGTTTTATGTCTATTTGTTAATTTTATACCACCTTTTTATTTTGGAAAACTTTAATCATAAGTACTAATAATGATTGGTAGTTAGAGAATTAACTACTCTTTTAGAATTTATCAGAGTCTGAATTGAAGTAGCGTAGTGGTTACGAATCGGGTTGTGAACCGCAAGGTCAACAGTTCGAAACTACCAGCTGTTCCGCGGGAGAAAGATGAGGCGTTCTGCTCCCATAAAGATTTACAGTCTCGGAAACCCTGTACAGGGTCGCTATGAGTCGGAACCGACTCCACGGCACTTAACAGCAACAACAACAATCAGTATTAAGCATGTGTTCCCTTAACAACATCTTTAACATGGAACTATCAAGCTTCTATTCAAATATTTCCAATGTTGAAAAGCACATGTATGTTGAAGTATTGAATATGGATGTATTTTTTCCCCTTTCAGTAAACTAAATTTGTTCTTCTTATGCTGAATCTTAGTCTTAGCTCTTTAGAATACTCAAGGTAACTCGTTTTTCTTTTCCACACAAAAATATTGTCATGATTTCTTATAGTCTCTGATAAATTCCTTCTGTAACCTCACTGATTCAGTACCAGATACTTTTTCAAATCATGTTTGCTTCCTTCTTCTTTCTTCTGAATGCATTCCTCCTTGTCAATACCACTATTAAATTCTGCTGCTCAAAATGCAATACAACATACAATTATCTAAATATTACATTTAAAAAATGTTTTATTGTGAATTATGTGATAGTTTACATAGGAGAACATTAGCTTTACATTCATCCTATCATATATCATTTCATTGCCAAGGTAACAATCCCTTCCATGTATCATGCTGACGACTGAGGGGCTGTGTGCTGCCCTCAGTCATCAGCACACAGCTCCTCTCCCTCTCTGGGTCTAAAGACCCCAGCCACTCCATCTCACCACGTCATCATCTCTGCCTCCATCTCTGGCATCACTGTTTCTCTGGGTAGTGTACTGCTCTCTGCTCTTCTCACTTGATGGTCCTAGGGACCTCTGCTCCTAGACTGCAAAGTTAATCACTCCTCTCCTTGCTACAAAATGTCTACCTTTACATTTCCAGCCCTCACAATCAGTCCTGATAACAATTATTCACTATTGTGTCACAAGAGACCTATCCACATCTTCTTTCATCAGCCCTGCCTAGACAGATTGGATGCTACTCAGTGAAGATTCTACCTTCCTCCATGCCCTCTGGATCTAGATTCCTTCTTGAAAGCTTATAAGCCAGTCACTTCTTGCCTTTGGAGCTACCCACCCACCCATTTTGGCTGGCCAATGTCCAAGTTACCCATCCCTGTCTACTCTGTGTATGGAAGGTGTGGGAATGATCTTTGCTGTAAAGATTTGTTCCCTCTTTTGAGCGACTGCATCCATAGGTGAAGGTCAAGTTCATCAAATTGTATCAGATTACTCCTTTTTTCCTCTTTTTTCTTATTGTTGAGCTCTGATCATCCAGTCATTGAAGCCAGGTCAAGTGGGTACTATCTGCAAGTGTGGGTGTTCTTGTGCATATGCCCTCTCTTCTTATCAGCTATATTTCACTCTCCACTCTAGTCCTCTGTGACTATGTCACTGACTCTGGGTCCAAGAGTCCCCAGGTCTTGCCATTCTGATAGCCAACCAGGTCTCCACCCAGGTTCACAAGAGTCTATTGAATGTTGTAGGGCTTAGCTCTCAGCTTCATTGCTGTTTCTCCCTCACTTCCCCTTATCGGTGACAAACATGGTCACTAATCAGAGCATGTATTCCCACTGAGTCTTAGTCTTAGAAGGGGGTTCGCTCTGAGGGGAACCAACCACTTGCCTTGATGTCTCATGGGCTATCAGCTTGATTTTTCTTGTAGTAATCAGTCAGTCTGCCGTTATTTTTTTGTATTTTTCCTGTCGATTTTTTCTTTCAAGAACTATCTTCTGTTCTTCTAGCCACTCCAGGCTGGTCTGCTTGTCTTTTCAAGTGGAAATTTCCCACCTCTGAAGATTCTGGATGCTGTTCAGGATTCCACCTATGGTCTTATGTAATGCAGAGGCTCCGTAGGAAGCCTCCTTCACTGGGCACACTGTAGCCCCATTTCAGGTATTCCAATCAGTTATAGGTAGAAGAAAGACTTACAAGCTTTCTATGGGGACATTTCTGGCTATTCCTTTCTCTCCCCGCTCAAGTGTCTATTTTATAATGGTATGCCAGTGAAACCAAGATTGAAAAGACAGCCAAGCATCTTAACATTATTTCCACACACCACCACCCCCCACCCCCCGTTTCCTCATTCAAACCATGTCTCAATCCCTGTATCCCAGAGGCCTGTTGTTCCATGGTTGTGCATACATCATTATTCACCTCTGTCCCACTTAGCCCATGCAAACCTGCCTAATTGTTCTTCCAGCTGCTTTAGTCCTCCATTTCCCTCCCCCTTCTTATGTATTGCCCCCCTCCCTAGTACCCAAATTATCCTGTGTCTATTCCCTACCCTGTGCTCCACCTTCCTTTCCCTCCCCTCACCCTACCCCCCACATCCCAGTAGCCAGCAAAAAATCCCCCACCACCTATAGTATGGGTTCTTTTTCTTAGACTTTTACAGTAGTGGTCCTATGCACTATTTCTCCTTTTGTGACTGATTCAACATAATGTCCCCATGTTATGGGGTGGCTTACAGCTTCCTTGTTATTCTTCAAAGTAGCATAATATTCCATTGTGTGTATGTACCACAGTTTGTTTATCCATTCTTCAGTTGATGGACATTTTGGCTGTCTCCTTTTTGCTATTGTAAATAGTGCTGCTTTGAATATTGGTGTGCATATATCTACTCATGTTATGGCTCGTATTTCTTGTGGGTAAATACCAAGTAGAAGAATTGCTGGATCATAAGGTATTTCTATTTCCAACCTTCTGAGGAAACGCCATATTGCTTTCCAGAGAGGTTGGACCATATTGCTTTCCAGAGAGGTCTCACCAGCAATGCAGGAGGTTCCCATTCTCTACACATCCCCACCAGCATTTATTGACCTCTACTTTTTTGATCTTTGCTGTTATAGCTGGTGTGAGATGATATCTCATTGTTGTTTTGATTTGCATCTCTCTAATGGCTAGTGATCGTGAACATTTCTTCATGTTTGCTGGCTGCCCGGATCTCCTCCTTAATGAAGTGTCTGTTCATGTCCTGTGCCCATTTTTTAATTGGGTTATCTTTTTCTCATGTAGAGTTGTTGTAGTTTCCTATATATTTTAGAAATAAGTCCCTTGTCTTCTGATGTGTCATTGCTAAAGATTTTTTCCCATTCTGTGGGTTCCCTTTTTACTCTTCTGGTGAAGTCTTTTGATGCACATAAGTTGTTAATTTTTAGTATGTCCCACTCATCTATTTTGTCTAATGCTGTTTGTGTAGTTTTCAAAATGTTTGGTAGCCTGAATATTCCCAGAATTAGTGCCCTCACATTTGCCCCTATTTTTTCATTGATGGCCTTCATAATTCTGAGATTCATATTTATGTCTTTAATCCATGAATTTTGTCTGCATCGATCAATATGATCATGTGGTTCTTTTCTTTTTTCTTATATAAATGGTGGATAACGCTGATAGTTTTTCTAATGTTGAACCATCCTTGCATCCCTGATATGAATCCCACTTGATCATGATGTATTATATTTTTGATGTCTTGCTGGATTCTGTTGGCTAGGATTTTGTTGAGAATTTTTGCATATATGTTCATGAGGCATATTGGTTTATCATTTTCTTTCTTAATGATGTCCTTCCCTGGTTTTGGTATGAGGGTTATGCTTGCTTCATAAACTATATTAGGATGTTTTCCATCCTCCTCTATCTTTTGGAATAATTTGAGTAGAATTGGTGACAGCTCTTCCCTGAATGTTTGGTAGAACTCACCAGTGAAGCCATCTTGGCCTGGACTTTTTTTGCTTGGGAGTCTTTTGATGACCTGATCAATTTCTTCTTTTGTTATGGGTCTGTTCAGGTTTTCTACTTCACTGTGTGTAAGTTTAGGTAGGTCACGGTTTCCTAAAAATGTATCCATCTCCTCTAAGTTTTCAAATTTCTTGGAGTACACTTTATAGTTATTATCCTTTTGATTTCCTTTGGTTCTGTTGTGATGTCGCCCATGTGGTTTCTAATGCGTGTTATTTCTGTCTTCTCCCTCTTTTCTTTTGTTAGGTTTGCCAATGGTCTGTCAATTTTGTTAAAACTTTCAAAGAACCAGCTTCTTGTCCATTGATTCTTTATATAGTTTTTTTGTTTCTCATCTCATTTATTTCTGCTCTAATCTTTATTAATTCCTTTCTTTTGGTGGTTGTAGGTTCCCTTTGTTGGTCTGTTTCTAATTGTTGGAGATGCTGTGTTAGTGTGTTAATTTTAATTCTTTCTTTTTTGATATGTTGGTTTATTGCAATAAATTGTCCTCTCAGCACCGCTTTCACCGTGTCCCAAAGATTTTGGTAAGTTGTGTTTTCATTCTCATTTGTTTCTAGGAAATTTATGGATTCACATTTAATTCCTTCTACTACCCATTCATTTTTCAGCAGGGTGTTATTCAGTTTCCATGTATTTGACTTGATTTCCTTGGTCTTCCTATTGCTGATTTCTAATTTGTTAGCATTGTTGTCTGAAAAGATGCCTTGTACTATTTTGATATTTGTAAATTTATGGAGATTTGTTTTGTGGCCTAAGACATGGTCTATTCTGGAGAATGTTCATGTGCACTAGAAAAGAATGTGTATTGTGCTGTTGTTGGGTTGAATGCTCTGTACACATCTATGAGGTCCAGTTGCCTGATTGTGTTGTTTAGTTCTTCTGTGTCTTTGTCATGTTTCTTTCTGGTTGTTCTATCCATTTTTGAAAGTGGTGTATTAAAATCACCCACTATTATT